>NC_137037.1:18349172-18471672 GCF_032717465.1 Coenobita brevimanus | reverse complement strand
ACTCCGATCTTCTATTATGTCTGTCTGTGCACCGGTGTACAAGACTATGTCTTGCACATAACCAGTCCTACAGTCACACATAACAAAGATCTTGAACCCAAAACGGTGCCTTTTGCTGGGTATGTACTGCCGAAATGAAATATTGCCTCTCCACAACACGAGACTCCCGTCTATGACGAGGTCTCTATAGGGATGAAATGAGGAACGAAATGTTTGCCTTAGGTGATCAAAGACCAACCTAATTTGCCTCATCTTATCTGTGTCATTCGCATTTGCAGGATCATCAGCATCGTAAAAGTGGAGGCAACTTAGAATCTGTTGAAAGCGATTATGGCTCATGACTTGGCCAAATATTGGTGTGAGCATAACAGGGTCCCTTGTCCAGTATGCCGGAATTCTGTTCTTTTGTACTATACCCATCAAAAGTACCAGGGCAAAAAATAAAAACATTTCTGAAAGGGAGAGTGGGTAATCATATTTGATAGAATGCCTGCTCCTTGTGCCCAGTCTTTCACTCTCACGTTGCTGGCTGCTAGCGAACTGGTTTGTCTGGTCCACTATTTCCTCCACAAAAACCTCACCGAAGAAAATGTGGAAAAAATCCAGCCTGGTGGAATTTAGGTGAATACCGGGAGCAGTACAGCCAGCACGCTCCTCCTCAGTGAAGGGGTGAATGATGGGGGAAAAATCACTCCAATCCTCCCAATTCCAACTCACAAATCCTTCATCTCCATCGTTGCCTTCGTCTGGGTGGGGAGGAGATGCTGGTGGGGGAGGTTGGGGAGGACGAGTGCAGAGGGCTTCCCCACTCACACTCCTCTTCCCTCGGCCTTTACCCTTTCCCTTTCCCTTACGGCCTTGTGAAACATTAGGGGGCTATGGGGATGAAGTCTGTGAATATTGGGGAGCATAAGACGTGCTAGGGAGTGGTTCCTCCCCACCTTCCCCCTCCATGACAACACCACTTGACTCTGCATGCACCCTCACTCGCCCACATGTCTGGGTACATTCGGGAGCATAAGACGTGCTGGGGAGTGGTTCCTCCCCACCTTCCCCCTCCATCACAACCGCACATGATTCAGGAGGCACCCTCACTCACCCACGTGATACTTCCCGCCGCCTCACACCTCCACGGGAGAGCGATGACTCACTCCCGCCACTCTCACTTTCAATACTCCTCCCTATACTTTCCCTTTCACTTCCCACTCCCTCCACGCCACTTCCGATCTCCCCAAACAAAAGACTAGGCCCATACCTGCTCATACGATGTGGTGTGCACTCGGAGCCACGATGAGTAATTATTTCTTGGCCATACCACGTGGCAGCATGTCCCACAGCTCCGTCCTCGTCCTCGTCCTCAAAATCCGGCTCCACATCACGTTGAGGCTGCTGAGAGGATGTTGCACATTGTTTTTGTGCAGGCTTGCCCTCTCTAGCGCATGATAAGTCACGTAGCACTGCTTCCTGAGGAACGGAACTTCCTCGTCACTGATGTTGCTTTCCACCTCCTCTGGCTGCACATAATCCTTGTCCACAACCTCGTCATCCAGTGGGGAATCATTGTTGCCTGTAAAAGTGTCCAGGGCCGCTTGGATTTCCTCCTCTGAGAGACCTTTATGCACCATGTCTGAGCAGGACCGTTGCTAACAGGTGAGTGACCGAGCCGAGGGTGAGTGCGGGTCGCCGAGTGTCCCTGTCTGGTGCCAGGTAGGGGAAGGTCGAGCGACCCTACATACCAAAAATCAGGCGCAAATTTTGAAAATTGTGCAAATTATGCACCTTGCAATTGCGCGACGTACCAGTACGTCGACGGGACTGGCAAATGCAAAATGTTGCAACGTACTCATATGTCGATGGGACGCCTTGGGTTAATCAGGAGGATCCTATGGGATGATGGAACGGGAACTGGATCCCTTCATTGACCCTCCCTGGCTCCTTCCATACTTGGTAGATCCTGCAGGGTGACGCAACGGGAACTGGATCTCTTCGTTGACCCTCACTGGCCCTTCTGCACTGCGGCTAATGTTGTTTGCAGTGATCTCCTTCATAAGTGCATCAGTCTGTCCAATTATTTGCCTCTGTCAGCTTCACCTCCATATGCCGTCAGTCTTTGCACATGGTGCAAACCTGGAAGGGGTCAATGAAAAAAGAACCACTACATGCTGTATGACTCTTCAAGTTGGAAGGCTTTCTGAAGGTTTAAAGGAAAAAGTTATTGGCAGATAAAACAAAAATATTAAGGCTAACACAAGGTTATACCTAAAAAAAAGCATAAAACTTCAAATATTCTTTTAAAATGGAAAACAAATAGTAATTCTGAGCTAGGAAAGGAAAGAAAATAATTGCTGCCATTAAAGTATAAATTATATACGACTCTACAAGACCTGTTTCCTAAGTACAAAAGCAAGATAATACAAGATGATTACCTGCAGAGTACCTGTAGACAGGACAGAACTGCTGTTAAAGTAAGCAAAAGTAAATTAATAGCCTATTCTGGTTTACAAAATAATCTGTAAAAAAATTTAAAATGAAAATAAAAAACACTAGTCACAAAACAAGAGCAAAGCAAAACCAAGTAATTAATTCTTAATTAAAAGAAAATACAATTACTTACTGCAATCCTCAAGACTAAAACACTATACCGGTTCATCTGGCAGGACGCCATTGAACTAGTTTTACCGTGAACAGTTTGGGGACAAAAACAAAAACAAACTAGCCAGACCTAACTGTTCTAACTGAAAAGAAGCAGTAATTATTATCACTAGTACCTGTCATGTTGGGAGAAACAAATTTCATTAATGCAGTTCGATGGTGATATCAATAAATGTTACTGGGTTGGTTTACCAAGCTTTCGGGCCTGGCGGGGTTACAGTACCAGAACAAAGAGATAGAAAGAGATTCTGTGTTTAACTCTGATAAGTTAAACATTATGACACCTGAAGGGAAATGTAGACTTCCTGCGTTTACACTACAGTATGTTCCTAGACTCATACGACAGGTGCTAACCTTCAAACAAAAGACACAGTAAACACATACAGCTGAACACTCACCCCCCGACGACATGTACACCAGACTGCCTCAAAAACTGCTTCACAAGTTCACATGCACAGTATTTGGTGCAATTTTACACCAACACACCTGTTCAAACGAACCCGAGCAATAAATTAATCTCACACGCAAAAACAATCACACAACACAATCACAAATCGTCGTAATGGCTAGTATGGCTGGGAGCTCTGCTTAATGAGTGATAAGTAGCAGGGCTCGGCAAAGACCTTATTGTTAGTAACGTACTCCTGCAGAGGATTTATCAGTAATTTATTACAGAGAATGGAAAGCTAAGTGTTTCTGGGAATAAACAAATAAAATTATACTATAACCTGAAATATTACAACCATAAAGTCACAACAAAAATATATAATACACAAATATTTTATCACTTGAGATATAAGAACAGTGAAAAGTCTCAACATGAAAATAAAATTATTACACCTGTAATGAAATGGGAGAGATATTTCGCTGTAAAAATTAATATAAGTAGAATGGAAAAAAAAAGTTGTAGGGCGATAATAACAAGACTTGCCTGGCTTGGAAGATGTAAAAAAATAAGAAATGACGCAATAACTTGTTTCACAAATTTATTGTTTACATATATAAAATAATGGATCACTAGCATAGTAAGAAACACTGTCCTAATGCATTATTACTAAAATGAATTTTGAGACAGAAAAAATTACATACAGAAAACACAAATTCCTGTTTTTCTGAGAGTACCTCATCTGGCCCTCTGACGGGACATGGCAGAAGTAACTGCTTATCAAGGGTAGAGATGTGGGTGTCATTGTAAAACCCAGCTATATATGATATGAATTGTTTTTTACCTTAAAGCAGATCGCCGTCAAAATCACTCAACACTCAGCCACAGAGATCACACAAAAATATATCGAGTCTCTTAGTACCCTCTGTCAAACAAAGCTAACACTGGAAATCAAACACACGTCTACAAAAACAAAACAAAACTCACAGATGTTAAACAAACCACATTACACTACACAAACTAAACTTAGCGACCAGACAATCAGCTAGATATTTTACTTTGAGGCAGATCTAGCACACTATTGTAATCATGCACACAAAACACTTCTAGGTAAAAAATTCTGCATTGTTTAAGAGCTTGCCAAATAGAGCAGAGTAGGCTAATCCGAGTTCATCTGAAGACCACCCCCTTAAAACAAAGCACGCTGCTCGTAGAACTATAGTAGGACTCGCGCACGTTTGCGGCTGTGGTGTGGTCCGCACCTGTGTACAGTGTTGCCACGTTTTCTATACCGTTCTCTCTCTCTCTCTCTCTCTCTCTCTCTCTCTCTCTCTCTCCTGGCGGGAAATGTGAGCCACCCTGAGTACTTTTGATTCTTTTATAAGTTATTTATAATTGTGCTTTCATCTGTTAATTTGGTTTTGTTATATTTAGTAGTAGATGGAGTGTCAAAGTTACTGTCTGCTGAGAGGTTTGTTACGTTACTGATTCATACACCCCGACGTAGTGGGGTGTGGGTGTAGGTGTGGGTGGGAGTGTGGATGTGGGTTTGTTGGGGTGGTGGTCCAGGGGGGAGGGGAAGTGTGAAGGGGGATTTGACCTGAGACACCCAGGAGGGATTAAGAAGGGAGGGAAGGGGAAGGGGGCTGGATTCACCTACCACATGGCGGGAAATGTGAGCCACCCTGAGTACTTTTGATTCTTTTATAAGTTATTTATAATTGTGCTTTCATTTGTTAATTTGGTTTTGTTATATTTAGTGATGCCGACAATGCATTCAATGCATGCCCCTCTCCTGCCTCTCTCTCTCTCTCTCTCTCTCTCTCTCTGTAGGGAAGCTATCTGTCAGTGCTGCCACTCACAAGAATTATATGAATTATTTCTTTTACTTTGGATATTGGCATATTTCTTCTTTTTTCAGGCTCATTCTATTATATCCATAACTGTAATATTATTAACCACCCTAAAACTACGCTAAAAAACATTAAAAGTGACTGCTATTTCTTTTAGCAACACTGTACAATATGTATGCCATGTTTCTGTGTTACTGTATAAATATTTTATGCATAATTAGATTACTGTTGATTCATCCATCAAAATACACAAGTGTAAGTTTTATTCATCTGAATTTATCGAATTTGTGATGCCTTGTACATAAATAGCTTCCGTTTCACATCGCAAGTTGAGGAAACGTGGCACCATTGTAAACAGGTGCGAGCCACACCACAGGCGCTTACGGGCGCAAGGCCGACTATAGTCCCACTGTCGACACACTTAACGATAAGGAGCTGAGGACAAGACGAAGAAGAAAGACTGCTACAGGTCCAAGAAAGGGATGAGTATGAGAGGCAAATGCAAAATAGAAGAATGCTGGGGAAGGAGGAAGGAAGGAGACGAGACAAGGGAAGGAGAAGGAGGAACAGAAGAGCAAGGGGTATGAAGGGCGAAATGTTAACAATGGAAACTTGAAATGTGTTTGCCTGAGTGGATGGCGATGTTCCTTGGTGAGAGACGGAAGTTAGGGGGAGGAGCGGGGAATCAGGAGGAGAGAAGTAAAGAGAACGGGAGGGGAAAGGGGAAAGGGAAGGTAACATCTAGGAGGGGAGAGAAGAGGAATGATGGAGGGGATAGAGGAGGAGTGGGTGATCAAGGAAAAGAGAGACACAAGTAAAAGAGAGGAAATGAATATAGAAGGAAGTAGGAGGAAAGGACGGGAATGAAAGGAGCAAGAACGGAAGAAGAGAGGGAAGGAAAAATGAGGAAGACAAGAGGAAGGAAGGATCAGATGGGGAGAGCAAGGAAGAATTATAGAAGGGGGGTGGGAGGAAAGAAGGAGAAAGGAGGGGAAGCAGAGGAAGAGGAAGCAAGAAGAGAGGCAAGGGTTGTTGTTGTTGTTGTTGTTGCATAATCCCGGCCTGTCTGGCGAAGCAGACGCGTCTACCAACGGTAAGCAACTGCTTCATCTGGGCCGTCTTACAGATGGAGTACATACTGTACACACCATGTTGGGAACGGGCATTCCATTGTGGTAGACAGCCCCTTGCCAGTTTCGGACCAGGATCTTTCCCCATGGCGAGTTGCAGGGAAATATGAAGATGATTGGTTCCTGGATGGACTCCGTAGCTACTTTACTTCACCTAGAGTAAGCAGCATTTAGGACTCTGCCAGCACCAAAACAATGATGACAATAGCGAGATGCTCTGAATCACAATGGAGCGTGGATCATTAACATTTATCACCAACAGTAACGGCACACACACACACACACACACACACACACACACACACACCAGGCATGGATTCTGGGTAGGGAGAGGCGTGGGGGGCGTGTGGTCCCGTAATTTCGGCAGACCAATGAAGATTAATAATAAGTGAACTATAACGGCAAAACATAAGTATTAAGTATTTTATATAAATGCTTTCATGGAAACATTGTGAGGTTTTGGCAATGAGTTATCGAGAGTTTATACTTGTAAAACCACAAAGAATTATGCCACCGTTTTTCAGAGTGCAGCATCCAGCTATGACCAACCCCCCTCCTCCACATCTACTCATCCCCCTCCGAGACCCAGATATAGGCTCCCCCCCCCCACACACACACACGCATATGTTTCTTTGCAGTAATATGATGCTCTTCACTGCTGCTCAGTTTTCGTTGTTTTCTGCTTGTAAAATCCCAGTCTTTGATATGTACTGCATAAACACCTGCCAGCTTGAGGTCATTCGTAACTTACATAAGATTGCCTGGTGGTAGTCAGATAAATAACACGTAATTATGATGAAGGGGACACTTATTTTATGGAACGTTTATGCCAAAAGTATGATACTGGATGTCGGTTAGGACAACCACTGTATTAGTTTGTGGTGGTCTTTGATTATTGAGCCCATGACCGGTTCTCTGTTTAGTTATTGTATTAAAAACCACAAGCACTGACACTTCCAGTCATCATTGAAATAAGTGGTACCCATAACACCTCATCTACCAGTCGAATCGTGGCATATGTGGTAATGACTTGCTATATAACGAAAAATAACCGCACGATTTTTTTTTTTCTCAAAATAGACCTCAGTGATGATGGAAGGTTGCCTTGTTAGACTTTTCTATTATATTGTGCTACCATCCATTATGACGTGAAGATGCGCTGATTTCGGTGCATGTAATACCCGAGGAAACCTCGCTGTTAATCCCTAACTGCTACTCTTAGCTATTTTGTTTAGACTGGGAAAGAAGTTTCGTATTAGAAAACGTTTTCCCTTTGCCAAGCAACAGCAAAGAATAAGTCAGAGTAATAGGCGACGAAAAAAAAAAAATCTTTTTAAATGGTGGTGAATCAGGTAAGTTTATTTTCAATAAAATACTAACTATTTGAACAAAGCCGCAACAATGAAAATATAAGCACATACGTATATCCAATGTCAAGTGCCAACTGGGATTGAGAGGGAGGTTTTCTCTGCGTATTACATGCACCAAAGTCAGTAAATATTCTCATCATATTAGATGGTGGCAAAATAATACAAAAGTATAACAAGGTAACCTTCCATCATCACTGAGTCTGAATCTATTGAAAGAAAAAATACTCTTACAGTTATTTTTCGTTATATAGTAAGTCGTTATCACACGTGCTAAGATTTGATTGGTATATGAGAAGTTATGGACATCACTTATTTTAATGATGACAGGAAGTGTCAGTGCTTGTGGTTTTTAATACAATAATAACTATGCAGAGAACAGGTCATGGGATCAATACCCAAAGACCTCCATATGCAAAGACAGTGGTTGTCCTAACCGACATCCAACATCATGCTTTTGGCATAAACGCTCCATAAAACAACAGTGTCCCCTTCATCATGATTACTTGATAATATTTATTTGACTATCACCAGGCAATCTTATATAAGTTATGAATGACTTCAAGTTGGCAGGGGTTTATTTAGTACTACTATAGATCTTTTCCACATGACGTCACGGGTCATGTGACTTTTGTTTACGACGCCATACTGGACGGCAAATTGTCGGACGTCTAGAGAGAGAGAATTGCAGATTCCACAATGGTATTCCACTGTTGTGCCTTCGGCTGTAAGACATGGCAGAAAAGTGGAAGTGGGATAAACATCTGCCGGTTTCTAGCCAATGAGGAAAGGCAACAAAACTGGATAGCTGCCATGAAGAGGGAGAATTGGCAGCTGACGGCCTACACCTGACTCTGTAGCAGGCATTTCGTATCAGGTGAGCCACCCCCACCCCCTCCAACCCCACCCCCATCCCTCCACCGCCACCCCGACCCCCCCCACCACCACCCCACCACCGTACCCCATCACTCCTCACTCCCACCCCCCACCAACCTACCTCCCACTTTCGAACCCCCACACCCCACGACAAACACACATTCACTAATTATAAGAGAGCCAACTGGGAGGTCTTTGTAACTGAAACAGAACAACATTTCAAAACATTAAACAGTACACCCATCACAAACATCAGCACTGCTGTGCACACTTTCAATACGATTATACAAAACGCAGACAAAAGACACATCCCTAGAGGCACAGAAAGAGACACAACCCCAACTTCACACCAGAAATTCAAGGCCTCATCAGACAATGGGTCACACTGCGACACTCCCCAACACCCCATACACAAGACACCGTACAACAAATACAAGAACTCAACACTCAAAAAAACAATAAGATATCAGAACAGCAAACGCTAAACTGGAAAAGTTACCTACAAACACTTGACCACAAAACAAACATCAGCAAACTCTACAAAACACTAAACAGCATCACACTTTCCAACAGCAACACTACACAATCACACACTGTCATCACAAAAACAGACATCGTATATACCCTCAAACAAACAACAAGCAAACACTCTCATCAATCACTTTTCACAAGTCAGCCATCTAGATCCCCATCCTGAAGACCGACGTATCATCCAATGTAAGAAACAGTTCCCCACAGACCCAGACTTCGCACCTTTCACTTACAACCAGACGAAGCACATCATTAGCAACCTTAAGCACTCATCTGCCTGTGGACCAGACAACATAAGCCACATTCATCTTAAACACCTTGGACCACAAGGCATACAAGCACTCACCAACATATCAAACTACAGTTACTCACACAACATAATACCCAACATCTGGAAGCATGGCATTATCATTACTATCCCAAAACTCAACAAAGACCCCACATTACCTTCCTCACAAAGCCCCATCACACTCCTCTGCACCCTGTCTAAAGTCACTGAACGACTGGTACTTCAACTCGTCACACCTCATATTCCCCTAGCCCAATCACAACATGGCTTTAGGCCACTACACTTCACAAACACCCGTCTTACAGACCTTACACAGAGGGTTCTCGATGGCATGAATTCAGCTAGGCCACCACACAGAACACTCTTAGTCACACTAGACATCAGCAAAGCTTTTGATGCCATCCCCTGCCACAACCTCACAAACAAAATACTCAACACAAACATGCACAATAACACAAAAAGATGGCTGGCAAACTACTTAGCAGGCAGATGTGCACATGTAACATTTGCCAGTCAGTCTTCTAACATCAGAAACTTCACAATCGGCATCCCCCAGTGGTCTGTTTTGTCCCCTACACTCTTTAACCTATACATGCACGACGTACCCACACCCCACACACCACAGATACACATAGCTTTCTGTGCAGATGATATAACACTTACATGTACGCACGAAAATGCAAACACAGCTGCACACATCCTCCAACCTTACCTCAACACACTACATAAATGGTTCACCACAGACAGGCTCAAAATAGCCTCAGCCAAATCTACAGTGACCCTTCTCACAAACTGGACAGCAGAACACAGTCACATCCCACACCTCACCATAAGCAACACTCCCCTACCACACACACACCCAAAATCCTTGGTGTAACATATAATACATCAATGTCATTTAAACAACACAAACATTAAAAATAAAATAGCACCAAGACAATGCCTTGAGGTCACTTGCCCATACAGCATTCGGACACAACAAAGAAACCACCACTACAATATACAAACAGTACATACGTTCACTGATGAATTATGCAAGCCCTGCCTGGGCTTCTAACCTCACCAAAACACAGTACAACACTCTACCAACCACACAGAACAAGGCCCTAAGAATAATCACAGGATGCACAGCTACTACACCCACAGACCAACTACATCAAGGAACCAAAGTCCTCAAAGTCAAGAATCACCTACACATGAGAGGCACCCAGTTTCCTGCTGCAGCCTCCACAAACCTACAACATCCACTACATTACATGGCAGCACATCCACCCACACCAAGGAACATCGAAACAACACCCAGCACACGATATCATTAAACAAATACTGTCATCTCTCCCCCCTCGCTTCCAGAAGCATATCCACACTCAAATCACTCGCCGCTCCATTCAGTCACCTAAAGACATCACACAGCTGCATGCAGAGCCTCCTGACATCCACCCTTTTGAATCCTATCTCCCTTGTGAGGACAAGGTCCACCTGGCCAGGCTGAGATGTGGTCACCATCTAGGCCTCTTAAGCCACCAGAAGAGGCTGGATGACTCCGTCGCTGATGCCTGTCCAGGATGTAACACAGCACCCCATACCATTAAGCACATTATGGAAGACTGCATTGCACATAATCACTTATGCCAACAACACAACATACACTCTTTGAGAGGTCTCTTGGAAAGCCCGGTCTCAGCCATGTCTTTCCTAAGGGACTCGGGGCTATTCAGCCAGACTGCCTAGGGAACAACAACTACTACTACTACTCCCCTCCACAAGCCTCCCAGCCCCCCACAATACCCACCAACACCGCCCAACCCCCTTCCCCTTCAACACCTACCCGTCCCACGTCAGTAATTTACTGATTAGCAAGACGATTTACATGTACTCTTTGTCAATTCCAACTAGATATATTACACATATATACATTGAGGGACGCCCCGGTGAACTTTTACAGGGTGTTCACGAAATAGTGATAGAGATCGCCCTATCTGAGATCTAGTTTCGGTCTCCCGTAATTGAAACGGGTGAATCCTTGATATGGTGTAAGCATCCAGTCTCAAACACTTTATCTTGTTCCTGTACAGATCTTGGTGGCGTTGATCTAGATTTCTGCATATATCAGACAGTTCAGTCTCTGACAGCCCTGTCTGGACAGCAATTACGGCGAGGAGTTTGTTGTCCAATATGGAGTCGTAAACAAAACCATGTGATTTCTCTGACGTCACTGGAAAAAGTCTATAGAATGCCCCAATAATGTGTCTAGCATGTAAAATCGTACTAACAATGAGCAAATAAAATAATGAGACGTCACCGTACTTGTGGGTGTGAAGTCCTAATGCATGTGCATGGAACAAATGGGTCCAACCTCCACCAATCTGAAGCTGAGATTTTAGATGCAGAAAGAAACGAAAACTGAGCAGCAATGAAGAACATCACATTACCGCAAAAGAAACATGTGCTTGGATAATGTGTGTGTGGGGGGGCTGGGAGAAGGCCTATATCTGGGTGTCGGAGGTGGGTGAGTGGAAACAGTGGATGTGGAAGGGGGCTGGTCAGAGCTGGATGCAGCACTCTGGAAAACGGTGGCAGTATTCTTTGTGCATTTACAAATATGAACTCTTGATAATTCATTGCCAAATCCTCCACACTTTATCATCAAATTCCTCATTTCATCGAAATGATTCCATGAAAGCATTTATGTAAGATACATGATACTTTTATTTTGCTGTCATGGTTCATTTGTTATAAATCTTCATTTGTCTGATGAAAACACGCGGGCATACGCCCCCCTACCCAAAATCTGTGCCTGGTGTGTGTGTGTGTGTGTGTGTGTGTGTGTGTGTGTGTGTGTGTGTGTGTGTGTGTGTGCATGCGTGCGTGAGTGCGTTAACGTGCATTCACTGACAACTTACTGCATTTATTGCCACCAAAAGTAGGACATGGGGCAAACTGATCCAGCACACGAATATGTCCTCCTTCCTTTCGAACTTAAGCCCTCTGAAATTCGTATGAACTTGTATGTGACACATGTGACCAGGTAAAGGAGTAATCGAGCACTATCACTTCCCCTCATCTATGCACATGTGGCCGAGATATGACCAGATTAGCGTGTGATTTAGCACAGTCACGTCCCTTCACCCATGCATATGCGGTTGAGATTTGGCCAGGCTAGCTGTCACTCTGACTGTGAAACATCCTCTTAACTCACACATATGTAGTAGAGATGTGGCCACACTTGCTTTCCCTTTGGCACTGACACATCTCAACCCATGCATATGTGGCACAGAAGTGGCCAGACTTGCGTTCGCATTGGCAGTGACACATCCCCTTCACCCACACATATGATGTACAGATGTGAACAAGCTTGCATTTACTCTGACACTGACACATCCCCTCACTCACAGATATGTGGTATGGCTGCAGGGGAGAAATTATTGACTTGGATACTAATCTGGGCAGACAAACTCAGAACTTGAGCTTCAAGCTTTTGGATCACGGTCCACGACGGAGATTACAGCCTCTGAATTTAATCATATTATCTCCACAGTTATCAGACATTAACATTACAGCATATCGTGAAGGACAGGCATACTCTGTGACATGCATGGACTGAGATGATAAAGGGAGTAGGCTTTCTGCATTAGAATGGAATTCGGACAGTGATACGGAATCTAGATGCTGTAAAAATTCTTCTTGGACTGCATGGTCATTAGGGGGCCAACAGTGAAATGCTAAAATTTTGTGCAAGATATTCAGAGGATGCATTCCCCAAGACTTGTTGCCCAAAAGCGTATCACTGATGTACTTACACATTTCAGTGATTTTTTTTTTTTTCTGAATAAACATGAAATACTTAACCATAAACGTAGAAAAAAAAGAAAATCCATAAACGAACGATGATGCCGAAATTCATATTCTGTGAACATGTCACGAGGCACGTAATGCAGTTTTTCAACAGAACTGATCTGGAACTCTTAGCCTAATAGAAGTATAACTTTCATTTTATTCAAAGCAATAAACTGCTGTTTTAGTTATAACGATATCATTCCGAGCAATAAGCAGTAAAATCTTATGTAGATTATGCATCAAAGAAAATATTTCCTTTGACGAGGTAATCAAGATCACAGCTATTCTAAGAACCTGGTCAGAACAGTGAAACCATAATAATGTCAAGCAGGTGTCCCTATTTCACCATGGTGTTGTAGCTTACCTCGAAATTACGCATCACGAAGACACGCCGCCTTTAGAATTAAGCAGCCTCACGTGAATATATATATTTTTTTTTTTACTTCAAGATATTTATAATGTGCGGGTCAGTACAAGATTAATTGCTGGTCTTTCCGGGACATGTACCGACATAGCAATTCCCAGTTGGTAATGTGACATACATTTTTACACATTACGTCACAGGTTAGGCCAGGGGTGAAAGTTATATTAATCACTTCAACCGAATGCTTTGAATTGTGCGGGGAATAGTTGGGAATCATTGGCAGATACGACATCGTAATTGTTTTTGTGCATCCACTCATGTTTTAGTGTGAATGGTAGATGCTACATTACGAAAGTGTTCAACATTAGATTGTCTTCTGCGGTCAAAGGATTTGCCGCTTGCACTGTGATGCGATTAATTAATATACAAAGCAATATTATGAGGAGCATTTTAGCGCACGGCATAGCTAAATTAGTTAATAAAAGAGTGAACCTAAATTCGAATCGGGGTTCACTCAGGCATAGTATCTTAAAACCCAACTCGATTCACATGAAGCTGTAAAGGTTACAGTGTTACCACACGAAACTCGGTCGGGTTGGCCATCGAGGTACCGGTTCTTTTATGAGTGACTGTACAGTACATAAACTTTCGTTAGTGGGACATAAGTAATCACAAGCATCGTAATAAGTCCAGAATGATTTGTTTTTTTTTTTCTGAACTGTTGCATATCTTAGGTAATCAGCTTTACGTCAGGTGTTTTCGTTAGTCATTGTTGTAACTTAGTTTTCCTGTTAGTATTACTAGTGGATGGTGCCTACAGTGTTGAGTTGAAAGATGTGGAAAGATACTACTGTATATGGGGGGTTTCAACAGTCCGTTTTCATGGGGATAATACTAAAATTACACTCATTTTGATGAATTTCAAAGCAAGCACATAAATCAAAAACATACCCGTGTCCTCACTGATTTGGTTGCTTTCATTTTCCATATTCCCGCTTGCATGACATGAAGCTGCAGCAGGTGAAACAAAAAGATGTCTTAACCCCAACACACTTGCTGTGTCGCTTCTGACTGATGAGTTACAGTGGTGTGAGGGAAGGAATGACAGCTTCTTGCCCCCCATTTACCCTTGCGTGCTGCCACTCAGCCTCTCTCTTCACTTTACTCTTCAGCTAGAAGCGATCCATTAATTTGCTTGAAAGTGTCTTTGTTTCAAGTATTCGCAGTTGTACATATAAGTGCAAATTTTTAAACACATTGAACATCCACCGCATGTATGCAATGGACGTATATATTTCCAAACATACTGTATTTGGATGTTTAGGCTTTCCACGTCTCCAGTTGCGACAACCACCGGAAATGAGTGACAGGAAAAAAAGAAAAAAAACTCTCCGGTGTCGTATGCACGGAGTGACTTTATGCTGGAAGTTACCGTTCCCTTTTCTATTAAGCCTAAATTAACCTAACCTAACCTTAACCTAACCTTACCCTAGATCAACCTAAGCTAAATAAACCTAAATTAAACTAATTTTAATTCACGAAATGACTAATTTCACAATCTGCCTGTAACATACATATCTTTATTTATATATATCCATATATCGACCTATAGCTACCTACAGGTCGATAAGACATCCAGCTGTCTTCCTGGCACATATATCTCATACAATGTTGTTGATAAATGGCAGAAAATTTGAGATAACATGCAGATACTTTCAAAATAGAAGCTAAACGGCCACTCGGCGCATGCGCACTGAGCGGAACGGTAACTTTCAGCATAAGTCTTTCCGTGCATAGGACACCGGAATGATAAAATATGTTCGTGTTTCCCGCAAATTTCATTCCCTTCAGACAATATGCACCCATATCGAAGCGATCTAATTTGTTTCTCCATCTTCATTAACGAGTTGAGTATTGGTACAGAGTTTTATGTTCATAGTTTTTTTTTTTTTTTTTTAATCTTTTATGGTTATGCTGAATAATGTGAAGTGAATGCTGCTGGTGAGAGGTTTTGAAAAATAATTCGGGTGTTTAATTTTAATGGCGCCACAATCGAAGGATAATCATGTTCCCAACTAAAAGTGGGGAAATACAAAATATAGGACCTATCAAATACAGTTGGTTGTTTCATGTTTAACACATTATGCAGTTGTTATTGAGGCAACTCTACGGGACTCCCACAGATATTCGTTACCTTGTCACAATGGTTCGATCTCCTGTCCTACGTAGTTTTAAGCAGGATACATACACCTATGGAGACATGCATGACGTTTTCCTCTTTATAATTGTTGTCTGTAGTCTCACATACAAATGCAGTATATTATGTTGCCACTTCTGAAACGTTTATAACATAACACCAGCCACTGCTAAACTTGATCATTTGCTTTTCCATCGATGTCTCACTGAGAATGCTGATAATCTACCGTGAAAAAAAAAAAAAAAAAAATTGGTAGTTGGCAGAGAGACACTGAAGACTTATCGCGAGAGAGTTGACGGCGACTGTACAACTCCCTTAAACTGTTGTACCTCCGAAGTACTGTACTGTCATTCGCCTCAGTTGCATGTAGTCTGATGTGCTCATTTCCTAATCCTATTTTATATTCCTCTGTATCATCTATCTCTCTATCCTTCATTATATATATATATATATATATATATATATATATATATATATATATATATATATATATATATATAGACAGATAGATAGATAGATCATCATTATCCGGTCGTTCACCCTAGGGTAGATTGAAGAGTAGCAATGTCCGGACAGCCAATTGCGCAGTCCAATAGGCCACGCTTCCATTCACTCATCATTCAAGCCCCTAGAATACTGGCTCTATTTGATACGCCAAAATCATTCACCACGTTCTGTAACTTCACATAAACGCATCCGATAGAGTCAATCCGGACGTTGCCACGTTGAAAAGGGATGCCAGATTCCAGATCATGGGCTTCTCCTCACAATATATATATATATATATATATATATATATATATATATATATATATATATATATATATATTCTTTTGGTATACAGTGTTTTATTTTCTGTATTTTGTCTTACTTTTAAGCGCTTTGACGTATGCTTTTTTAAGGAGTGTGAAATGCTAGAAAATATTTATAAATTGAATATATTTCTACGTTTTTCTGACCCTCATTTGTCTCAATTTTTTTCTTTAAAATTTTTTTATCATCACTTTTTTATGGCATCATTTTGTCTCCTTTTCTTTTGTTTAAAGTTTTTGTTATTCAGTTTTAATTTCATTGTTTTGTTTTGCATGTAATATATTTCATTTTCTTTCTAACCATTTCCTTCCCTATTTTTTCGTTTCTCTTACCCTTTCTTCATCGCCTCGCCCTCTGGCTGTCTCTTATGTATCTGTTATTATTGACAAATCAATATCCATAGTACTGCCATTAATCTCATAACACCTTTCCATACAGGCTGTGTTGTGAAGAATGAAATACTCCAATCTCACAAACTGTAGAAATATGTCAAAATTTACAGTTTATTGCTGTTTATCTTGTTGTCTTTCTCATAATACTAGAGGATGAAAAAAATGATTACTGACGAGAATGGATGTCATTATTCAATTACTTAAAAATTCAGTAAATTTATACGGGAAATATTTTGTGCCCCTCCTGCTGTTGCACACTTTGTCCCTTCCTCGTATTCTAAACCTCTGTTTCTTATCTCTCGCCCTGTCTCTTATATATTAAACATATACAGTTTTTATTACTGACAGTTTTTATTTCTGTTGCCCTCTGTTTTTCTTCGTTTCTTTCTAAGCACTTCATTTTACCACCCCATCCCCATCCTCCTCCTTCACTCATTTTGTACATTCAGTTTCATTTTCCCTGCATTGTTTTCCTATTAACAGTTTTTTATTTTTTTTCCCCAGACTTTCATCTGTTACTGTATACTTCATTCTCCCTACGTTCCTCTGTTTGTTACAGTTTAAAATATTTAGTTATTTACCTCATAGCATTTTTCCATGTGGATTTGGTTTCAGGGGTTGAAACACTCCCAAATGAGTAGTGAGAGTCAACGTAAGTAGTCGGTCACAAAAAAAAAAAAAAAAAAAATGTTGATTTTGTGTTCCACTCTCTTCGTAGCATTTTCTCTCCTTTTTGTTTTTCTTTACCTCGCTCCTTCCCTCTCCCCTCCTCCTTATTTCCCTCCATTTTAATATTTCTTATTATTACATCCTCCAAGGATGTTATGTTTTTGCCGGCTTTGGTGTGTTTGTTTTCTGTCTGTTTGTTTGTTTGTCTGTCTCTGTTAGCAGGGTTACTCAAAAAGTTATGAACGGATTTTGATGAAATTATGTGGAAGGGTGGACCATGGGCCAAGGAAGAAATTATTAAGTTTAGGGGCGGATCTGGATCCGGATCCGTAGTATCCAGCACAATAGCTCCAAATATCCTTAATGAGTTACAATGAAATTTTGTGGAAATATGGGTCATGGACCAAGAATGAATTAATTACATTCTTTATCAGGATCCCGATCCTTTTTATTGGCAATGGTATTGGTGGAGGGATGCGCTTTGTGAGTGCTTGCTAGTTTAAAATTTCTTTCAGCTTTCCCTGTCCATTATTTCACGGAAGACTCTTTTACGCATTTTTTTTTTTTTTTTCATCCTTCCTAACTCCTTTTCACCTATTCTCCCAGTAGCAATTCTTTAATTCATAGTTTTTCTTCAGTCTCTTGTCTTCCTCCTCATAATATGTCACCGTAAGGCTGTGTCAAGGAAAATGAAACGCTAGCATTCTTTTGAAAATGACAGACAGCATTCGCGTGTTTGCATGCGCATGTTTGTGCACAAACTGTCTTATTTTATGGTCGCAATTAGTCCCTTTCAGAATTTGTTTCTCTGTCTTTTAACTGTCTCATCCCAGCTTCACATTATTGACGTATATATTTCATTAACAGCAATGATTTCTGTATCGTGTCTTTCACCTCATAACACTTTACGACAATGGTAGCGCTTTAGGGCGAAATACTTGACATGTGTGCAAATGGGAGTCAAAATTCTGTGCTTTGTAAGTGTATGATTCTGTGCCCCATCTTTCTGTCCTGTACTTAATCCATTCCTCATTATCTTCGCCTCCCCATTTACCTCCCCTTCCAGTCTAGCCTCTTATATGAACCGCTCATTTTCACAGTTTTAATTTCAGTGTATTTTCTTTGGCCTCATACATATTCTCTCTCTCTCTGCCTCTGTCTGTCTGTCTGTTTATCTGTCTGTCTGTCTGTCTGTCTCTCTCTCTCTCTCTCTCTCTCTCTCTCTCTCTCTCTCTCTCTCTCTCTCTCTCTCCTTCGCTTCTGCCAATTTACATTTACTTTTCTGTGTGACTGAGCATTCATTACTTTCTTCCTCATCGTTTCCATAGCTCCATTTTACTAGAAACACGGAGAGAGAGAGAGAGAGAGAGAGAGAGAGAGAGAGAGAGAGAGAGAGAGCAGTGGTTAGGAAGAGAAGGAGGAAGAGAAATGGAAAGAGGGGGGATGAGAGAGGTCGAAGTGATGGAGTAATAGCGAATAACATAAGTTAAATAGAGTGACAGTGAGAGAGAGACGAATCTACTGGGGGAGACTGAAAGATAACGTCACGACGGTAAGCTGCTAGAGGGACTGAGGTGGGAGGTAAAGACTGACCCTTAAATCACCACAAGATAATGAGTGATAGATGATTTAAGTAACTGATAAAAAGACAGATAGATAGACAGAGAGGTGGATAAGTAGAAGAATTAAGGAGGTTAGGTGGGAGGGACGTGATTAGATATAGGCAGCCTGAAATTTATATGTAGAGATAGATGGACGGATAGCTACACAGACTGCCAGATGGAAAGAGAGAAAGGTAGACTGATCAATAAGCTATGTCATGTGGAAGATATCTGAGTAGATAGGCAGCATGAAATAGACAGGTAAGCAGATAGATACAGTAGGTAAACAGGCAGATAGAGGAAAGAAGGTGAAATATACTTCAGAAGATACGAAGCTGAATATCGGTATAGATAGATATACAGGCAGGATAGATAGAACTAGGTAAGAAGACACCGCGATAGGTAGTTAGGTATGGTTAAGAGGGAGGGACATGAACATTATTAGGCAGAGTGAAATCGACATAAAAATAGCTAGGTAGAAAGAGATAGACAGGTTGCCAGACAGGAGGATATATAGATAAGATGAAGATAGCGAGTGTCAAGAAGATAGAGTAAATGATTTACATTATTTTACATGAAAGGGAGGTATCATGGGGAGGGATGGAAGAGTAGAGGGCAAAGGGGTTGGATAAATAGCTGGGGAAGAGAAGGGGTTGCAGAAGCAGTGGGGAAGGGGGAAGGATTTGGAGAAACAATAGGGAAAGAGGGAAGAGGTTGGAGAAGCAGTGTGGAAGGGGAAAGAGGTTGAAAAAGTAGAAGGGGAGGGGAAAGGGGGTGGAGTAGCAGAGGGTGAGGACATAGGGGGTGGAGAAGCAGTGGGGAAGTGGGAAGGGGTTGAAGAATCAGAAATGGGAGGGGTAAGGGATTGGAAATGCAGAGGGAGGAGGGGAAAGAGGGTGGAGAAGCAGAAGGGGTGCGGGGAGCGGTTGGAGAAACAGAGGGAAAGGGAGTTGGGGGAAGGGGGTGGAGAAAGCAGACTTGGTGATGGGGAAAGGAAGTAAGGTCACCAGATGACCTGATTTTCAGGAAAGGATGTTGGATATGAAGTTCCCCGGGTCGCAGCTAGACTGGCAGCGTAGGTGGGGAGGGTGAGACATAGGGGGTGGTGGGGCTGGTGGAAGTGGCTGAGTATAGCATTGAAAGGCATTTGATTCAGACAACAGGAGAGAGATATGGTGTGTATATTGAAACGCCAGTGTGGGGAGAGAGAGAGAGAGAGAGAGAGAGAGAGAGAGAGAGAGACAGACAGACAGACAGACAGACAGACATTTTGTGTGTGTGTGTGTGTGTGTGTGTGTGTGTGTGTGTGTGTGTGTGTGTGTGTGTGTGTGTGTGTGTTCCTCATGCCCAACCAGTTCCTTCTTTTCTCCAGCTTACCATTTCCTCCTCCTTCATCCATTCCTGATTCCTACCTTTTATTCTCCCAGTCCTACCAGTTCCTCCCTCTTCTTCTTCTTCCATTCCAATCATTTCCCCCGTCTTCTTATTCCAGTCCTACTGATTTCTCTCTCAACTTCCTTTCCCTACCACTTCCTTTTTATATTCTCCCCGTCCTATTATTTTTTCCCATATTTTCTTCCATTCCCACTAATTATTTCCGCTTCTTCTTCTTCTTCCAGTCCTACTAACTCCTCCCACTTTTTCTTCCAGTCATACTAATTCCTCCCTGTTTTTCTTTTTCCACTCCTACTAATTCCTCCCTTTTCTTCTTTTTCCACTCACAATAATTCCTCCCTCTTGTGCTTTCTCTAGTCATATTAATGCCTCCAACTTCATTTTCGACTCTTACTAATTCCTTTCTCTTCTTCCTCCAGTGCTACTAATTCCTCCCAGTTCTTCATCTCCCAGTACTACCAATTTCTCCCTATTGCTACGTGCTGCCCTTATTGTTGGTGGCGTTTTCTTTTCTTTCTTGTAGTCTTTCTTGTATTCTTTCTTTCTTGTTTAATTGTGGCAAGCACTTCTACCTTTTAGAATTAACTGATTCCGAACAAACCTGGGCACAATGACCAGCCTATGACCTAGTGTCCTCTGCAGGGTTGTGATTGCTAGGCAACAACTTGCAGCCTAGCAACGGCCGAAAAATAAAAAAATGTTTTTTCGTACTTTTCACGTTTTGAACTGCAGAAGCATTACCAATGGGCATAGAAAGCTCAGACTCCTTTAGGCGTAATCTTGAGGTCATTCCCTATCGGAAGTGTTCCACCCATTTTTTCCCTCTCTCATCCAGTGACAACCCTGCGAAGATTAGTCTCAGCATTCCTAGCATTCTAGTTTAATTGTGGCAGTCACTTCGACCCATCATAATTAACATATTCCAACCAAACCTGGACACAATGACCAACTTATGACCTAGTTGTTTCTGCAAGGTTTTGCTTGCTAGGCAACAACTCGTTGCCTAGCAACGGTCCCCTTAGCCTCTCCGTTGTTGTGGGTCCTGAAACTGTCATGACCCAGTGGCTGGCCCCAGCACCATTTCTTCAATTTTTGAAAATCTATTTTTTTTTTTACTAAATTGGAGAGAAACGTCTGGTCCACCTGGCAATGCAATATTTACCTTCCCAATGAAGCGCGAAAAATATCACAAAATGACTGCGTACATGCCGTTGAAAAAGAAGCAGAGGAGCGAAAGACCATCGCACTAAGAAATATCCAAGATTTAAATCCCCCAAATTTCAGTGTTTCTGAAATTATTTGGAATGATTAGATATGTGTATTACGAACAAAATCGGTACATATTATGGGAGGTTTCATTAAAAAGATATGATTTTTTTTTTTTTTACATTTTAAAATGTTTATTGTGTAACAAGTATCGAGTTATTTCTGTTGTCTGGGTGGTTTAGTTTGTGTCTAAAGAGAGGCAAGAGATGGTACTTTTAGACTCGATCCAAATAAGGATCCTCTATTGAGTGTACAGGCTGAACAGCAGTGGCTAAAATTCGATAGGCTTGCTTAGAGCTGGCCATCGTTGCCTACTGGCTTATTCTTCTCCTTCCAGTCCTACCATTGCCTTCTTCTTCTCATTCCAGGTTTACTCATTCTTTTCCGATTCCTACCAGTTTCTACCTTTTATTTTCCCAGCTCTACCAAAGCCTCCCTACCCTTTCTTCCATTACTACAAACTCCTCTCTCATCTTCATTCCTGTCAGTTCCTACTAATTCTTTCCTGTCACTGCATCCCTCTTCTCTCATCTTCATTCCTGCCAATTCCTATTAATTCTTTCCTGTCACTGCATCCCTCTTCTCTCAGCCCTTCCTGTTCCTACCTCCTCTTTTACTCTTCCTATTCTGCACTTTATAACATTCTTTCAAACCAACCATCTTTTTATTCTTCTCTTTCCCTGCCTCCACCCCACTTCCTTCTCTTCCTCCACACCACCGACAGACTTATTTACATTCCTCCTGTATCAGCCCAATTCACCAACTCTCTCTCTCTCTCTCTCTCTCTCTCTCTCTCTCTCTCTCTCTCTCTCTCTCTCTCTCTCTCTCTCTCTCTCTCTCTCTCAAGTCTTCTCTATTCTTACTATAGCTGCTATTGTTAACGGTCATTCTTGTTAGTAGATGAGTTAAATTAAGTGCAAAAATAGGGTGCTGACTTCAACTCATGATGCCAAGGGTCCCTTTGGTATGGAAATACCTTAGGGCCACAGAAAATTTAACCAAAGACACAGGTTAGACCTCACTTTGTATCTGAAATATATGTGTCTTTTCAAAATGGCCGCCAACAATACACCAGACCCCATGTCTTTGCTACTGTTACTGATATAGCTATAATGACAAAATTAGTGTTAACATTGTAAATTTGGGGGTCAATGAATCCAATAAAAAGGTTTCCAAAGCTAAAAAAAAAAAAAAATAGTTTTCTATTTACCATAACTATTATTGGTGCAATACGCAAAATTAGTTAAATTTTATTTGTAAATTGGTCAGAGGAGGAGACTGTAGCACCAGTCGAGCAGGGCAGTACTCCCGAGGTGGATGGAAAGCTGATGACAGGGAGTGCTGGAGCTCCCGTTTCATCAGCCCTCAGGACTAGTTCCTGACCATCCCCCTTTGCTGAACTAGTCCCTGACCATCCCCCTTTGCTGAACTTTTTCAGTGTCTCAGTTACACAGAGAGTAGGCCAGCATGCTCTCCAGTACAAATTTCTCTAACTATCTACACCAAACTACATGCACAGTACACACTACACTTCCTATTCAAAATTCAAAAAAATGGCGTCTCTTCATCAAGCCTCGGAGTCCCCAGGGGGGGGGGGACCATAAATGCCCCCACCATCAGCCCCTCTCCCGATGACGACTCGAGGTGCCTGGAACCACTGTCTGACTCTCTTCTTCTTCATTTCTGCAACATTCGCGGCCTTTCCTCTAACTTTTGCTCTGTTGAGCACCACCTCTCCTCCTCTAAACCTCACCTTCTTTTTCTAACGGAGACTCAGCTGTCTGAGGCAACTGACAGCAAACCCTTTTCTGTATCCTCCTACTTTCTCTATACTCATTTCAAAGCCAAAGGTGGCTGTTGTGTATATATACGCAACAACTTATCTTGCTCTCGTGTTCCTGAACTCGATTCTTCTGAATTCTCCACACTCTGGCTTCGGCTTTCCTGTCATTCTCTGACTAAATATATCTGTGCTGTTTACTTATCCCCTAATTCTACTGACTATCAAAAATTCTTCGACTATCTTACTTCTGCGATGGAACACATTCTATCCATTTCTCCTTTCTCTGAAATCTCCATTCTAGGAGATTTCAATGTTCACCACCACCTTTGGCTCTCCTCTCCTTTCACGGATCCACCTGGTGAAAAAGCCTACATCTTTTCTATCCTTAATGACCTAGATCAGCTTGTACAGCACCCTACCCGTATCCCTGACTGTCTTGGAGAGAGCTCCAACATACTTGACCTCTTCCTCACAACTAATCCTTCTGCTTACTCTGTTAATCTTTTCTCTCCGTTGGGCTCCTCCGATCACAACCTTATTATCTTAACCTGTCCTATCACTCCGGTACGGCCTGTGGACCCTCCAGGGAAACGTCGTCTGTGGCTTTTTGGAGCTGCGGACTGGGAGGCCCTCAGGCAGTACTTCTTTGATTTTCCCTGGAATGATTATTGCTTCCCTGGCCGGGAGCCATCTGAGTGTGCCTTGCGCATTACGGAAGTTATTCTCTCAGGCATGGAAGCATACATTCCTTTCTCATATCCTTTGACTAACGCAAGAAAGCCTTGGTTTAATCACGCTTGTTCTAATGCTGTCCGCAACAAGGAGAGGGCCTACAAAAGGTACCGGAGCCAACCCACCCCTGAATCACATCATCTTTATGTTTCTGCCCGGAATCGTGCTAAGTTTGTTCTTCGCTCTACTAAAAATAATTTCATCCATACTAAATGCTCTCAACTCTCCAACTCGAATTCTTTCCGCTCCATCTGGCACCTTGCCAAAAAGCTTTCTAACAACTTTACCTCATCATCCTTCCCTCCTCTTTTCTACTCTGATAGTTCTGTAGCTATTTCTTCTACTGATAAAGCAGATCTCTTTGCACAGACTTTCTCCTCCAATTCCACCTTAGACGATTCCGGTGCTGTTCCTCCATCACTTCCCCCCTCTGACTTCCTCATGGCTGACATTAAAATTTCTTCAGTTGATGTATTTTCTGCCATCACTGGCCCCAGTACTAACAAGGCATATGGGCCTGATGGGGTCCCTCCTGTTGTTCTCAAGAACTGTGCTTCTGTGCTTACACCCTGCCTAGGCAAACTCTTTCGCCTTTGTCTGTCAACTTGTACCTTTCCTTCTTCCTGGAAGTTTGCTCTCAATCAGCCTGTCCCAAAGAAGGGTGACCACTCCCAACCCTCCAACTATCGTCCAATTGCTTTAACGTCCTGTATTTCAAAAGTTTTCGAGTCAATTCTCAATAGAAAAATTTTAAGGCATCTTTCCTATCACAACCTTCTTTCCGATCGTCAGTATGGGTTCCGTCAGGGACGCTCCACTGGCGATCTTCTCACCTACCTTTCAGACTCCTGGTCATCCTCCTTTCGGGACTTTGGCGAAAGCTTTGCCATTGCACTTGACATCTCAAAGGCTTTCGATCGAGTCTGGCATAAATCTTTAATTTCCAAACTGCCCTCCTACGGTTTCTATCCTTCTATCTGTGCCTTCATCGCTAGCTTCCTTTCTGGTCGTTCTATAGCCGCTGTTGTAGACGGCCATCGTTCTTCTCCTAGATCTATCAACAGTGGTGTTACTCAGGGCTCTGTCCTATCACCAACTCTCTTCCTTTTATTCATCAATGATCTTCTAAGCTGTACATCTAACCCTATCCACTCATACGCTGATGACTCCACCCTTCACCTTTCCATTCGGTTCCCGCAACGCCCATCTCAACAGTTACTTCAACAAACAAGGGATGAGGCTATGGCACACCTAATGTCTGACTTGGCTCGTATCTCTGACTGGGGTAAAAATAATCTGGTTTTTTTAATGCATCTAAGACTCAGTTCTTACACCTATCAACCCGACAAAATCTTCCACAGGTCTATCTATCTATCTATTGCCAGACGCCTCAATCACGTTTGGGGTGGCCAGAAACAAATCGCCTCCAAGTCGCCCTGTCCCCTGCCATTTCACTCCCCTGCTCCCAACTCACACCCCCCTCTCTCATATACCTCTCCACCCCATCTCTCCATCTCATCCTCGGCCTCCCCCTCCCTCTTTCCCCCTCCACCTCACTCACATACACTCTCTTCGTTAGTCTTTCACCGTCCATCCTCTCCACATGGCCAAACCACCTCAGTGTGTTCCTCATAACGCTTCCTATCACATCCACATCAACACCACAACGCTCCTCTATATCCTCATTCGTCAGCCTGTCTCTCCATGTGACTCCACAGGCTCCTCTTAAATAACTCATTTCCACTGCTCTCACTCTTGACTTTTGTCCTTCCAACAACGTCCAAGCTTCACTTCCGTACGTTAGAGTTGGTATCACAATACTGTCATGTAGTAAATTTTTCACTTCCATGCTCACTTCCCTGTTTCTTATCACTGCTTTCAAAGAAACAGCAACCTTTCTTCCCTGCTGTACTCTTTCAAACACTTCACCCTCCAAACCTCCATCCTTACTCATCACACTACCCAAGTACTTAAACGTACTCACATTTTCCAATTCCTCACCATCCAACCTCGCTGTACATTCACTGACTTCACCTCTCTCAAAGACCATCACTTTACTCTTCCCTACATTCACCTTCAGATTCCGTTTCTTACACACTCTCTCAAACTCATCCACCAAGCCTTGCAGCTCCCCTTCGTCCTCACTCAACAACACAGTATCATCTGCAAACAACAGTACAGGGATTTTCCAAACACTATCCTCTCTCACCAGGGCCACTCCAACATCCACTACCCTACCTTGTACCTCTTTTATTACCCCATCCATGTACAGATTGAACAACCATGGAGACATGACACATCCCTGTTTCAACCCAACTTTCAAAGAGAAAAATTCACTTAGTTCACCATCCACACGCACTGCAGCCTTCGCACCATCGTACATACTCTTCACAGCATTCAACAACTTCCCATCTACTCCATATATTCTTAACACTTTCCACAATCCTAGTCTATCCACCCTGTCATATGCTTTCTCCAAATCCATGAAAGCCGCATACAACTTCTTTCCCTTCTCTAGAAACTTTTCCACTAAAGATCTGAGAATGAATATCTGATCTACACAACCTCTTCCCTTCCTAAAGCCTCCCTGTTCTTCTCCAACTAATTTCTCTGTTCTTTCTCTAACTCTGTCAATAAGTATCCTACCATACACTTTTCCTATTATACTAAGAAGACAAATGCCCCTATGATTACCACACACTTCTTTTTCCCCTTTTCCTTTGTACAAGGGAATAATTATACCTGACTTCCAATCCTCCGGGACTCTACCTTCCTCCCAGGCCAATCTGCACATCTTCCACATCCATTCTACTACTATCTCTACCCCATGCTTCAGCATTTCACCACACACTCCATCAATTCCTGGGGCTTTCCCTGATTTAACTTTCTTCATTGCTTCCACAACTTCTATCCTACTGATTTCTTCCTGTCTTCTCACCTCCCTCCTTCTCCCAGCCATTCCCCAGCCACTTATACTCGCATTACTTCCATCCTCCACGTTCAACAATTCCTTAAAGTGTTATCTCCATCTGCTCACTTTTTCGCCCTTCTCCACTAGTAATCTACCATTTTTATCTTTCACTCCCCTGCTAACTTCACTTCCACCCTGTCTTACTCTTTTCACCTCTTTCCAGAACATTTTCTTACAGTCCCTCCACTTTACACTCAAATTCCTTCCAAATTCCTCATCCACTCTCTTCTTACTCTCTCTTACTAATCTTTTCACCTCTCTCTTTCTTTCTACATATAACTCTCTCTTCCGCCTCTCAACTTCTTCCACGCCCCTATTTCTCATCCATTCATTGTATGCTTTCTTCTTTTGTGCCACAGCCCGTTTCACCTCATCAGTCCACCACGCTATTCCTTGCACCCCCTCCGTCTTCTCTTCCTTCCACACACCACATCACATGCTGCACATATTTCTTCTGTAAATATTCTACACACACCTTCCACGTCCCCCATCTGCTCCAATTCATAATTGCCCAATCGTTCCTCCACATCTCTCTTATACCCTGCCTTTTTCTCATCCTCTTGTAACCTTTCCACTCTCCTTGCAACTACTCCTTCCTCTCGTCTTTCCCTTCTTCTATTCCTCCATCTTACTTGAACTTTAATTCTGGCCATCACCAAGTAGTGGTCAGAAAGTCCACTCCCCCAACCTCTATAAACTCTTGCATCCAATATACATCTTCGCATCCTTTCATCCACACACACATTATCAATCATTGCCTTCCTTTCACTCAGTTCACCACCCACCCTTCTCATCACTCGCCATGTATACCTGTGGATCATTTTATGCCTGAAGAGGGTATTGGCTATCACCAACCCCCTCCCAGCACAAATGTCCACTAACGCACTCCCATTCTCATCTACCTCAGCAGGCACACCCCACTCACCAACTATTCCATCCACCTTCACATTCCCAACTTTACCATTCATATCACCAATCAAAAACACTCTCTCATTCCTTCCAAACTTTTCCATGCACACTTCTACATTTGTCCAGAACTCTTCTCTCACTCTTCTAGCACGATCTTGCGTTGGCGCATACACACACACAATCGCCCACATTTGTATTCCAACTTTCAACTTAACCCACACAATCCTTGATCCAACTGATCCATACTGTCTTATGCTCCTCTTCCATCTTTTACTCACAACTATACATACTCCTTCCTTTGCCCTCTCATTCTCACCTACTCCTGCACATATACCCCATCCATACTCCCATTCTCTCACACTTTCTCCTCTCCATTTTGTTTCAGTTATTCCACATACATCCACTTTCGCATCCTCAAGCACCTGGACAATCTCTCTCTCTCTTTCACCTCATCATTTGCTCCCCTTACATTCCAAGTTCCAATTGCAATGTCCTTTGTCCGGTCCTTGGTCGTCAACGTTTGGTCAGTCCTTGTCCGAGGCTTCTTGTTTGTTTTTTTAGTTAGTTGTTTTCCGGGGATTGGCACTAACCCTCCGCCAACCCTTTTAGTCGCCTTTTACGACAAGCAGGGATACTGGGGGAGTATTCTTGAAAAACCCCCCTACCCCCAGGGGGTAGGTATACCCATTAATGTTTAATAATATTCAGCTTAATCCTGCATCATCCTTGAACATGCTTGGGGTTTCATTTACTCGGGACTTATCTTGGAGAGATCATATTACATCTCTTGTAAAATCTGCTTCCAAGAGATTGGGTGTGCTAAGCCGACTCCGCTCTTTCTTTACCCCTGCACAATTGTTGACTCTATACAGGGGTTTTATCTGCCCTTGTGTGGAGTACAACTCGCATGTGTGGGGAGGCTCCCCACATACAGCTCTTCTCAATAGGGTGGAGTCAAAGGCTTTTCGTCTCATTAACTCTCCTCCTCTTACTGACTCCCTTCAACCTCTGTCTCTTTGCCGCACTGTTGCATCTTTATCTCTTTTCTATCGCTACTTTAATGGTCACTGCTCCTCTGAACTGTCTGCTTGCATTCCTCCACCTCTACGACGGGCGCGTAGCACCCGTCTGGCAGCAAACTCTCATCCCTTTTCTGTCCAACTCTCTAATGCAAGAGTTAACCGTTACTCCCAGTCTTTCATTTATGCAACAGGTCAGCTCTGGAACTGTCTCCCTCTGTCTGTATTTCCTGCTGCCTATGATCTCCAGTCTTTCAAACGCAGTGTGTCCAGGCATCTCAAAATGATTGGATCTTGAATTTGGCTCTCTATTGTATTTTGTTTTTCTCTTGGAGGGAACTGTTACTGCGGGCTCATGGCCTTTGGTTCCTTCTTCCTCGCCAAAAAAAAAAAAAAAAAAAACTTAAAACATGGGACACATAGCTTGGAAACTGATTACCTTAGAAAGTCCATGTATTGTAATATGTGTTTTACAGATATGATCTGAGGTCTCTGAAGCCATTAAAAATGCATGCTTTCAACGGTCCTCTGACTGAAAGAACAACTGAAAAATTTCATTATCTGTATTATTATATGGATGCAAGTGTTAGATACTAAGCTGTGAGACAACAAGTTCGTAACTATGTTCACAGTATATTTGAGACACATAATGCTTGACAGAAAAACTTGAGACAAATGTTTCCTATCAACAGTCAGAAGTAGGCAGTGCCACGCCAACAATGTTGTAGTGGTGAAAGTAATAGTTTATAACGTTCATACATCAATAAGCAGATTTTGCACCACTGTGGGAGCATGAACCTTTACATCCACAGAGAGACATGCAGGGCTTCCTCTGCATGCAGCATTTCCTTGGTGCCTTACAGTCTGTCTTACACTTGCAAATGAGAAGTTCTGCTAAGTCCCCTGAAATAGTGGGAGTTGTAGTGTAGACAGGAGTTGGTGAAGAGTCTTGGGAATCCTGCTGCCATCCCCGTTAAGAGGGTGAGACTGTAGCATGGTCTCTGACAAGCGTATTGCCCCACACATGTCCTTTCTGAAGAGAAACACATGATTAGTGATATACAAAGTGAAATACACGCCCTACATTATTCTCAGAAATTAAATATTATGACCCTGTGCAAAGCTGTTTTACCTGATAAGCTATTCGAAGAAGGTGCTGATGGAGTGCATCACCGCTTGGTGGCATGTGGTCGAAGTTTCTTCCTTTGTGAAAGAAGAGAGTGAGTCGAGCAGCATGCACAGTTATGATGTTGTCCCCGGATACACCATAGAGCTTCATGAGAAATGTCTGGAGCATGGGTGGGTGGGTTCTGATCATCTCAGTAGTGGGGGTAGGGCCAGAGGGAAGCTGAAGAGGTACTGTATGGTGAGCTCAGGGAGGGACAGCCACATGGACCACGCTGTCTTCTTGCCTTTGCCAAAGAATACTGAGGTAGTTTCGCATCCCCTTAGTGCAGGAAATGCTGGCAGTGCCATTGCCTTAGGTGGTCCGAGACTGTTAGCAATGGCATGTGCTGGAATGTACCTGGTAAGGGAAAAATAAATTAGTTATTCATTAACTTAATGATATAAGAGCTAACACCATAAACATACCTTACTGAAATGACTACCTGACATGGTGCAGTGCTCCAAAGGTAATCCAGAGTTCGTCGATCCTCTGTCCGAGAACCACAATAGTGGCAATCCCCAGTACTACAACATCACTATCAATGCGGCAGACAATCACTTGATGATGTCTAGCAAGGTTAGCTGCAAAAATACCCGAGTATCGGCTTTCTCAAGTGTGCAAAGGGCCAGTGCATCGGTGTCAGTGCCAGCTGGTGAACTTACACAATCCCCAAGCATAGTGGTGAAGAGCTCCTTTCCCTGGAAAGAGAAAGTGTAATTGAAGATATGCCATCGAAGTCAGATTTATTGACTACAGCATGTAACAGAACAATTCTAGAGATATACGTTATCATCTAAGTCAGTGCCTGTGGAAGTGTGATGAGCTTCGAGCTTTCGGACAGCTCCACGAACAACTCCTGCTTGTTCATATCCACACGTAGGAAGGCAGTACAGATGTCAGGAACTTTGGTCGAGAGAGTAACCCTCCTTCTTGTAGCGATGCCTCTTTGCTCCTGAGTTCCTGACTTCAGACTTGTCTTGGAGTACACATCCCAGACAATGTGAACACGGTCATTTGTTTCAAGCCAGGAAAGGATGAATGGTCCAAACACATCTGTGAAACTGTGTTCAGTGGTCACGGCACATCCAGGACGAAGGATTTGAACAGTGCAATCTGGAATCTCACTCGTGGCTCCACAATGCACTTTTCCATTCAGAGTGAGTGAAGGTGGATGGGAAGAACTTTCATGTGAGAGCACTCCCTCATTGATTTCGTGACCAGAATGAACAGCCAGCAAAAGTTGAGTCACTTTTGCTTGTTGGTCCTTGACAACAACCACCTCTGATTTGTTGCGTGGTTGAGAAAGCGAAGCCTTGAACAACTTCAGCCTGGTGAGTAGTAATGGAGCAGTGAATGCCTCTTCCTGTGACCTTGGGCCGTACTTATAAAACCTACATCATAGTTAGGTGAAAGTCAGAAATGTGAAACTTAAGGAGCAGTTCATCATAACGAAGTTGAGACTTTGTTAGGTCAAAATCGTAAGCATCCGAGATAGCATTTGCTATATGTTGCAATTACGTTGAAAATTGAAGAAAAATACGGGAAAAAAAAAAGCAGAGAAAAGATGTAACAAAAAATCTGAAATCAATACGATATATATATATATATTTTTTTTATTTCGGCGAAAAATTAACTGATTAATGTCAGGTTCTAGGAATTATTAATTTACCGCTTTGTTTCACTGTGGACGAGGACATGTTGCCTCACTGGACCATCCTGTAAACAAGCTGTTATCCGGATCCACTCCAGAATTTAACGGGTTATTTCCTCGCCCATGCCATATCCCTCAACCAAGTTTCATGAACATCCATTCAGTAATTGACGGATGTATGCGCTCTACCGAGTTGCCTTTTAACCGGATGCACTCCAATATTTAATGGGTTTTTCATGCATCGTGCTCCATCCCTCAACCAAGTTTCATGAAAATCTGTTTACCAGTTTTTCTGTAAAAGACACACACACACACACACACACACACACACACACACACACACACACACACACACACACACACACACACACACACACACACACACACACATGCGTGCACTTACACACACGCACGCACACACACACACACACACACACACACACACACACACACACACACACACACACACACACACACACACACACACACACACATACCCACAGACATTCAGACAGACAGACAGACAGACACACACACACACACACACACACACACACACACACACACACACACACACACACACACACACACACACACACACTCAGACAGACCGACACATATAGACATACAGACAGACACGCAGAAAATAAACCTCCTGGCGGAGGTAACAATAGGGCATATTTACTGCCCTTCGATAACAACAGAGGAACGTGGCTAAATTAGTTCACTAATTAAAAATGGTGCAAGAGGAATGCAGTGTTGTTCACCGTATGACTACATACCCTGATTAGTCAGAACTCCAGATTCTTGCCATCTTCGTATCCACTTTGCCACAGTCCTAGTTGATATGCCTGATTCGTTCGCGACGGCCCGGATACTTAATCCACCCTCTTGAAGACCGATGATCTATCCTCGTACTGCAACCTCGCTGTTTCTTCTGTCCATGATGAACACTTTCTCTGACTGGCGTTGCATTACTCATGATGCCCAGACAAAAGTTCGGTTTGCCTATGGTTGGGAGCCTACTACGCCTGATAATAAATATGATTGGCTACTGCCCCTTTAGTTCTTAAGAACCTCTGGGTTTCGTATACGTCGCTCTTGGCGGTTCAGATTACGAGTATACTATGCACATGATAATATATCAGCTTTTATTTGTCATGGTGGCCTGCCTGAGCAATTTGGGAGTGTGACATTAAGTATTATTGTGTTACACCACCGCATTTCATCACTGCTTATTTTCCATTAAATTTTACTGTTTTTTTTTTTTCCATTGTGGAAGTTTCATTAATTACTTCACATCCATGTCATACCTGAACTACATGCTGGTCATTGTTCTTGCCTTATTTGTTCGATGCTCTCTCTCTCTCTCTCTCTCTCTCTCTCTCTCTCTCTCTCTCTCTCCATTTACAGTATATATATAAAGTATATATATATATATATATATATATATATATATATATGCAAAAAATATACCATGAAACTCATACAAGTATATGCACCAACTTCTCAAAGCCCAGATAAAGAAATAGAAACATTCTATGATTACATCTCCCAGATTATGGAAGAAGAAAAGACAACATATACTATACTCATGGGAGACTTCAGTGCAAAAGTTGGGAAGTCGAAAAATGGAGTAGCATGTATGGGAAAATTTGGAGTGGGAGAAAGGAATGAAAGAGGAGAAATGCTGGTAAATTTTGCTGAAATGTTTAACATGAGAATAATGAACACATTCTTCCACACAAGAACAGGAAGAAAGTGGACTTGGAGAAGCCCAAATGGAGAAACAAAGAATGAACTCGACTTCATTATAGCAGATAAGAATAACACGATCACAAATGTCATAGTTATCAACAAAGTAAATATAGGTAGTGATCACAGAATGGTGGGTTGCACAGCCAGATTCAATTTCAGAAATGAAAGAAAGAAGATGATTAAAGATAAAAAGATATGCCCAATAATAGTAAATGAAAACAAAGCAGCCTTTCAGTTGGAAATAAGGAACAGATTTCAGGCTCTAAGTAATGCTGAATGTGACATTGATGAGCTGAATGACAGACTAACAAAAGTGCTAAGAGAATCAGCAGAGGTAGTAGGAAAACCTAATACAACCAAAGCCAAGAAGTATTCAGAAAAAACACTCGAGCTTATGAAAAAAACGAAATGAAATGAAAGTAAAGACAAAGAAAGACGAAACAGAACGAGCAGAATTAAATAAGCTTATCAACAAAAGACAGAGAAGAAAAAAGAAAGAGAAACATGGATCAGATCAAAGAAACCATCAAAAATGGAAAAAGTCTGAAACAGGTCTGAAGCAAAATGGCACTAGGAAAGCAACAAAGAGAAAAACTGTGAAATCATTAAATGCAGAGATAAGATGGTGAAGAGAGTTGAAGAATTTTACAAAGAACTGTATGCATCAAAGACAGTAGTACCAATAGCTAACTTTTCAGTTGACACAAGTGAAATACCTGACGTAACACCAGACTAAGTAAATATTTGTCTTAAAAATATGAAAAGAGGGAAGGCTCCGGGAGAAGATGGAACAGTAACAGATTTACTGTTGGATGCCGGAGTAGAAGTGCAAAATAGGCTTGCTCACTTATTTACCCACTGTATAAAACAGAAGAATAGTTATTTTACTCCACACAAAAGGTGACTCAAAAGATCTTAGTAACTATCGACCCATTAGCTTATTATCAGTCATTTACAAACTATTCACTAAAATCCTTACGAACAGAATAACAACAGTTTTGGAGGAAAACCAACCTCGTGAACAGGCAGGATTCCGAAGCGGGTATTCGACCATTGATCATCTACATACAATGAACCAGCTCATTGAGAAAACTATAGAATATAACAAACCTCTGTGCTTAGGCTTTGTTGATTACGAAAAGGCTTTCGACTCAGTGGAGCACATAGCAATTATAAATTCATTGCGAGAACAGGGAGTTAATGAGAAAATTGTAAACCTGCTCGAAAACATATATAAAGAGGGAACTGCTACAGTTAAATTACATAAGGACCCAGAAAAAATTAAGACTGAGAAGGGCGTACGTCAGGGAGATACTATTTCACCAAAATTATTTACAGCATGCCTAGAAAGTATTTTCAGAAAGCTAGACTGGGAAAACAAAGGAGTGAACATTGATAGAGAAAAGCTAAACCATTTAAGATTTGCAAATGGCATTGTCCTGATCTCAGAAGCTGTGGAGGCATTGCAAGAAATGTTAAATGACCTGAACAGAGAAAGTCTGAAAGTAGGACTGAAGATGAACCGAAGTAAAACTAAAGTAATGTATAATCCACAAACACCAAAGAGCGTCATCAGAATAATCGATGAAATTCTTGAAGAAGTTGAGGAGTACAACTATTTGGGACAAGTATTAAAATTAACGAAAGTTCATGATAGCGAAATAAAAAGATGCATTACAATTGGATGGAAAGCTTTCGGTAAACATAGAAACATTATGAAAAGTAGCTTGCCAGGTTGTATGAAACGAAAAGTATATAACCAGAGTTATGACGAGTGGTTGTGAGACCTGGAAACTGACAAAATCAATGGAAAATAAATTAATCCGTTCTCAGAGAGGAATGGAAAGGTCAGTGTTGGGAATATCTTTAAGAGACAGGAAAAGATCAACTTGGGTGAGAGAGCAGACTAAAGTCAAAGATATCATAGAAGTTATAAAATAACAGAAATGGAGGTGGGCAGGCCATATAGCAAGAATAAGGGATAACCGATGGAGCAAGAGGCTTACTGACTGAACACCAAGAGAATGTAAGCGTAGCAGAAAAAGGCCAGACAGAAGATGGAGAGATGAGATAGAGAAATTTGTAGGGAAAATGTGGCAAAGATTGGCTAAGTCAAGGAATTCGTGGAAAAGGTTGGAGGAGGCCTTTGTTCAGCAGTGGACTAGTTATGGCTGATGATGATGATGATATATATATATATATATATATATATATATATATATATATATATATATATATATATATATATATATATATATATATATATATATATATATATATATACAATTCATTCATCATCTAATCCTGTGTTACCCATGTGGAGCGTAGGAGCCAGGGCCTAGGCAAGCAGGTCCTGACTTTTAAGATGAGGTTGACTGGACTCACTCATCCCTGAGTCGCATTAAGTGAGTCCAATCTTTCAAACGCAGTGTGTCCATGCATCTCGAAATGATTGGATCTTGAATTTGGCTCTCTCTTGTATTTTGTTTTTCTCTTGGAAGGAACAGTTTTGCGGGCTTGTTGCCTTTGATTCCTTCTTCCTCACATAAAAATAATAAAAAAATAAATAAACCCCAAACACCCATTAGATATAAACCTACACAGTCTCAATCTGATTGGAGCACCTTAATTACCCACCAAACCGTCAGGCGTCATAATTTGCTTATATGGTTACCACCTAGCGTAGTAAATGGTTTCCTGGTTTAGTAAAGGAAACCATTTGGCCCGTCACTCAGTGCAGAGTCACCCATAGGCAGAAGGAAGAGGAAATAATGAAGGAAAGAAAGGCAGAAGAGGGAGGAAGAAGGGCGGAAGAGTGGGGAGGGCAGGCACTCAAGAGCAGCATTACATCGAGTGAGTAGATGGTGAGCGTCCCCGCCTACCATATATATATATATATATATATATATATATATATATATATATATATATATATATATATATATATATATATATATATATATATAAAGTTTTCATTGTCAGATTTCCATCCAATAGTTTGTTTCTCCTATTGATCAGTGGCCTTTTGATCTATGCATCAAACCCTGTCCACCCTACAGAGATTTGGTCACCCTCCAGGCTTATGCTGTCGAGCCGGTCAGACTAGTGGGTTCAGTTTGTTTAGTCTCTTCCGCTTACTCATCCAGCACTACAATAGGGTAGGGTATCTGGCTACAAATGTGCTGTTGCAGAATGTGATCTAGATGGAGACTGGAACTTAGCAACGACCAATTAGCCCCCTTAATCCCTCGAGACAGACAGCCATCAGTTTTTTTTTTTTTTTTTTTTTACTGAGCTTGCGAGAGATAAGCAATGTTGCTGTAGATGGGTTAATCCTAGAAAATTAACCTATCCATTTATAAATATGTTCGGTTACCAGGGGTAGGGCATTCTACAGGAAAGAAATTCAATTAAAAATGTAAACCATTACTGAGGTGTAAAAATACAGGAAAGGCTCTGAATCATTGTAAATTCTTTTGAACCTGAAAATTATTTTCTGATAATTATCCAAATGTTGAAAATCAGTAATATCATATGTAATATTAAATAACTGTTTTGCACTAATCAGTTGTCTAAGAAGGCAGCGAACCACATAGTTGCTCGACGTGTGCCTGAGAGATAGATAGTCTGCAGCAGCAGCAGCAGCTCTTCCGTCAGACAAAAAGGAACGTCAGGAGAGCAAATAAAAAAAAACAACCCATTCTTAGAAAAAGGACAACTGGATGCATGTTGGTCTTACACTAATTTTAAGCGAACCCACATAATTATATAAATATTTGCCTGTCAGCTAGATGCTGTATTCTTGGTAGAGGTGACCACATCACCTCCATGTCACTCTGTCCTCCATCAGGCTGTCCTACTTCCAACTCACACCACCCTCACTAATATCTCCATTACTCAGGTGTCTTTAAGGTTTTGGCATTAATACTGTGGTGGTAGGTTTGGCCTGCCATCATCCACTCACTTGATGTAGTGCTGCCTACTTGTTCCTTAAACTACCATTTTTTCTGACCTCCCTTCTTCCTATTTCTCCCATCCTTTCTGTAGCTTGTTATTACTCTTCTTTCCACTTCAGCTGACTCTACACTGTGTGACAACCCTAATGGTTTCCTGCAGACCAGGAAATTATTTACAACTATGGGTAGTAACGATAAAACTCAGATAATGGGATGATGTGGAGCTTACTATGGTTCCCCTGTTATCTGAGTGGAGAAAAGAAAATGCGGCATCCATTAGGGAACCAAGCATCACCATTCCTCCCCACTCCCCGTTGTGGTGAGGCGCTGTCAACGGCAAGAAGGCATCGATTCACTGTACGTAAAGGCCTTGTGGAGACGTTGCTTGTTTGTGGTTGATTGGTTTGTTCGGCTAGACAAACCGGAGTTCCTACCTGAAAAAATTACGTAAAATTTGTGCAGTATTAAAAAATCACAAATACTCTCTGTAGTATCTGCTATGTGTAATGGTAACCTGGATTATAATTATGTTACCCTGAAGTACAAAGAAGCCTAGGCAGGGAACCAGGTGAAAACGAAACAATATACAAACGCCTTTGACCAGGGTGTGAGCTAAAGAGGAGGTTGAGTGGAGGAATGCGTCGCAGCCCACATAACCACCAAATGGGAACCAAATAAGCATTTGGTGGGAATATTTAACACGAAATTACATATCTAGAGATACTGAAGAGAGTTAGTGAGAAAATATTAAAACGAAGTTACCTGTCCAGAGATAATGAAGATATGAAGTGGGAAAAAATTCCAAATTACCTGTAAGGGAATTGTGAAGAAATTTATTGGGAAAATATTACCACAACATACCTATCACAGGATATTGAAGAATTTATCACAGCACCACCTCAGCACTGGAAAACAGGTGAAGGTTCAGTCCAAGTCCTTTGTTACCAACTCCATCATGCCAGGGATGTGATTAGAAGCTGTTCTAGTTGTTGCCCCAAGTTCAGTTTAACGGGAAATCGTTATATATATATATATATATATATATATATATATATATATATATATATATATATATATATATATATATATATATATATATATATATATATATATATATATATATATTTATATATATATATATATATATCATCATCAGCCGTTTGCGTATCCACTGCAGGACCGGCCTATCCCGACCGAAGTCGGGACGATACAGCCAATGCATCTCCACCAAGTGGCTTAGGCTGCCTGATAGAGATTGTATGTTGGGTGATAAGCGCTTGTAAATGTGACTGTAGTGTTGGAGTGGCTATGGATGTGTGCGTAGTCTGTCAACCAAGTGTAATTGGCCTGCGCGAGCCGACTGGGTGCAAGCACACTTTATAGTAAGCAACACTGATTCAACCGCAGCACCCCTTGTGTCCGCCAAAGCAGTACGTGGCTGAGTGAACACTCCCAGAGTTTATTACCCTGGCGGGGTGCGAACCCTGGTTCACCCATGTACAAAACGCACACTCTACCACAGAGGCTCCATATATATATATATATATATATATATATTGCCAGACGCCTCAATCCCGTTTGGGATGGCCATAAACAAATCGCCTCCAAATCTCCGTGTCCCCCGCAATTTCACTGCCCTGCTCCCAACTCACACCCCCCTCTCTCATACACCTCTCCACCCCATCCCTCCATCTCATCCTCGGCCTCCCTCTCCCTCTTCCCCCCTCCACCTCACTCACATACACTCTCTTCGTCAGTCTTTCACCCTCCATCCTCTCCACATGGCCAAACCACCTCAGTGTGTTCCTTATAACGCTTCCTATTATATCCACATCCACACCACAACGTTCCTTTATATCCTCATTCGTCAGCCTGTCTCTCCATGTGACTCCACAGGCTCCTCTTAAATAACTCATTTTCACTGCTCTCACTCTTGACTTGTGTCCTTCCAACAACGTTCAAGCTTCACTTCCATACGTTAGAGCTGGTATCACAATACTGTCATGTAGTAACTTTTTCACGTCCATGCTCACTCCCGTGCTTCTTATCACTGCTTTCAAAGAACCAACAACCTTTCTTCCCTGCTGTACCCTTTCAAGCACTTCACCCTCCAAACCTCCATCCTTACTCATCACACTACCCAAGTACTTAAACGCACTCACATTTTCCAATTCCTCACCATCCAACCTCGCTGTATATTCACTGACTTCACCTCTCTGAAAGACCATCACTTTACTCTTCCCTACATTCACCTTTAGATTCCGTTTCTTACACACTCTCCCAAACTCATCCACCAAGCCTTGCAGCTCCCCTTCGTCCTCACTCAACAACACAGTATCATCTGCAAACAACAGTACAGGGAGTTTCCAAACATTATCCTCTCTCACCAGGGCCACTCCAACATCCACTACCCAACCTTGTACCTCTTTTATTACCCCATCCATGTACAGACTGAACAACCATGGAGACATGACACATCCCTGTTTCAACCCAACTTTCAAAGAGAAAAATTCACTTAGTTCACCATCCATACGCATTGCAGCCTTGCACCATCATACATACTCTTCACAGCATTCAACAACTTCCCATCCACTCCATATATTCTTAACACTTTCCACAATCCTTGCCTATCCACCCTGTCATATGCTTTCTCCAAATCCATGAAAGCCGCATACAACTTCTTTCCCTTCTCTAGAAACTTTTCCCCTAAAGGTCTAAGAATGAATATCTGATCTACACAACCTCTTCCCTTCCTAAAGCCTCCCTGTTCTTCTCCAACTATTTTCTCTGTTCTTTCTCTAACTCTGTCAACAAGTATCCTACCATACACTTTTCCTATTATACTAAGAAGACAAATGCCCCTATGATTACCACACACTTCTTTATCTCGTTTTCCTTTGTACAAGGGAATAATTATACCTGACTTCCAATCCTCCGGGACTCTGCCATCCTCCCAGGCCAATCTGCACATCTTCCACATCCATTCTACTACTATCTTTCCCCCATGCTTCAGCATTTCACCACACACTCCATCAATTCCTGAGGCTTTCCCCGATATAACTTTCTTCATTGCATCCACAACTTCTATCCTACTGATTTCTTCCTGTCTTCTCACCTCCCTCCTTCTCCCAGCCATTCCCCAGCCACCTATACTCGCATTACTTCCATCCTCTATGTTCAACAATTCCTTAAAGTGTTCTCTCCATCTGCTCACTTTTTCTCCCTTCTCCACTAGTAATCTACCATTTTTATCTTTCACTCCCCTGCTAACTTCACTTCTACCCTGTCTTACTCTTTTCACCTCTTTCTAGAACATTTTCTTACATTCCCTCCACTTTACACTCAAATTCCTTCCAAATTCCTCATCCACTCTCTTCTTACGCTCTCTTATTAATCTTTTCACCTCTCTCTTTCTTTCTACATATAACTCTCTCTTCCGCCTCTCAACTTCTTCCACGCCCTTATTTCTCATCCATTCATTGTATGCTTTCTTCTTTTGTGCCACAGCCTGTCTCACCTCTTCAGTCCACCACGCTGTTCCTTGCACCCCCCTCCATCTTCTCTTCCTTCCACATACCACCACATCACATGCTGCACATATTTCTTCTGTAAATATCCTACACACACCTTCCACGTCTCCCATCTGCTCCAACTCATATTTGCCCAATCGTTCCTCCACTTCTCTCTTATACTCTACCTTTTTCTCATCCTCTTGTAACCTTTCCACTCTCCTTGCAACTATTCCTTCCTCTCGTCTTTCCCTTCTTCTATTCCTCCATCTTACTTGAACTTTAATTCTGGCCACCACCAAGTAGTGGTCAGAAAGTTCACTCCCCCAGCCTCTATAAGCTCTTGCATCCGTTACACATCTTCGCATCCTTTCATCCGCACACACATAATCAATCATTGCCTTCCTTTCATTCAGTTCACCACCCACCCTTCTCATCACTCGCCATGTATACCTGTGGATCATTTTATGCCTGAAGAGGGTATTAGCTATCACCAACCCCCTTCCAGCACAAATGTCCACTAACGCACTCCCATTCTCATCTATCTCAGCAGGCACACCCCACTCACCAACTATTCCTTCCACCTTCACATTCCCAACTTTACCATTCATATCACCGATCAAAAACACTCTCTCATTCCTTCCAAACTTTTCCATGCACACTTCTACATTTGTCCAGAACTCTTCTCTCACTTTTCTAGCACGATCTTGCGTTGACGCATACACGCACACAATCGCCCACATTTGTATTCCAACTTTCAACTTTACCCACACAATCCTTGACCCAACTGATCCATACTGTCTTATGCTCTTCTTCCATCTTTTACTCACAACTATACATACTCCTTCCTTTGCCCTCTCATTCTCACCTACTCCTGCACATATACCCCATCCATACTCCCATTCTCTCACACTTTCTCCTCTCCATTTTGTTTCAGCTATTCCACATACATCCACTTTCGCACCCTCAAGCACCTGGACAATCTCTCTCTCTTTCACCTCATCATTCGCTCCTCTTACATTCCATGTACCCATTACCAAGTCCTTTGTCCGGTCCTGGGTCGTCATCGTTTGGTCAGTCCTTGTCTGAGGCTTCTTGTTGGGTTTTTTAGTTACCGTAGTTGTTTTCCGGGGAGGGGGACTAACCCTCCGCCAACCCTTTTAGTCGCCTTTTACGACAAGCAGGGATAGTGGGGGAGTATTCTTGAAAAAAACTCTCTCTCTCTCTCTCTCTCTCTCTCTCTCTCTCTCTCTCTCTCTCTCTCTATATATATATATAATCATTATCATCATCCGGACCTCCTCTCCCTCCCAAGGGCACTGTGAGGAGTAGCAATGTCCAGACAGCCCAGATTTGCCCAATCCAATGGGCCACACTTCCATTCACTCGTCATTCAAACACCGGAATCCTGGCTCTATCAGATACGCCAAAAACATTCATCATTTTTTGTAGCTTCACATAAACATATCCGACTGAGTCAGTCTGGATGCTGCCACGTTAAAAATGGGTACCAAAATCCCCGATCATACACTTCTCACAACATCCAGCCAGCCAGCTTGATCTCTTGTCAGTTCACTGGCCTCAACGACTTCCAAACCTCTCTTCCTCACACACTCATCCACCATATCTCTCCACCTTCTACTTGGCCTACCTCGCGTCCTTCCTCCTTCAAATTCTCTCAGATATACGTTTTTCACCACTCTGTTGTTATCCACTCTGTCCACATGACCATACCATCTCAGTACACTCTCCTCGATTCTGGTGTCCACCGACTTCCTCACTCCACACCTTTCACGAATCACATTATTTCGTATCCTATCCACCTTCTCCACATACATTCCTCAGCAGTCCCATCTCCACTGCTCTTACTCTTGACTTTTCATTTTCATGCCACACCATAGCCTCACATCCATTTGTTAAAGTTGGCACTAACACTACCCTATGTAAGCCTCGAGCAGCTGCAACACTCAAGCCTGTGTTTCTTATTAAGGCCTTCATTGCACCAGCTACGTTTCTTCCTTGTGTCACTCTACTCTCAAGTTCTTTTGCACATTTTCCTCTCATTTCTGTCACTGTACCCAGGTATTTGAACTCTCTCATAACTGTAACATCACATTTTAAGTCACTTCTCTCTCAGTAACCATCACTTTACTCTTTTCTACATTTACACTCAAGGCACGACGCTCACAGACATTAGCAAAACTCTGCACTAGCTTACCAAGTTCTTGTCCGGTACTTGCAAGCAGTACTACATCATCAGCAAACAACAAATTTGAGTTACTCCATCCATCACCATTCATTGCCAACTCCATCCCTTTCTCCATAACTCGTGTTTTTACTTGTTTCATCACCCCATCCATATATATATATATATATATATATATATATATATATATATATATATATATATATATATATATATATATATATATATATATATATATTGAATAACCATGGGGACATCACACAACCTTATCGCACGCCCACACCGATCGTGAACCATTCACTTAGCTGCCCATTAACCCTTATACATGCTTCGCTGTCATCATAAAAACTCTTGACAGCATCTAGCAGCTTACCATCTACACCGTACATGCGCAGAACTTTTCAGAATCCCTCTCTGTCTACTTTGTCGTGTGTTTTTTCCAGATTCATGAATGCCATAAACACCTTATGGTCCTTCTCACATTCCTTCTCTGTTATCTGTCTCACTGCAAATATTTGATCCACACATACTTTGCCAGTCCTAAAGGCACCCTGTTAATCAGTCACTAGGACTTCTGACATCTTTCTTACTTTCTCTATAATAATTCTTCCATATACCTTCCCTACCACACTCAATAAACTTATGCCACGATAATTCTTACACTCACTTCGCTCACCTTATTTTTGTACGGGGGTACAATCATAGCCTTTTTCCACTCTGCAGGCACAGTTTCACTCATCCATGCCTCCTTACATATCTCCAACAAGCACTTCATTCCACTCTCTCCACTGCACTTAAGCATCACTGCATACACCTAATCAACCCCAGCTGCTTTCCCATTTTTCAGCCACTTAACAGGACTCTTCATCTGTGCAAGTGTCATGTCTCCGGGCACTGCATTCCTTCTCTGCACACCCCCAAAACCAATCTTGTTTACAGCCGCTCTGCTCTCTCTATTCCCATTCATCAGGCTTTCAAATTATTCTTTCCATCTGGTCTTTACTTCATCTCCATGGGTTAATAATCTACTACCTGCATCCTTCACGCCATCACATTTCTTTAGGCTTTCATTTCCACATTTCGGCACCTCTTTCCAGAATAACTTCCTATTTTCAGAGTAGTTCGCATTCATTTTTCTTCCTAGATCATCATTTACCTCCTTCTTTTTCCTCTTCACTAGTCTTTTTACATGCATCTTGCTCTCAGTATGCTCAGTTCTTAATTCATCTGAACCCCTATCCTGTAACCACTTTAGCCACTTCTTCCTCTTTTCCTCCACCGCTCTCTTAACCTCCTCCTCCTACCATGTCGTACCTTTCTTCTTTGTTGATACTTTTGCCACACCACACACCATTTACCATTCCTAACTATGCAATCCCTATATGCATTCCACAGGCTATCCAGATCCATTTCATTCCAGTTCACTTGTTCTAACTCGTCCTCTACTTTGGTCCTGTAATCATCTACCATTTCATTAATCCTCAGCTTCTCAACTTTCAGTCTTTCTCCCTGACTGCTTCTTCTCCTGATTCATCTCACTCCTCTCAGCTTGATCTTGCATACCACAATCATATGATCTGACATACCTCCACATCGTTCTCTCATGTCCCTTGTATCAGCAACCATTCCCATCATCGACCTCTCTACGAACACGTAATCAGTCAGGCTTCTTTCAACACCATCCCCGTTCCCTCTATACCACGTATATTTATATGCATCTTTGTGTTTGAAATACAAGTTGCAAATGTACAACCTCCTCTCCTGACACATATCCTTCTGTTGCTTCCCTTATCATTTTCTCCTGGTATTCCATAACAACCCATTATGTCATCCTCAGGACCAGAGCCTGTTCGTCCATTCATATCCTGCATTATAATCACCTTGTAGCTCCTGGGCATTTCTCCCACTATTTCATCCATCTCATCTCTAAATCTGTCTTTCTCTCTCTCTCTCTCTCTCACTCCTGTCCTCACATGGTGCATATGCTACAATCACGGCCACTTTCACCTTCTCAAACTTGAACTTGACATACATACACCTCGAGCTGACACTTTTGTAGTCTCTCATTCCACTCTGCCACACCTAATTCATCAATAAAGCAACTTCTTCCTTGCATCTTCCTCGCCCATTCATTCCCGATCTTACACATTTCACACCCTCCCACTCCTCTACATCACACCCTTTCATCTTCGTTTCACACAATGCCATCACGGCATATTTCGCACTCTTGAACACATTCACCACTTCCACCCTACTGCTCCCCTCATTCACACTTCTCACATTCCACATGGCCATGCGAATCTGCCCATTTGGTTGGGGCCCTGGGCAGGTACTGGGCCCTCCGATGCCCACTGAATTGAGTGCCATGATTAAGTGATTTTGGATAGGGGAATCTGGGGGACACTTAACTCTGCCAGAAACCCCGGTTATATTGTTACCATCCAGCGTAGTAAATGGTTTCCTGGGTACAGGAAACCACTTGGCTTGTCACTCAGTGTAGAGCTCATATGGCATCACTCTACATTGAGTGAGTGGATGATGGACGCCCCCATCCACCACAATATATTATATATATATATATATATATATATATATATATATATATATATATATATATATATATATATATATATATATATATATATATATATATCCACGCACAAACGCGCTCGCTCATGAAAAACAAATATTCTGGCTCTGAGAGAGAGAGAGATTCAAAAACTTCTATTTATCGTGTGAATGCGGTCAACATCAAAGGTCCTGATTATGTTCCTACTTATGTTTGAAGGCTCCACCACCACCACCACCACCCTCTCTCTCTCTCTCTCTACTTACATAAATATGTACACATACACATACATATACATAAATATTTACATAGACATAAATATATACCTACATAAATACAGAAATACATACATATATACATTCATTAATACATACATATATACATACATGTACGCGTACAGCTTGACAGGGTTCAAAGAGGCACATTTTCTCACTGCCTCATTGTAAAGTGCACATTTGCTAAAGACAACATGCAAACAAATAATTAGAATATCCTTTATTTACAAATTAATGCATAACAGTCATTGTCTTTTATTCTGATCAGCACTGGGGTGGGAAGGGTCCTTGGGTACGTGCCGGCTTATAAGTGCATCTGCTGTGTGGACACCTCCCTCACAGGTGCAGCCACCACTGAAGTAATGCCACAGGCGGCACATCCTGGCCATGGCTTCTGCCGACTGGCGTAAAACCACCTCCATCCGTTTGTTATAAGAAAGCACCTTTATCCAGCATCTCGTCATCTCGTGACAGTTTCCAGTACCACCCTATCTCGGTCACCACCACCATCACGACCACCACCATTATTTTCAACATCAATCTCACCAGCCTTAAGATATCAAAAACTTTGATCCGAAACCACTAAACATAGTGGATGGGACGATGGTAAGTGAAGGAAATAGGAATTTGAATTTGAGAGCACTCAGAGATGTGGGCCACACTGTTAAATAGATGGTACTACACACGAGCCAGACAAAACATTTCACCCGCCTGATTATTGTGTGCGTGGATGTTAAAATAGATGTAAGAAGAATTAGAAAATAAAGTATATTCATACTATGATATTGCTAATGGTGACTTTTTATTAACTACACGAGGTGCCTCTATTATAAACGGGATTTGTGGCTACTGAAACTAATATTCTCAGTACCGCTTGAATATTTAGTTTAGCAAAATATTTCCCCAGCGTTAAGTATACGAGTAATTGTCTAATGAAAGGGAAAAATATATTATATATGACGCAAGTGTAGTCAAAGAGCTGAGCAGAATAAATCCTTAAGGCAGTAACAAGAGTGAAATACAAAAAACCTGCTGTTAGTAAGGTGGTTAATAATGACTGTTTCTATCACAACCGACATGAAAGGTGTTTCATACGCTGCATAAAAACTTGGGGGTAAAAATAAAATGCTGGTACTGAAATATTAACTATTCCATTCGATGACAAAGAAGGGACTCTCGAACTAACGTGATTCTACTCTCACAGACTCATCTAACCCAGTGCTGGGGCTCCCATACCCGCATCCCTTCCCTTCCTCATCTGTCCTCGTCGATCACCAGTTCATGATACTCACTACACTAATTTATCCGTAGTGTTTGCATGTGTATGTGCATTTGTATACGTGTGTCTGGCTGCGTAAGTGTGTGTGTGTGTGTGTGTGTGTGTGTGTGTGTGTGTGTGTGTGTGTGTTCTTACCTAATTGTTCTTACCTAATTGTATATTTACAGGAATGAGTCAAGCTCGTACTGTCCCGTGTCTTAAACCATATTTATCGTACATATCCTTAAATTTGTGAATTGTTTTGGCACACACTGTTTCATTCGGTAGTGCATTCCATTGATCAATTGCTCTGTTTGGGAAACTGAATTTCCTTACGTCTTTATCACCTCTCTTCTTATGCAGTTTTTTGCAGTGTCCTCTTGCTGATGCTTCTCCATATGTTAAGTAATCATTTATGTCTATTTTCTCCTTTCCTGATATGAACTTATATAGCATTATCATGTCACCTCTTTTCCTTCTCTCCTGTAAAGTTGGTAGATTCAGTTTATTTAGTCTTTGTTCGTAGCTTAGGTCCCTTAAGCTTGGTATCCATCTTGTAGCGGCCCTTTGAACTTTTTCAATCTTGTCTATATGCTTTTTGAGATGAGGACTCCAGACTACTGATGCATACTCCAGGGTTGGTCTAATGAATGATGTTATTATCCTTCTTAGCATGTCTTCATTTATGTATGTGAATGCTATTCTCATATTTGCAAGCAGTGTATACATGTTCCGTACCTTCTCGCTGATGTGGTCAGCCGGAGATAGTCTGTTATTGATAATTACACCTAGGTCTTTCTTTCTTTCTGATGTGTATAGGGTTTTATTTCCTAACTTATAATCCCAATCAGGTCTTTTTCCACTTTTACCAAACTTGATTACATGACACTTGTCCACATTGAATTCCATTTGCCATGTACTACTCCATTCATGAAGTTTATTTAATTCTTCTTGTAGCTCTTTACAAGAGTCTTTGTTAGTAATTCTCCTTTGTATTTTTGCATCATCTGCAAACATATTCAGATAGCTCTCATTTCCAGTGTTACTGTTTATATCATTTATATACACTAAAAACATGATTGGTGCCAGCACTGAACCCTGTGGTACTCCACTAGTCACTTCTTTCCATGATGAGTAGTTTCCTCATAGTACTGTTCTCATTTCTCCTTTTATGAGAAAGTCTTGCATCCAACAAAACAGTTTGCCTCGAATTCCTCCTTGATGGTACAGTTTCCATAAAAGTCTTTGGTGTGGTGCTGTGTCAAAAGCTTTCTTGAAATATAAATAGGTACTGTCCACCCATCCTTCCCTTTCCTGTATTGTGTTTGTTACTCTGTCATAGTAGCTCAACAGATTAGTAACACATGATTTTCCTTTTCTGAAACCAAACTGTCTTTCTGTTATCATACTGTGTTCTTCTAGATGATTTACCCAAGCTTTTCTTATAAGCTTTTCTAATACCTTGCATACAACACTGGTCAGTGATACTGGTCGGTAGTTGAGTGGATTTTGTCTATTTCCTTTCTTGAATAAGGGGACAATATTTGCTTTTTTCCAAATATCAGGTAGTTTACCTTGACTCAAGGATTTTCTTGTGTGTGTGTGTGTGTGTGTGTGTGTGTGTGTGTGTGTGTGTGTGTGTGTGTGTGTGTGTGTGTGTGTGTGTGTGTGTGTGTGTGTGTGTGTGTGTGTGTGTGTGTGTGAATACAGTCTGCATGCACGTGGTCTAAAGTCTTCATGCATGCACACAGATGTTTATATATATGTGTGTTTGTTTGTATGCATAACTGTGTACGAGTTGTTGCATAAGACTACCGTAATGCATGGGGGAATTGATAGATATTGCAAAGGCATGTGTTTTGAAACGGGTATTGTGTTCGATATTTGTATTGCTGCTGTAATGTGGGATTGTGAATCACCGGGAATAAGATGATTATGACTATTATTGGGTGTATATCTCATTTGTTTCGAGACATAAGCTCAGTTCTTGTCGAAGTTGAAGTGTTACATTTGCATAATCATCTCACTATTCCTGCAAAAATTTAAACATGTGAGATAACAGCATGATTTCATCACTCAGATGATAATACTAGTGTTATAATTCCGATATACAAGGTTCTGACCAATGTAATAAGCCTGGCAGAAAATTACAAACTTGATGCTTTCCATGGCTGCCAGCATCAAATGACGTTTTACCATAGCATGGTTGGTGGCGGTGATGCAATGCGACCTGTAAAAAACCGCGAACAATTTTGGAAAGGGAAAAACGAAGGTCTGGCAGATGTTGACACTGACCTACTCTACCGTCCAAACCACTTAGGTGGTCAGTACATTTCATAAATCAGTCCTGAGTGGACGTCTGTCTTTTGCTCCTATCATTTTTTCGTGTAAGTAAAAATAAGTAATCCAAGAAAAGGAATAAACTGTATTTCCCAAACAGTGATTGGTTATTAGTGTTTGCTTTTGACCTGAGAATGGAGGGAAGAGAGATAAGCATACCTCGCACTTGCTTGCTTTGCGGATTCTACAAACCACAATCCTACAAGCATAAAAGATAAGTTGTCTGTTCTTTTGCTCATTTTATTTGTGTCATTATTTCCTTTATTGTATTGTTTTCCACCTAATTTTTTGAATTCACAGGAAAAATATTCACATTCCTTGTTTGTTGTACTTACAACTATGACTTACCTCAACATCACTTACCCTTCCTTTCCAGGCCACTGTGCAAGTCTCTGGCCTTGTCGTTTTTTGGACCACAAGAGTTGTCCCTAAACACATACAGCTGCACCCACTATGTTGAAACAGACTAAAAATAGCATCCTTCTCCTCTCTTTCCACATGAACTCTACCACCCCGAGTAAAAAAAAAAAAAAAAAAAAAAAAAAAGTCAATACGGGAATAAATATTACATCAAAAAGAAGGAAAACAGATAATTATGATGTTTACATTTATAAGTACACATATTATGTACTGAATTAGTTCATTTTACATATTTCTTGTTTTGCAGAAATCAGCCACATACGAGGTGTTCTCGTGATGAACATAAGGATGTAAAACCTTCCTTTCCCATGATGCTAATTCTCGCATCCTAGGTGCTGATCTCGTGTCATATCGAATTTTGGCCACAACAGTGCAGCCTGTACACAAATAGCAGCACCCTAACCTCGAAACGACTTAAAATATCCTTCTCCTCTCTTTCCACACTCACTATACCATTCAGAGAGAGAAAAAAAATCCATACAAGAATTAACGCTCTAAATAAAAATAAAAAAAAAACAGGGAAAACATTGCTAAGTATAATATTTTTATTAAAAAGTACACATTTTGTACTTATTTTTTTCATTTTACATATTTCTTGTTTTGCACAAGCATTTAAGCAGCATATGAGATCTTGTTGTGGTGAATATATGGATGTAAAACCTTTCCTACCTTTCACATTAAGGGAACTTGTGAAAATCATCTACCAGATGTCTCTCACTGTCAACAGCTTCTCTTCCCCGACTGTGTTCAGTTACTGTGACTTTTCTTTGTTGATGTGAGAACCTGTGTGGCAAATTACCATCATACACTATAAATGTAATGAAAAAGCTTTGCAACAAAATACAACAGAAAATACATTGCTCTCGTTGTTTTCTATCCCCGAAAAAGAAGCCCGAATTTTGAAAACCTGACACTTTTATATTTCTAATTGTCGTTTTCAATGAAGTTGCTAAAATGCTGGGTTAAATATTGCCTCCTGAAATGTTCAATTTATACTGTTGTTTTAGCCAAGGACTGGTTTTCTTTGTGTCAGATCCTCTTTTGGCGGAAATTTAATGTATGATGTCCATCCATCCAACCATCATGTAATCCTACGTTGCCCCACGAGGAGCGTAGGAGCCCGGGGCTAGGAAAGTTGGTCCTGGCATTTAAGATGTATGATGTAGTGTATAATATTATTGAGCATCAGCTATCCAAACTCAGAGAACGTCCCAGTTCCAAGATTACTTGGGAAGACGCGCAACCACTGCTTTCAGATAAGTCATATCAAATTTTGGAAATGGGAGGGTTTCTGAGCTCGGATGGCTGATGTTGAACAATTTAATACATCATAGCTGCATTAAATTTCCACCAAAACAGAGACTGACATAAACAAAACAAATTTTTGGCTAAAACTAAAGCATAAATCAAACATTTCAGGACGCAGGCTTTCACTCAGCTTTGTAAGAACTTTATTAAAAATGTCAAAAAGAAATATAATAGTGCCAGGTTTTCAACATTCGGGCTTTGTTTTCGGGGAAATATAACGAGAGCAATGAATATTCCTGTTATATTTTTGTTACAAAGTTTTTTTCATTTTTTCAGTTGTGTATGATTGTAATTTTCCACAGAAAATCTCATTTCAGCAGAGAAAAATCACAATAATTTAACACCTACGTGCGGGGGAAGATGTCAACAGTGGTGGCCTCAGGTGGCAGGCAGCTTTACATGTCTCCCATTCCCTCGGGCGAGGTGAATAATCTTTGCCACTACTTCTAAGCCTATACACACATAGCAGCACCTTATCTGGTAACAGGCTAAGACGAGCATCCTTCTCCTGTCTTTCAACAAACACTATACCTCCTCAAGTAAAAAAAATAAATAAATAAATACAGGAGTAAACATTATAAACATACAAAAGAGGGAAAACATTCATACTTGTAAATTCTTATTACAAGTACACATACGTTGTACAGAATTTGTTCATTTTACATATTTCTTGTTTTGCACAAGCATTTCAGGAACATATGCAGTGCTGCGGTGAATATATGGATGTAAAATCGCCCCTTCCCCTCATGCTAATTCATTTGTGCTAGGTGCCGAAACTTGGCTGTTACAATTCAGCGTATACACACAGATCAGCACTCTTATCTGGAAACAGACTAAAAACAGCATCATTTTCCTCACTTTCCACATTCACTATACCACCCAGAGTATAAACACACACACACACACACACACACACACACACACACACAGAAATAAACATAAACAAAAAGGGGAAACATTAATAACTGTGATATTTTTAATTATAGTTATTTTTTAATGCAAGGAAGAAGGAACCAAAGGCCACGAGCCCAAAAACCGTTCCTTCCAAGAAAGAACAAAACAATACTACAAAGCCAGATTCAAGATCAGCTTATTTTGAGATGCCAGGACACACTGCGTATGAAAGACAGATCATAGGAAGTAGGAAATACAGACAAAGAAAGACAGTTCCAGAGTTGACCTGTTGCATAAATGAAGGACTGGGAGTAACGGTTAACTCTTGCATTAGAGGAGTGGACAGAAAACGGATGAAAGTTTGTTGCTAGACAGGTGTTGTGCACCCATCGTAGAAGTGGAGGGATGTAAGCATACAGTTCAGAGGAGCAGTGACCACTGAAGTAACGATAGGAGAGAGATAAAGATAAAACAGTGCAGCGAAGAGACAGAGGTTGAAGGGAGCCAGTATGAGGAGGAACGTTAATGAGACAAAAAGACTGACTCCACTATGTTGAGAGGAGTTGTTTGTGGGAAGCCTTCCCACACTTGAGAGTTGTACGCTCCACAGGGACGAAGAAAACCCGTGTAGAAAGTCAACAACTGTGCAGGAGTGAAGAGGACACAAGTCAGCTCAGCAAAGCTAATCTCTTGGAAGCAGATTTAGTTATGGGTATATCACTGGATACTCCTGAGGAAGTTTTTATCGGGTTGATAGGTGTAAGAACTGTGTCTTTGATGCACTAAAAGCAAGAAGTTTACTTTTGAAGAGAGAACCTGTATTTTTACACAGGAAAAATCAGTCAGAGATATGAGCCAAGTCTGACAGCAGGTGTGCCATAGCCTCATCCCTTGTTTGTCGACGCAACTGCTGTGATGGACTTTGCGGGAATTGAATGGAAAGGTGAAGGGTGGAATCATCAGTGTATTAGTGGATAGGGTTAGATGTACAGCTTAGAATGTTTTTGATGAATATAAGGACGAGAGCTGGTGATAGGACAGAGCTCTGAGGAACACCACTGTTGATAGATCTAGGTGAGAGCGGTGGCTGCCTACAACAGCAGCTATGAAATGACCAGAAAGAAAACAATAGATGAAGTCACAGAAGACTAGAAACCGTAAGAGGGCAGTTTGGAAAGATTTATACCAAATTCGATCGAAAGCTTTTGAGATGTCAAGTGCAATTGCAAAGCTTTCACCAAAGTCCCAAAAGGAGGATGACCAGGAGTCTGAAAGTAGGTGAGAAGATCACCAGTGGAGAGTCCCTGATGGAACCCATACTGATCATCAAAGAGAAGGTTGTGATAGGTAAGATGCTTTATTTATTTATTTATTTTTTTAAGAACAGACTCAAAAACTTTTGAGACACAGGATGTTAAAGCAATTGTGCGATAGTTAGAGGGTTGGGAATGGACACACTTCTTTGGGACAGGCTGAATGAGAGCAAACTTTCAGAAAGAAGGAAAGGCATAAGTTGACAAACAAAGGCAAAAGAGTTTACCTAGGCAGGGTGCAAGGACAGAAGCACAGTTCTTGAGGACAACAGGTGGGACCCCATCAGACCCATGTGCCTTGTTAGTATTGAGGCCAGTGATGGCAGAAAATACACCAGCTGAAGAAATTTTAGTGTCAGCCATGAGGAAGTCAGAGGGGAGAAGTGATGGATCAGCACCGGAAACATCCAAGATGGACTTGGAGGAGAAAGTCCGAGAGAAGTGATTTGCTTTGTCAGTAGAAGAAACAGCTACAGAGCCAACAGAATAAAAATGAGGAGGGAAGGATGATGAGGAAAAGCTGTTAGAAAGGTTTTTGGCAAGGTGACACAAGGAGTGGGAAGAATCCGAGTTGGAGAGTTGAGAGTATTTGGTATGGATGAAATTATTTTGAGCAGACCGAAGAACACACTTAGCATGATTCCAGGCAGAAACATAAAAAGGATGTGATTCAGGAGTGGGTTGTCTCTGGTACCTTTTATAGACCCTCTCCTTGTTGTGGACGGCATTAGAACAAGCGTGATTAAGCCAAGGCTTTTTTGCATTAGTTAAAGGATATGAGAAAGGATTGTTTGTTTCCATGCCCGAGAGAATAGCCCCGTAATGCACAAGGCACACTCAAATGGCTCCTGGCCATGGAAAATAAAAAATAGTACTGCCTGAGGGCCTCCCAATCAGCAGCTCCAAAGTGCCACAACTGACGTTTCTTTGGAGGGTCCACAGGCCATACTGAAGTAATAGGACAGGTTAAGGTAATAAGGTTGTAATCGGAGGAGCCTAATGGAGAGGAAAGATTAACAGCATAAGCAGAAGGATTAGTTGTAAGGAAAAGATCAAGTATGTTGGAACTCATTCCAAGGTGGTCAGTACAGGTATTATGCACTTAACTTGTTTATTTTACATATTTCTTGTTTTGCACAAGCATTTCAGTAACATATCATGTGTTTTATTTGTGAATATATGGATGTTAAACCTTCTTTTCCCTTCATGCTAACTCCCCGTGCAAGGTGTGCTAACCTCGGGTCGTATTGAATTTGGCTACAACGTTTCACCCTATACACAAACCCTTATACACAACAGCAGCAGCCGTATCTGGTAACAGACCAAAAGTAGCATCTTTTGCCTCTCTTTAGACACACTACTACACCCATACTAAAAAACTAACTCAATACCTGCATAAACACAACACTCAAAACCATGATTTTTTTTTGTTGTAAAACTCCACATATTATGCATTGATTCCATATTATGTACTGATTCTTTTCATGTTACATATTTCTAGTCATTCAAAACCATTTCAGTGATCATGAAGCTTCTTTTGAGGGGGAGGGGGGAATATGGATATTGCTTAGTACGATACATTCCCTTAGTCGTTTTGCGACATTTTCCACGATTCATTATGAATCACAGGATGGGTTTAGGAAGATAAAAATTACATTGGCAAGTGCGCCAGACGACTATCTTCACACTGATAAAGAGAAAAATCGATTTTCGAAACTTGAAAAAATAGTCCTGGCATCATAAGAGGGGGGGGGGGCTGTCAATTTCTGGGGGCGCGGCCATTGAGGGGTTATTGACTGAATTAGAAAACATTATTTGTGCTATTGTAGGTCTGAGTGAGATCCAGAGAAAAGAAGAAAAATAAATGCAACTCCAAGAAATCCACCAACTATTTTACCAGAGGGGAAGGCAAAATGAAAAAGTTATTGGCATAGGATTTCCAGTTAACAGAAATCTTGCAGAGAACATTGGTACATTCAGAACTGTATCTGACAGAGTAACATGGATTGTAATTAAAACAGGCAAAAGATACATCCTGACATTTTTACAAGTATATGCACCAACTTTTCAAAGCTCAGATGAAGGAAAAAAAAAAACATTCTGTGTTGACATTTCACAGATTATGGAAGAAGTAAAAGACAAGATGTAATAGACTGATGTGAATTCTCGATACAAAAGTTTGCAAACTGAAAAAAATGGAGAAGCAAGTACTGCACAATTCGGATTGGCACAGGTGAAATGGTGATAAGTTTTGCTGAAATGTATAACTTGTAAACAATAAACACATTCTTTGACAAAAGAATAGGGAGGAGTCGAAATAGAGAAACAAGGAATGAAATCTACTACACTGTAGAAGATATGAATAATGCAATCATAAATGTCACAGTTATTAAAGTTAGTATAGGAACTGACCAAAGAATGGCTGCTTGCGCTCTTCCATTCAATTTCAGAAGTGAAAGAAAGGAAAGAATGAAACTGATTTAAAATAAAAAGATAAGCACAATAAAAGTAAGGGAATACAAAGCAGCCTATCAGTTAATAACAATGAACAGATATCAGGCTCCAAGATATGCTGTCACATTGATAGATTAAATGATAGAATAACGAAAGTGCCAAGATCATCAGCGGTGGTAGTAGGGAAAGCTAATACAGCCAAAGCCAAAAGTATTCAAAAAGTACCCCCAGGCTCATGGAAAGAATAAATGGAATAAAAATAAAGATGAAATACAAAGGGCGGATTTAAGTAAACGTTATCAACAAGAGACAGGGGCAAAAGAAAGAGAAACATGGATCAGATCAAAGAAACCATAAAAAAATGGTAATAGTATGAAACAGGCCCGATGTAAAATTGCAGTTGGGACAACTACAAATGGTATCACTGAAAGACAAAAACGGTGAAGTTATTAAAATCAGGGATGGGACGGTGACTAGAGTTGAATAATTTTCCAAAGTACTGTTTGTCTCAAAGACAATAGTTTCAGTAGCTAACTTTTCAGTTGACACAAGTGAAATGCCGGAGGTAACACCAGTCAAAGTAAACGTAGAGGAATGGCCCTAGGGGAAGATGGAACAGTAACAGATTTACTGTTGGATGCCAGAGTAGAAATACGAAACAGGCTAGCCCACTTATTTACTCAGTCTAAAAAGGAAGAATATTCCCAGAACGTGGAGTAAAGCAATTGTTATTTTGCTTTACAAGAATGGTGACTCATCTCTTAGTGACTGTTCCCATTAGGTTATTACCAGTTATTTACAAACTTCACTGAAGTCCTTACGAACAGAATAGCAACAAATTTCGAAGAAAGCTAACCTCGTGAGCTGGAAGGATTCCTAAGCGGGTATTTGGCTACTGATCACCACTGTGCTAAGGAGTTGTTCATTACAAAAAGACTTCTGAGTAGAGCACATAACAATTATGAATTAATTGTGGGAATAACCAAAAAATTAGAAAATTCTAAAATTGCTCGGAAACATATAAAGAGGAAACTGCAATTGGTAAGTTACATAATACTCTGAAAAAATAAAGTTGAGAAGGGTGTGCGTCAGGAAGGTGTATTTTCACCAAAGTTATATACAGCATGCCTAGAGTGTATTTTTGAAAACTAGACTGGGAGAACAAATGGGTAAATACAGATGAAGAAAACCTAAACCATTTAGGATTTACAATTGACACTGTCCTGTTCTCAAAAACAGCAGAGAAACTGCAAGTAATATTAAATGGTCTAAATAGAGAATGTCTCGAAGTAGGGCTAAAGATGAACTGGAGTAAAACTAAGGCTTCATCCAAATACACCAAAAAGTGTCATCAGAATATGCAATGAAATTCTAGGCAAAGTCGAGAACAATTAACTGGGGCAAATACTAAAACAAACGAAAGACCACGATAACGAAATAAAAAGACGAAATACATTTGGATGCAATGCTTTTGTTAAACAAAGAGACATCATAAAAAGTAGCATGCTAGTATGTATAAAAGAAAAGTATATAACGATTGTACAATCCCAGCCATGATATACGGTTCTGATGTAAAGACCGAACTGATAACCCTCACATGTATCATAAGTTTCCAATAAGTTTTCATTCCACGCACAGAACCAAAATCTCGCTCAGGCCGGCGCTGCTTGCGCAGCAAGGAAAAAAGTTCTATGGCCCATTTTACCCTCGGAAAGTGCTTATATTGTTATAACTCGCTTCCCATCATCTTCGTTTGTGTTTATACTATCAGATAAGAAAAAACACATAAAACAAATGAATACATGTACATAAATGAAGCCTGAATAAACCCTATTTACATGAAAACTAGCTTCTAATAACTTCCCAACATCACCGTGAAAAATTTTTGCCTTGATGCGCAGCTGCAAAGGACATGTCTATATGCAGAATTTCATGATCTTCCATATGCCAAAGTTTCAAGTTGATACGTCCAATAGATTTTGAGTAAATCGAAAAAACTACGAAATTGTCTAAAAACGTCTGATTTGTTTATTATTTCGTATGTTGTTAGTGACACTGTAACACACATAAATGTAAATTCTATCCAGTCTTGTAGGCCAAAGGTTAAGAAAGCCCATGATATAATTCACAGTGTTATAAGCCTTATTGTTATGGAGAAATTGAATTTTGAAAAGTTACAATGGGTTGCGCACGATTTGCGTGCTGTGACAGCTTGTACGCTCAGGCCCGTAGGCTGTGTATGTTCGTCTTTTGTAACTTTTCCCCATTTATTTTCACACATATGTTACTTTGCTTTACAAAAGTATGCATAGGAAATCATCAGCCTGATCAAGCTTTCTTCAGATTTTTGATGCGACCTATACTTTATGAGTAAAATGACTGAGAGAATAGCAATGAAATGCACCACATTTTCCCTATAAGAAATATATAGTAAACACACAATTTATACCTTACAATACAATAGCATAAAAACTAGACAAATAAGCTGGTTACTCACGTCCTCTAGCAGTGTTGTAGTGTTTCTTGAAAGGAGATTGAGTTGCAGAGACGAGGATAGGTGCGATCACAGCTTGAGTGGAATGTGAGTATTTGTGATGTGTGTGTGTGTGTGTGTGTGTGTGTGTGTGTGTGTGTGTGTGTGCGTGCAATGTGATTTACTGCTGTATGCTTTCATCAGTATGATACTGATGAAAGCACAGTCCTGTGCAGAGCAGCACATCGCAAACAGAACATATATAGCTGGTGTCCTTCCTCCTCTTGTTGCAGTAGCACAACACACACCGCAGCCTTTTCCTGTTGGGGATTCTCTCCAGAGTGTGGTGCAGAGTGGAGTCCAAGCATGTTCTATCGTCAGTATATCGACGGTGCTTGGACAGAGGTACTCCTCCATCTCCTTGCCTCCGAGCTCCTGCTGGAGGTGCAGTGGCAGCAGCTGGCCAAGTAACTCCTGATGGACCAGCTACTGCGGGAGATGGAGCGGTCATGGCAGTAACTGGCAGAGTTACTCCTGATGGGCCAGCTACTGCAGAAGATGGAGCAATTGTTGCAGAAGGTGGAGCGATGTTGCAGGTGGAGTGATTTTTGCAGGACGTGGAGCGATTGTTGCAGGAGGTGGAGCGGAGGCTGCTGTTGATGTTGTAGTTGCTGCAGGTACGTGTGGTCGTCAGTGCGAGGGAAGGTCTGGGGCATGGTGAAGGGCATGACCTGGTGCCGGCCACTAATCCTCCCGGAATGCCAGGAGTTTGTGACATATGTGACCCTGGAATTCCAGGGTCTCCAGATGTTCGTCTTGTAGAGGGTGTAGTCATTGAATAGGGTCATGTGATTGAAATAAAAGGTTATTTTCTTTGTCCACTTGACCATCCTCCTTTGGGTGGGGTAGTATTGGATCATTTGATCGACATGATCCACCCCACCCATGTGCCTATTATAGTCCTCCACCATGACAGGCTTGTTCACTGTTTTCTGAATGTGGTAGAATCTCCCGTCTGGACCCTTGACCTTCCCATGCACCTGCTTAGGGACGGTGGTGTCGCTGTGGAAGGTGGATACCATACTTAAGATACATTTGTCCTTCCACAACAACACCATTACATTGCCCTTGTGTCTAGCTTCCACTCCATCATCAGCAAGGCGTTTAGCACTGCTGATGTCCTGCAGCTCCCGTGTTGCTCCCCTTGCCAGTCGTACTGTGCCACACACATACACGCCTATGCAAAGAGGCGTTCGCACAGTGATACAGAGTTGGAATAATTGTCCATATACAACTTGTATCCTTTGCCCTTCAAAGGTTCAATGAGGCCCCACACTGTGTTCTTTAGAGAATTCTTCTCCCCCAAGTATGCTTCAAAATTCCAATTGTAACCACTCCTTGCCTCAACCAAGGTGTACAGTTTTATGGCATACTTTTGGGGCTTCATAGGGTTATATACATGGAAGGAGAGCCCTCCAACTCAGAGATCCCTCATCCAGGCTATGATGTTCACCTGGGATGTAAACCTCCTTGAACCTCTTAAGGAGATAATCTATCACTGTGTGAATCCTCATCAGCTGGTCCTAATTGTCCTCGGGTATGGCGAGACTATTGAAAGCATGCAAGTGCTTCAAAATGGCCCTGAAGCACTTTCCACTCATACCTCGCCAAAATATGGATTAATTGTGAACCTCTGATGAATGCCAATAGTGTTTTATGGCTGGCAGTTCACAAGTCCCCATAAGATAGCATAATCCAAGGAACCGAGCCATTTCCTCTTTTTTGTAGAGGTACCAAACACCTTGTGCAGTCCCCAGAAATGTGGCATATTTGTTTGTCTCAACTGCCAGGTAGGTGAGTAACTCTCTGGTAAAAAAAAAAAAAGTTGGAAGTATTGGAGTGGTGTAGTTGGTGTTGCCACTCTCAAACCTGGGGTTTCAGTGAAGGGGCCAGCACTGGGTGTAAATAACTCAGAACTCCAAGCTTCCTCCTGACGGTCACCACCTGGGGAAATGCTTGGCATGTACATGTATGGCGCACACAATCCCGAGACAAACGACTACCCCTCAGCCGCCCACCACTACCTCGCCTAGGCCCACGCCACCCTCGTCTTGGTGGTGGGGAGGGAGATGGTGATGATGAGCTTGTTGATGATAGCTGGGTGGATGAAGGTTCAGGTGATCTTGGTGATGGAGATGGTTGTGGTGATTGTTGTGATGAAGATTGTTGTGATGAAGATGGTTGTGGTGAAGATGGTTGTGGTGCTGGTGCTGCTGCTGATGATTATGCTTGCTTATATTTAGGGAGAATGAAGTCTGAAGGGGACAGTGACTTTCCAGATTTGGCTGGGGAAGATGATATGAAAATATCTTGGATGGGTGGTGAGATGTGGGCGGGTTGAAGTGTGATGAGAATGTAGGGTGACTGTGGGGGGAAAGAGGTCAGTGTTTGCAGTGGGGGGGGATGATAAGTGGCAATAATGTGGCTCAGTCTCCAGGGTTGGGATGTGTTCAGTGGTGACAGGCCTGACACCAGTAGTGACAAGAGTGGTGGCAGTGAAGGCAGTGGTGCTGGTGGGGATAGGAATGATGGCAGGGATGGTGGTGGTCTCTGGGAAGGTGATAGATGTCGTCTGAGTGATGGCAATAGGAGTGGCAGTAGGAGTGACAGTAGCACCAGTTGTGGCAGTGGTGAAAGGACCAGCAGTGGCAGTGGTGAAAGGACTAGTGGTGGCAGTGGTAAAAGAAATTGTGGTAGTGTTGGTGTTGCTACCACTTTCTACAGTGGTTATCACAGTAGCCTTGACCGCGGGTTTGCCCATATCACCTGTAGGGTCAGATTTCACCCTCGCTTTCACCCTCGCTTTCTTGCTCATAACTTTCTTCTCAGCATGTTCACTTCCTTTTCACTTTCACTGTCACTGGTTTCTTCACTCTCACTTCCACTGGATAAGTATTTCATATATTCTGCCTCCGACAGGCCTTTGTGAGACATTTTTCTGGTTTGGACAGCAAGGGAATGGTAAAGTCGGTTTCAAATTTTCAAATCTGGCTTTCTCTGAAAATATATAAGAAACACTTATAAATGTTCTTGGCAAGCACACTGCACTCTATACAACACAATATCACTATACACATGTAAGGTATGGATGGTGCATTAGTAGCCAAACACGGGTTTAAATGCCCGGCTGCACACTTACACACCCTCCCAGCCTGCCTGACGGGACAATACTGAGCTAAATATGGGCCACTTACCCTTCCAATTAGCTCCCGGCTGTTGCCATACATTTACACTAGACCTGGCAACCCTTAGCTTTGACTCAACCAAATTTGACACAAATCCATCCACAGGAAAGTTTCTACAACCATTTATGGAGAAGTTGCATCATGTTGCGTCATTGGTTACTCTTCACATTACATGGAGTATGACTCGCATTGCGTCATCTTGCACGAGAGGCTTAACAAATTAATCATGGTTTTCTGGCCGGGATTTGAACTCAGGCCCTCGCACCTCATATGCGCACATTTTACCACTTAGCCAAAGAGAGGATCCCTGCTTTTGTCTCTAAGCAATGCAGGCTTTTATACACCCCATTACATCACTCTTTTCTTCCCCTGGTGATTAATTTGGTCAGTTTCGAACACATGGTAATGTAGCACACTGGAGACCACCTTTAGGGGGAGCCTGTGAGCCACAAAGACAGCTCACCCCCAGGATGTAAGGCTGTCAACAACATCATTGCCCTCAAGGCCTTGCCTCACATGCTGCCAACCAATGAAAAGATTGAAGTGAAACTTAACAAATTAATCACAGTGGTCTGGCCGGGATTTGAATTCGGGCCCTCGTGCCCCATACGCACTCACATTACCATTGAGCCAAAGAGAGGATTGCCGCATTTGCCTCTAAGCAACACAGGCTTTTATACACCTCATTACATCGAGACCTGGAAGCTGACAAAATCGATGGAAAATCAACTAATCCTTTCTTGAAGAACAATGGAAAGGTCAGTGTTGGAAATATCTTTAAGAGACAGGAAAAGATCAACTTGGATGAGAGATCAGATTGAATTCAAGGACATTATAGTAGCTAAAAGAAAACAGTAATGGAGGTGGGCAGGTCATGAAGAAAGAATAATGGATAACCGATGGAGCAAGATGTTAATTGGCTGGACTCCAAGAGACTGTAAAGGTAGCTAGCTGAAAAGGGCAAAAAAGGAGGTGGAGAGTTGAAACAGAGATATTCGCAGGCAAAACGCGGCAGAGATTGGCTCCGTCAAGGAATTCATAAAGAGTGGGGGAGGCCTTTGTTCAACAGTGGACTTGCAATAGCCGGTGGTTCTACTGCTGATGATGATGATGGCAATGATGACTATGTTCCTTACTACATTACAGTGGCAGTACTTTACTGCCTCATATCAGTGCCCATCATTTGATCTGAGCAGGTGAAGCCGCACCATAGACAAGCTGGGATACCAATATATGGCCTGTGGCCTGTTATCAACCTTTTCATTCGTTTGGACACTTTGTTTCACACAAGAGGTGAAAAGATAGTTTTTGCAGTGTGCCTGTATGTACTCATAGTACTGAAAGGGTAAATGAAGCCTAGATACTAGGAACACACACACACACACACACACACACACACACACAGAAGTCACATGATAACTGAAAACTTATACATCAGTAAAGCACACTTTGTGAGCGCATGACGGGCAAGCGAGCACCTTGTTATCACAGTTTCCCTCTGGTATATTATTTCTTCATGACAGTAGCTGAACAATGAAAAATACACTACTGATGAGATGATTATAGCCAAAAATGGGGTGTTTTCCTTGGGTGATTTCACCACCAAAAGAGAGCAAAAACGAATTGTAAAATTATAAGTGGAATCTACAATGTTTAACCCGTGGCGTCCCGTCGATGTTCTTTAACATCCACACGTTTTGTCACTGCCAATCCCGTCAACATACATCAACGCGAATTAATTGCAAGGTCCCTAATTTGCACAATTTTCAATTTTCGCGAGTGATTTCTGGTACGTATACACGGGACACCTTGCTCTACAAGATGCCAGGCAGGGACAATACCTTACCAAGCATGACCTCCTCCCCCCCCCTGCATGCCATTGTCTCAGCAATTCACCTGTTATCAGTGACCTGGCCAGTAAAGCCATGTCATGCCACGGTACGAAGTTCAGGGCCAGAGTGATTTCCCAACCAATGGCAATGTGGAGGACAAACTTTACATAGCATTAGAGGAAGAAACAGTCAGAAATGATGATCAGGTAATGTGGCAAAAAAAGGTCAGGTATGGTGATGAGTTAGTGAGTGAAACAATGCTTATAATGCCTATATTACTACTTGAAAACCAATATACTCTCGTACTACATATAAATTCGTACCAAGTAAATAAATAAATACCGGTTATGAGTGGTGTGAAATAGTTATCCTCCCATAGAACTCGTTTTCTTTGGTGCCAGCCTGTTAGAAAACCCAGTAAGGTAAGGAGGTACTCCTACCCGTATCGAGTACTTTAAACCTCAGGTGAGCGATTTCTCTATGAATTTTCGATGTTTCTCACCAAAAGTGGAGGTTTGAGCCAAAAAAAAAAAAATTCCAAATATGGTCGGGATCGGGGGGAGTCAGTGATGGAAAAGTGGTCGGGATGGGGCGAGTTAATTGCTAGAACTGATGCCAAAAAACACAAGGTTACTGTGGAAAATATATTAAGATTTAACTTCGTAACTGAGGCGCTCACCCTTTAGAGCCGAACACTCCCTTGGAAAACTCGAGAATCCACGGGGTTCATTCACCTTTAACCTGTCACGTTCCGAGCTATTTCGCACTTCCAACACCCCCCAATCCCGAGGTATTTTTGAAAAATTTTTTTTTGGCTAAAACCTCCGCTTTTGATGAGAAACATAGAAAATTCATAGAGGAATCGCCCACCAGAGGTTTAAAATACTCGATCCAGGTAGGAGTACCTCCTTACCTTACTGGGTTTTCTAACAGGCTGGCACCAAAGAAAACGAGTTCTATGGGAGGGTAACTATTTCACACCACTCATAAATGGTATTTATTTATTTACTTGGTACGATTTTATATGTAGTACGAGAGTATATTGGTTTTCAAACAGTAATATAGGCATTATAAGCATTGTTTCACTAACTCATCACCATACCTGACCTTTTTTTGCCACATTACCTGATCATCATTTCTGACTGTTTCTTCCTCTAATGCTATGTAATCTTTGTCCTCCACATTCTCATCGATTGGGGAATCACTCTGCCCCTGTATGTCTTTATTGGCCAGGTCACTAGTAACAGGTGAAATGCCGAGACAATGGCGTGCAGGGGGGGGGGAGGTTATGCGGTGTAAGGCATTGTCTGTGCTTGGCATCTTGTAGAGGAATAGAGGAAGGTGTCCCGTGTATACGTACCAAAAATCACTCATGAAAATTGAAAATTGTGCAAATTATGAACCTTGCAATTGCGCAGCGTACCTGTACGTCATCGGGACTGGCAAATGCAAAATGTTGCAACGTATCCATATGTCGACGGGACGTCTCAGGTTAAGGATGGGTTTTTATTTGATGACAAATTATATTGAATGAATATATCTCGAGCAGAAAGAATTTCTACTCTGTTTCACATAGGAGTAAAGTCATTAGATTCTGCTTAACGTGACTGTCGGGTCAGGCCAGGCCTCTCTTTTCCAGACTTAACTGAGAGTTAACATCAACCGCTCGCTTCACTTGTACGCCTGTAATGATCCAAATATCAAACATGAACGTATGGGGGAAGGTCTGGTAGAGGTTTCTACTTTCTGGAAAGATGGGTAATAGATTTCAGGTTGGTGTAGAGAACAGATGTGAATATGATATTCATGTTAAAGCAGAATTTAATTGTCTCCAACAAGACCCATTGACATGTTAGAAATATATCGTGCAATCCCCCTAGGACCATTACACTAGTTACGAATGACTAGCATGTACTCAGTATGGACCGTAGGTATTAGAGCCGAAGCACTGACATGTAAAGATCTGTGACACGAAGGAGAACTGCTGCATTTAAGGGAACAGGCTATCTACTTCACAGCAAGATTCTTCAACTTGCACACACACACACACACACACACACACACACGTCTTGCATTTGTGTTCTATCTGTAGGAAGGATCTTGACGTGTTTGTCAGTAGGTCTGTATAAGAGAGAGGGAGAGAGAGAGAGAGAAAGAGAGAGAGAGAGAGCAGAAATTGTGTGTGTGTGTGTGTGCACACGCTCGCTAAGGATGGTCAGTTAGTAGATACGGCCCTGTTCCAATATCACTGAATATATCCATGATCTGATCATCTTAACTTTGGATTTCATTGATTATTTTTACGAACTTGGTGGTCAGTTTCGTTATCATAGTACTGGGTTCAGGTCTGGATCACCCTTTTAAGGTAGTAAAAACCATCCATAGAGGTACACCTTTATTGCTGTCTCAGATGTGTAAGGTCCCAGGGTTAGGGTTCTGATTCCAGACAGTTTAGGTAGATATGGCCAGTCGACACCCTTGAGTGACATTATTTGAGCAATAAATTTAAACAAATTCTTTGGATATAAACTCTCGAAGCTGTAGCCGAGCAGTTTCCAAGAATGTTATATTAGTCTGTAGAGTTGTAAGAGGAGAGAATTTTCAAATTGTTCTTGTCGAGGATGGCAGGAGAAAGATGAAGATGAATCTGGGGTTTGATTTTAGTTTCATTCTCGAAAGGAGTTGTCTTGACAAGAGCAGTATTAAGGTGAGGGTGGTTTATGCTAGCTAACGCTGTGCCCTCTACTCCTGCCTTTTCCAGTGTGCCTCTTCTCTCTTCTGTTGCGTCCCATCCCCTTCTGACCAGTCTCTCCAATTTCCCCCGTATATGACTGGTTGGGTCACGTGTGGGCACATGTATGAGTATGTGGTGATTTCCATCAGGTGTGATTTGTGGCTTTTCCATAACATCACGATGTGCTGTGTGCGACATTTTCTTAGCTAGAACAAGTGCTTGTGGGCCCTTCAGGCCCTCTCGCACTTGCCCCTACAGAGGGCTCTTACACTGCACACTCACTTTCTCATGCTTTGCACTCATTTCCTCGTGCTTTGCACTCGTTTCCTCTTGCTGTGTTGCACATTGCGATCATTTCAGGGAATCCGAGTCATGTTTATGTGCTGTTCTAGTCTAATGTTGTCACTATCGACCATCAAGGAGACATCGAAGGGCCCATGATGGTCCGTTTATGTACTGTTCAAGTCTAACGTTGTCACTTGGATTTTTTGCAGCTAACCAATTGATCATATTATTTGCAGTTTCGGGAATGGAACCCAAGTTGTCCACACACAAGTCCGAGCTGTTAACCACTCAGCCACAGCAACCGACTGGGTGCTGGGAGTGGAGTTTTTTGGTCAAAATTTTATCACGCTATAGTATATTAGATAAAGCCATTAAAAACTCTACAGTGACTGCAACCCTAATTTCACACACTCACGCCGGGAGCAGTGTCTTTTGGTCAAATTTTGATCGCTCATTAAATAGAGTAAAAGTTTTACAATCGTGATGGGACCAAGTTTTTTCACATCAGCGATTTTTTTGCGATTTTTGTGCCAATTTCGGTGCGATATGTATGTGTAGTTTCGGCAGCCCAAAATACACACACACACACACACGCACACACACACACACACACACACACACACACACACACACACACACACACACACACACACACGCGCACACACACACACACACACACACACACACACACACACACACACACACACACACACACACACACACACACACACACACACACACACACACACACACACACACGCCTACTGCTATAGTATATTAGATTTCCACTCCAACTGTGTCAAGTTTAGACATGACTTTCCTCAAACCTCTATATTACATATTAACAGCATATTCATGTTTCTGTTATGCTGTGTTTTATGTTTTAGTGCCTTGACAAAACAATTACGGATGGTATCAGTTTGGAGTGCCGTAATAGACTTAGGCAACTGAAATATTTTTAGTTACATGGTTATCATCACACGTAGTGAATGATGTTTTGAACAGAGAAAGATATTTGGACCTGGCACTCAACGCAAGTTACCTGAACTTAGCACTGCATCGAGGGAGTGAATGGTGAATAGGCCCACCTAGCAGCAGACAAAATAATAAGAACTGGGAAGCCATTGGTTCCGGTTTTCATTAGTGATAAACTTTATTTTGGGGAATGATGAATTTACGAAACGTTGGCAGGGTCGGTAAAACTTAGGGTATGGGTCATTTCAACAGGTAATCTATTTGCATCTCAACAATATATTGTTGCAACCGTTCCCCAGGTTTGAAAAATCTCTCCTAAGCTTCAGAAAGTCATTGGAAGGTAGGAAGAATGAAATGTATTTGGCGAACAAAAGGTTTAAATGCTTATCTTCTCATGCAAAGAAGTACTGTATTTTCTTATATTACATACCCAATCGCCACTCTATATCACTCATCATCCAGACTGGATGTCTTGGTGAATATTAGTTTCTGGCTTTTTGGCACTTGAATTTAGCTCTGCATAGATTAGGATTCACACAAAACATGCCGGGATTGCCTTAACCCTTAAAATATGAAGACCCAAATATTGTGGGGATAATAGTTATGGTTATAGCAGCATAGCCTAAGTGATGATAGTGGTGGACATAATTATGGGGCAAGTGATAGTCATAGTAATGGCATTGGTGCTAGTGTGATGATTTTGCATGCATTTGTTAATATCTGTAAGCCGTTTGTTGTTTAGTTATCTTTGACAGGTAAGTCTGTCAGCCAGACATTAACACAAAACACAGATCAGACATAGGTCCAACACCAGAAAAAATAACTCAGCAACTTCCATAATATAAATACTGAGTATATATATAAACTGCCTTCATACAAATAACAATGAGACACAGAGCTCACGCGACCCTGCAGTGCTGCCCTGACGTTATGTTAGATATGCCACAGTCACGTAGCCTGATTTAAGGGTTGTGTTCCAGTAGGCCTGGGTACCTCTTCCTTGTCACATTACTTTTGTTTATTGCGTATGTATGTTTTCTTTGATTATATTAACCTCTTCACTACGATCCTTCACTATGCAACCATTGGTGATAATTTTAAGTTTATTATTATTATTATTATTATTATTATTATTACTGTTGTTGTTGTTATTAGTTTTTGTGTGGAAGGATTAGACATAGCCTACCTTAATCCACTTAAAACCAGCGATCATTCCTTAGTAGAATGTAATGATCCTGATTCCATTATAAAGACTAAGATATTGCTGATGTACCGTATTGAATGCATTCATGCAAAGTACTCGAGCTCCCAAAACTACCGCCCACGAGTAAGTTAGTGATATCCTAAATGATCAGTATACCTTGTGATGTCTCAAGACAATTGAGCTGTCATAATCTGAATGTGTGTGTGTGTGTGTGTGTGTGTGTGTGTGTGTGTGTGTGTGTGTATGTATGTGTGTGATATTGTCCAGTTCATAAAATAGATATGTTGGTCAGTTCATGCTCGTATAGACAAAAATTTTTCAAATTGAATTACTGGGTATTTACTTTGGTACCTCCCGATAATTGGAAGACACGGTGATATCAAGGAACCACTAAAAGAAGCATCAATTAGCTGACTAACACTCACAAATTTAACTACTGGAATCCATGTAAAAGCAGAAAATCAGCTAAAGCAGTTTGGGGAACTTGCCACTTTCGATTACCTGATTTGACATGACCCGAGGTGTCACAGACAATACGTCAGTACTCACTTTTCAGCGAAGCACAGTACCAAACTTTATTAACTATCTGTGTGTCATAAGGTTAATGTTGATGGCAACTTGGAATTAAGTGTTTGCTGTGCATTATGCAGTGCTGATTATGAAGGGAAAGTTACTGAGGTGTTAAAATGCAGAAAACGGGACAAAAATATCAAGGAAGGATTATCACACTAAAAACAGATTTATACTTGTTCTTTTAGTAAAAAAAAAAAAAAAAAAGTAATGGCAGATACATCACAACTAACGTTATGGTAGTGACCAACATTACTCATGAAATGCATACTGAATTGTGCCATGGAGGAGAAAACATACAAAGTAGTATCAAAATCAGTATGAAAACGTTCTCTTTTTGCACTGAATCTGACATTGCAATGCAATATTTCAATCGACTTGAGATGTACAGAGAGACAGCATGGACAGGAAACAGCCTTAAGTGATATTAACTGAATAATACAAATTCCCTGTTTTGTGCTACTAAGTCATTACACTCGCATGCACGAATTGCGTAGGTAGCTTTTATTTATTTCAAACTTTGACACTCCTTGAACAGTCAGCGACAAAAATCGTGTCGCAGATTTGTCCGAAGAGTAACACGGAAACATTATGAGAGCTCTTCCACAGTTACACATTCGTGGTTGGCTAGCCTTTCTTTCTCAAGCTTCATACCTACTGCTGATGGGATGATGGGATGAATGAACCCAGGAAATTTCAAAGCTTTTACATCGACTCGCGAGAGTTACTGAGTCCGAATTTCGTATGAGAAACGAATTGCGCACAGTCAGGCAATGATCACCTGGCCATTTCATCTTCCACCTTACTACAAAACTCTAGGCATTCATACTATATATCTCGGCATGGAGAGGTCAAGTAACATGGATGCAAATATTAGTAAGGTGAGAGACGGCATTACAGGTATTTTTAATTACGAGAAGCGAATCATACCACGTTGAGTACACCGCTTCCCGTCCGATCAGCGAAGTTAAGCAACGTTGGGTCTGGTTAGTACTTGGATGGGTGACCGCCTGGGAACACCAGATGCTGTTGGCATCCCTACATGTCAAGTGGATTGGTGGAGGATTAGTGCCCCTCCCTGTAAAACAATTAACTCTAAGCCATTGGCCACCCCGTCTGGGATACATGGCGTCTGGCAATGAATGAATGAGAAGCGAATCCTGAACAGGCAGCTCAAACATTTGGTGTAAGCAGAACTATAAAATAGTGTCTTGGGCGACTTCGGGAGGTAGGCAAAATGGGGTACGGTCATCATTCAGGCCGTCCTGATGTTACCACACGACTACAGGACCAGAGAATAATCTCAGAGATCGAAACAACACTTCCAAGTAGTGATTATGGCGTAAGAGACGTATTTCATCCAGAATGAAGCACACGAACAGTTGAACGAAGACAGCGGTCATCTGGTTTATGTTCGAACTCATTTGCGGGATTCAGTTCGCTGCACTGAAAAAAGAAAAAAAAAAATGATTATCGTAGTGCAGTAACTCTGTCTTCATATGTAAAATACTTCTCTCATTTGTTTTTCTAACACTGCCAAATAATAATTATCCCATCTCACAGTAATCAACTCAGTAAGCTACATTACAATTTAATTTCATAAAGATAAAGAACTGACTTCCGGACACTATTTAGTTAATTGAATTGCAGCCCTGCTGAAGAGGTTAAAAAAACGTGATAAAAATGAAAAACGCTTCATACATATAGTACTATATAGAAATAGCAGTCAGAAAGACATGATATATAGACTGGGTTCGTTTGGTTATCAAAAATAATTATAGCCTACTCGCATTCACAGGCTGGTCACCTGGACCAAATAGCAACTCATGTCAGTGCTACAAGCCATCCGTATGACACAAAGTAGAGCACACCTAAATTTTACTCTTTCAGCATATGTTTTCAGCAAATTTCAAGACACAAATTTTATCTCGGTACACAATAGATGTATGAGCAAGCAAATCTTTGGTGAAAAATTGATATCACAGTCATATTACAGACTAAGTTACGTCAACACCTTCTGTTCTTAATCTTCATTAATGATGTATGAATGTTTGAGAGAGAGAGAGAGAGAGAGAGAGAGAGAGAGGGGGGGGGGAGTATCAGAGTAATTTTAAGGCTTTTCCATTTCTCGTGTAAATGCAGCCAGCATCAAAGTACTGTGGCTGCTTATGTTTGAAGGCTCCACCACCACCACCTCTCTTTCTCTGAGAGAGAGAGAGAGAGAGAGACCCTGAAAGTTATACAATTATATGCACCGACTTCTCAGAGCTCAGAGGAAGAAAAAGAAATATTCTATGATGACATCTCACAGACTAAGAAGAAAAAAACAGACTGATGGGAACCTTCAATGATAAAGTTGGCAAACTGAAAAATAGAGTAGCATGTATGGGAAAATTCAGAGTGGGAGAAAGGAATAACAAAGGTGAAATGGTGATAAATGGTGCCGAAATGTATAACAAGAAAATAATGAACATTTTCTTTCACAAAAGAACAGAGAGAAAATGGACCTGGAGAAGTCCAAATGGAGAAACAGAGAATGAAATCCACTTCATTATGGCAATTAAGAATAGGGCAATCTCAAATGGGACAGTTATCAAATCAAATATAGAAAGTAAAGAATGCTGTGTTGCGCACCTAGAATCAATATCGGAAGTGAAAAAAAGCGCAACAGGATGGCTGTTTAAAGTAAAGAATGCTGTGTTGCGCACCTAGAATCAATATCGGAAGTGAAAAAAAGCGCAACAGGATGGCTGTTTATTTTTTTAGAGTCTAAGGTCGAATACTTTGTGAACAGATCTCATAAATCAGATAAATACGCGGCTGACCCCAGGCCTTTCATCAAGTTTGGTCGATATCATACAGAACTGTTACAGTTATCATGCATACACATAAACACTCATGGGTTGAGTTTTCACCTTGACGTCTGGCCTTCAATTCTAACTTACAGTTCTTAAAACTGAATACCGTGATCTTTACCTTTCCCTGATTAAAACTTTTGAAGTTGACTTTGCCATGAGTCCTTGACATTTTGACGTGACCCTGTCTTTTGACCCATTTTAATAAATAAGACTATGAGTACTGTTTCATGATATGGTGCTTCGTGGTGTGATGCTTCATGGTGTGGAATTGACTAGTGTGATTTCAACTGGTGTGTTAGTGACTGGTGTGATGTTGACTGGTGTGGCATAGACTGGTACAGTGTTCATTGGTGTGATGGTGACTGCCGCGGTGATAACTGGTGTTATGGGGACACGTGTGGTAGTAACAGGTGTGATGGGGCCACGGTTTGTGGTGACTGGTGTGGTGGTGACTGTTGTGATGGGGAGCGGTGTGATGGGGACACATGTAGTTGTGACTGGTGTGATGGTGAGTTGTGTCAGGGTGACTGGTGTGATGGTGATTGGTGTGGTGGTGACTGGCTTAGTAGTGACGGATGTGGTGGTGACTGATGTGGTGATGGCTGGTGTGGTGGTGATTGGTGTGGTAGTGACTGGTGTGGTAGTGATTGGTGAGGTACTGTTTTGTGTGGTAGTGACTGGTGTGGTGGTGATTGGTGTGGTGGTGACTGGTATGATGGTGACTTGTGTGTGACTGCCACTGGTGTGTTGACTGATGTGGTGATGACCAGTGTGATGGGGACACGCGTGGTGGTGACGCGTGGAATTGACTGGTGTGGCGGTGGCTGGTCAGGTGGTGACTGGTGAGGTGGCTTGACTGGTGGCGACTGGTGTGATGGGAACAAGTGTGGTGGTGGTTTGTGTGGTAGTGATGTGTGGTAGTGACTGGTGTGGTGGCAACAGTGCTGGCCAGTTAATAAAGGTCTTTATTAAACCAACGCTCTCTCTCTCTCTCTCTCTCTCTCTCTGCATTGTGTGTGTGTGGGGGGGGAGGGTCGTGTTTATGCCATCCTTGCCTTCTGCAGCAGGCTGCCCTCACTTCAACCCACACCACCCTCATTTTGCATACATTCTTCATTCTTCCACCTGATCCTCGGTCTCCCCCTCTTCCCTTTCACATCCACCGCATTACGTACTTCACAACTAGCCAGTCTGTCATTTTCCATTCTCTTCATATACCATAGGTAAACAATCTCTGGATGCATTTGTTAATATTTTCCCGGTCATCCACAACACTATAAAGGTCCCGAACTTTTTTTCTCTTTCAGTTGTCGTCCTTGCTCCTCTCAATACACACTTTCCCCTACAATATTATAGGGGGGGGTTTCAAGAATATTCCCCCAGTATCCCTGCTTGTCGTAAAAGGAGACTAAAAGGGTTGGCGGAGGCTTAGTGCCCCTCCCCGGAAAACAACTAACTAAAAAAACAAACAACAAGCCTCGGACAAGGACTGACCAAACGATGACGACCAAGGACTGGACAAAGGACATGGTAATTGGAACTTGGAATGTAAGGGGAGCGAATGATGAGGTGAAAGAGAGAGAGATATTGTCCAGGTGCTTGAGGGTGCGAAAGTGGATGTATGTGGAATAACTGAAACAAAATGGAGAGGAGAAAGTGTGAGAGAATGGGAGTATGGATGGGGTATATGTGCAGGAGTAGGTGAGAATGAGAGGGCAAAGGAAGGAGTATGTATAGTTGTGAGTAAAAGATGGAAGAGGAGCATAAGACAGTATGGATCAGTTGGGTCAAGGATTATGTGGGTAAAGTTGAAAGTTGGAATACAAATGTGGGCGATTGTGTGTGTGTATGCGCCAACGCAAGATCGTGCTAGAAGAGTAAGAGAAGAGTTCTGGACAAATGTAGAAATGTGCATGGAAAAGTTTGGAAGTAATGAGAGAGTGTTTTTGATTGGTGATATGAATGGTAAAGTTGGGAATGTGAAGGTGGATGGAATAGTTGGTGAGTGGGGTGTGCCTGCTGAGATAGATGAGAATGGGAGTGCGTTAGTGGACATTTGTGCTGGGAGGGGGTTGGTGATAGCCAATGCCCTCTTCAGGCATAAAATGATCCACAGGTATACATGGCGAGTGATGAGAAGGGTGGGTGGTGAATTGAATGAAAGGAAGGCAATGATTGATTATGTGTGTGTGGATGAAAGGATGCGAAGATGTGTAATGGATGCAAGAGTTTATACGGGTTGGGGGAGTGGACTTTCTGACCACTACTTGGTGATGGCCAGAATTAAAATTCAAGTAAGATGGAGGAATAGAATAAGGGAAAGACGAGAGGAAGGAGTAGTTGCAAGGAGAGTGGAAAGGTTACAAGAGGATGAGAAAAAGGCAGAGTATAAGAGAGAAGTGGAGGAACGATTGGGCAAATATGAATTGGAGCAGATGAGAGATGTGGAAGGTGTGTGTAGGATATTTACAGAAGAAATATGTGCAGCATGTGATGTGGTGTGTGGAAGGAAGAGAAGAAGGAGGGGGGTGCAAGGAACAGCGTGGTGGACTGAAGAAGTGAAACAGGTTGTGGCACAAAAGAAGAAAGCATACAATGAATGGATGAGAAATAGGGGCGTGGAAGAAGTTGAGAGGCAGAAGAGAGAGTTATATGTAGAAAGAAAGAGAGAGGTGAAAAGATTAGTAAGAGAGAGTAAGAAGAGAGTGGATGAGGAATTTGGAAGGAATTTGAGTGTAAATTGGAGGGACTGTAAGAAAATGTTCTGGAGAGAGGTGAAAAGAGTAAGACAGGGTGGCAGTGAAGTTAGCAGGGGAGTGAAAGATAAAAATGGTAGATTACTAGTGGAGAAGGGAGAAAAAGTGAGCAGATCGAGAGAACACTTTAAGGAATTGTTGAACGTAGAGGATGGAAATAATGCGAGTATAAGTGGCTGGGGAATGGCTGGGAGAAGGAGGGAGGTGAGAAGACAGGAAGAAATCAGTAGGATAGAAGTTGTGGAAGCAATGAAGAAAGTTAAATCGGGGAAAGCCCCAGGAATTGATGGAGTGTGTGGTGAAATGCTGAAGCATGGGGGAGAGATAGTAGTAGAATGGATGTGGAAGATGTGCAGATTGGCCTGGGAGGAAGGTAGAGTCCCGGAGGATTGGAAGTCAGGTATAATTATTCCATTGTACAAAGGAAAAGGGGAAAAAGAAGTGTGTGGTAATCATAGGGGCATTTGTCTTCATGGTATAATAGGAAAAGTGTATGGTAGGATACTTATTGACAGAGTTAGAGAAAGAACAGAGAAATTAGTTGGAGAAGAACAGGGAGGCTTTAAGAAGGGAAGAGGTTGTGTAGATCAGATATTCATTCTTAGATCTTTAGTGGAAAAGTTTCTAGAGAAGGGAAAGAAGTTGTATGCGGCTTTCATGGATTTGGAGAAAGCATATGACAGGGTGGATAGACAAGGATTGTGGAAAGTGTTAAGAATATATGGAGTAGATGGGAAGTTGTTGAATGCTGTGAAGAGTATGTACGATGGTGCGAAGGCTGCAGTGCGTGTGGATGGTGAACTAAGTGAATTTTTCTCTTTGAAAGTTGGTTTGAAACAGGGATGTGTCTAGTCTCCATGGTTGTTCAGTCTGTACATGGATGGGGTAATAAAAGAGGTACAAGGTAGGGTAGTGGATGTTGGAGTGGCCCTGGTGAGAGAGGATAGTGTTTGGAAACTCCCTGTACTGTTGTGTGCAGATGATACTGTGTTGTTGAGTGAAGACGAAGGGGAGCTGCAAGGCTTGGTGGATGAGTTTGAGAAAGTGTGTAAGAAACGGAATCTAAAGGTGAATGTAGGGAAGAGTAAAGTGATGGTCTTTGAGAGAGGTGAAGTCAGTGAATGTACAGCGAGGTTGGATGGTGAGGAATTGGAAAATGTGAGTACGTTTAAGTACTTGGGTAGTGTGATGAGTAAGGATGGAGGTTTGGAGGGTGAAGTGCTTGAAAGGGTACAGCAGGGTAGAAAGGTTGCTGGTTCTTTGAAAGCAGTGATAAGAAACAGGGAAGTGAGCATGGAAGTGAAAAAGTTACTACATGACAGTATTGTGATACCAACTCTAACGTACGGAAGTGAAGCTTGGACGTTGTTGGAAGGACACATGTCAAGAGTGAGAGCAGTGGAAATGAGTTATTTAAGAGGAGCCTGTGGAGTCACATGGAGAGACATGCTGACGAATGAGGATATAAAGGAGCGTTGTGGTGTGGATGTGGATGTGATAGGAAGCGTTATGAGGAACACACTGAGGTGGTTTGGCCATGTGGAGAGGATGGAGGGTGAAAGACTGACGAAGAGAGTGTATGTGAGTAAGGTGGAGGGGGGAAGAGGGAGGGGGAGGCCGAGGATGAGATGGAGGGATGGGGTGGAGAGGTATATGAGAGAGGAGGGTGTGAGTTGGGAGCAGGGCAGTGAAATGGCGGGGGACAGGGCGACTTGGAGGCGATTTGTTTGTGGCCACCCCAAACGGGATTGAGGCGTCTGGCAATAGATAGATAGATAGAATGTATATGAATATTGTGTATAATGATATTCCTTCATCATCCCGCCACACCGCACTTACCAGGCACATTCTCTGAGCAAAATTTACGACAGTCAACAAAAGTTCCTCCAGAGAATACCCTCGCCCGGATTAACAAAATATACATGTGACTGATAAGCTGTCATTTACCTTCCAGTCCTGTGACTTATTATTTGATTTAATTTAATCTCGCTGTCACCAAATGTTTTTACTAATTAGGGAGCAACCTCATCTTGTATAGAGAATAATTCAGGCTATTATTCTAAGCTATGGCTTGAAATTTTTGACTTGCTGTAAGCTTGGTAAAATTATTAAAATATAATGACAGTGAAATGAAAAAAAAAAAAATCATCACTGAATAATATAACTCCGAAATTGTGGCAAATATGACGTGCGGTAGAGACCCTATAGAAACAGAGACTGGGCAGCCAGCATGTTGGTGCAGCAAATAGATGTTTGCTGGGCATCACTCATGTACACATAAAGATCAGTGTTCACTGCTATAATAACACCACGCCACTTTACTGCTTTTCATGTTTTATGGTGCATTTTTCAACATCTGTTAGAAAATGTTTTCTTAACCCACCGCATGCCAGTGCCGTTTTAAAATGGTCTGACATAATTCCGTGGCCAGTGCCAGTGCCATTTTCAAATGGTTTACAATAAAAAAAAAAATCACTGTGATCGCATTTTTCAAGATTCGTGGGTAAAAATTGGCAAGCATGTATGGTAACTGTTCCTCTTTTATCCCTCAGGCTGTCAAGGCCATACACTCACTCGCTCCCCTCTCTCACACTTGTTCTGCCTCACTCTGCCTGTATGCCTAACCCAGTGCTGTACATAGTGAAGGTATTTTGTAAATATTCTCATGTAAGTGTAAGTTGTAAATATTCTCTTGTAACTGTAAGGACTATATAGTGAAGTCAAGTTGTAAATACCTTCTTGTAAGTGCCAGGACTGTACGTAATGAAGTCAGGTTGTACCTGTCTTCAAGTAAGTGTAAGATAATGCATTCACAGTGAGAAAGACAAGCAAATTGTGATAGATGCTGAAGTAATAAGTAATCAGAAAAGTGTACTGAAAATTGCTATACCTTCCCAGCATAAATACCTGAGTATACCTTACACAGAAAACGTCTTTCTCTCACGTACCTGGTGAGCGTGAGAGAGCGGCTATACCTGCACACAAGCATGCAGGACTCAATAAAACCCATTTCCGAGCCTCAGTGAGCATTTTAATGTCGAAATTCGTTGTTTCAAAATCTATCATTTTAGCCCAAAATAAAGGTCGAATAATGGCCGGCACTAGGGTGCCCCATAGGGCTAAAAATAGTCAGCACGCAGTGGGTTAATAAGTAAAGGTGTAAAAAAGTATGATTTTCCTTTATATATCAGCTAGGCTGATTTCGAAGTATATAAAGATAAGGGACGAGTTGCCAGGCGACGCTAGGTCGATTAACACCAGTAGTGTTTACTTATTTTGCCCATGGTTTTTACGTTTGATGGAGTTTTGGTTGAATTTAAAGACTGATATTCTTCCTGATATCCTTAATTGTGGTAAAGTGATTCCCATTGAGATATTATATGGGCTTACCTCTCTATGTGGATGTGAGTTAAATACATGTAAAATAAATAAAACTTGCCTAGCAAAGAAGATGACACCCACTTGCAGACCAGGTTGCTCAGTTCACCTTAATATCCCATAATTTCCTTCTTGATGGATCACATGAGAGTCCAAAAAGTTGCAGAGGAGGTCCATGAGTGTTACTGCACCACAATGCAGCACAGTCAAACCATTAATAAGGGCAAAAAAGCACCAGTAAAAAAAACACAGCACCACCCATTTTGCGGCTACCAAGAGATTAGTTTGTCAGTGTTAAAATTCGGCGATTATCTCGGTGTTTAAGTGTACTTTGAAGTGAAATCCACATATAGAGATGAAGATTAAAACGAAAATCTTCAGTAGCCCATATTAACAAATTATTTTACAATTGTTGCGATATTTTATTCATCAACCAATCACGTATCACAGCAGGTGACATGATGTATTTTTAGACGAAGCCGCAGTCAGCCAGCACCTGGTCTGTGAGACATTTGCACAAAAATACTGTCATATTGGCTGACCAATCAGTGAACAGCTGAAAATATTGGCTGTCCAGTCTCTCTTTCTATAGGGTCTCTGACGTGGGGAAGAGGAATTTGTTACTTAAAAATTCACCCCATATTACTTAAGATTGTTGTTTGTAAATACTTAAATTTTTCTGTGTATGCCTGAAGGGTGGTGGAGTGACTATTGTTGACTGGTTAGTAAGATTGTTGAATGTGTGCTTTGAGAAAGGTATGGTGCCAATTGACTGGGCAAGTGCTTGTGTGGCCCCATTGTATAAAGGCAAAGGTGATAAGTATGAATGTACTAGCTTTAGGGGTATAAGTCTGTTGAGTGTTGTAGGTAAGGTGTATGGTAGAGTGTTAATTATGAGAGTTAGAGAGGGTACAGAGGGAGTGATTGGTGATTAGCAGTGTGGCTTTAGGAGAGGGAGGGGATGCGTTGAGCAGGTGTTTGCTGTGAGACAAGTGTGTGAAAAGTATTTAGCTAAAGGCAAGGATGTGTTTTTGGCATTTATGGATTTAGAGAAAGCGTATGATAGAATTGACAGGGAGGCTTTGTGGACTGTTTTAAGATTGTATGGACTTGATGGTAGGTTACTAAAAGGGGTGAAAAGTTTTTATGTAAATAGTAGAGCGTGTGTAAGAGTGGGAAATGCTGTAAGTGATTGGTTTCCCGTGAGAGTGGGGCTGCGACAGGGATGTGTGATGTCGCCGTGGTTGTTTAATATTTACATGGATGGTGTTGTAAGGGAGGTGAATGCAAGAGTTCTAGGTGGAGGTCTGAGTCTGGTGAATGTTGATGGTGGAGAGTGGAATCTGAAGCAGCTGCTGTTTGCAGATGATACTGCACTGGTGACTGATTCAGAGGAGAGATTGAGACAGTTGGTAGAGGAGTTTGGAAGGGTGTGTGAAAGGAGGAAATTGAAAGTAAATGAGAATAAGAGTAAAGTGATGAAGTGTACGAGGTTGGTAGATGGTAGGGGAATGAATATAGTTTTGAATGGTGAGTTGCTTGAGGAGGTAGAATGTTTTAAATATCTAGGGTCACATGTTGCTGTGGATGGAAGAATAGATGCAGAAGTGAAGTTTAGAATAAATGAAGTAGGAAAGGTGCTGGGAGGAATGAAAAAAGTGTTTAAATGTCGTTTGCTTAGAATGGATGTAAAGAGAAGGCTGTATGAGGGTGTTGTGGTACCGACTGCGTTATATGGGGCTGAAACATGGAATATGGGTGTAGCAGAGAGGAAAGGTTTGAAAGTAATGGAGATGAGGTGTCTGAGGAGTATGTATGGAGTGACGCGTATGGATCGGGTGCGAAATGATGAGGTGCGAAAGAGAACTGGAGTTGTTCGGGAGATGGCTGGTAGAGTTGAGCAGAGGGTGTTGCGATGGTTTGGGCATATGGAGAGAATGGATAATGAGCGATTGGTGAAAAAGATAACTAGATCTGATGTGAGAGGTGTAAGGCTGAGAGGAAGACCACGAATAGGATGGATGGACAGTGTGAAGAGAGCGTTGGATGCGAGAGGGATGTCTGTTGAGCAAGGAAGAGTGGCTGTGCGTGACAGAAATAAATGGAGAGAAATTGTGAATGAATAAGATGACGCAGCCCTGAGGGGATATTCTCCCGCATTTTGGTCTGATCAGCTAGTCAGGTCAGGTGCGGGTAAGGGGATGGGTCTGTTATGATGTGACAGGGGTAAACCAGTCCTGCTGTCGGGCCCTGCTGCGGATGTCACTGATTGCATTGCACAGTTGACCCTTGTGCGGTGTGGTACGGTGAGGATCTGTCCGTTCTCCCCTTTGGGGCTAAGATGGGAATGAATGTGTTTGAATGGATGAGTAAATGGGGAGTGTGTCGTCCTGTCTCGGCTACCTCCCTTTCCTTGGGGGAAGCAGCCTAGGTATATAGATAGATAGATAGATGATTTTTTTTTTTTTTTGAGAAGATGAAAAGAGGAGGGAAAAACAATTTAAATATAAAAAAATTATCCATACACCAGACTCCTGTCATTCTCAGTTAATAAAAAATCTGTAACAGTTGGCCTTGAACTTCTGTAGGTTGAAATTTTTGGGGAAACTCCTGGGGAAGCGAGTTCCAAAGAGGTACAGTTCGTAGAGTAAAAGAATTTTGTTTGACAGAAGTTTTGCAATACGGTAATGTGACAGGGAAGATGGTTCGTTTGTAACTGCATGGTAATAAATAATTTTTACAGCCTTGTTCTGAATTTTGTCCAATTGTTTTAGTGTTGCCTCTCCACGTGCACTCCACAAAGGTGAACAATATTCCACCTGAGAGCTCATATGACTTGTAAATTAGAGCCAACTGCTCGTAATTGAAGTAGCTGCGGATTCCATTCAGTAATCCAAGTTTCCTGGAAACGGTTTAAGCAAATGATCTAACATGAGAGCTCCAGCTGAGGGTATTGTTTGTTTCGTGAAACACCAAGAATTTCAATACTTTAGAGATAGGAATGTTAGTAGCACTGAAGGTAATAATGGAATAAGGCTATATCTGTCTATTAGTAAAGTGTGTATACAGTACTTGGTTTTCCTAGCATTAAATGAAACAGTGTTACTTTGTCACCATTCAGCGATCTTAGATAAGTCTTTATTTATGGAGACTGTCGTACTGAGTTGTGGATTAGATATATTAAACTTTGCAAATGGATGTTTCGGTGTGAAGGAACTGTGAAGTGTTGAGTCATCTGCATATGAGTGAATGGGATATAGGTGATAGGTAAGAAACCATTAATGCGAATTAGGAGTAGGGTAGGAGCCAGGACTAATCCTCGTGGCACTTCAGCATTAATGAAATGGAAATTGGAATAAACATCACGTATGTTTCTGTCACTGAGATATGAGGAAATCAGTGGAACAAAAGATGATTGGCTATAGCAAGAGAGTTTGGACAGCAGGGAATGGTGCCACACTCTGTCAAAAGATTTAGAAATAATATGGGCTACTGCATGGGTTTCTCCATGTTGGTCAGTTGACTGATGGATGGTATGAGTCAAGAGATTGAGTGTATCAACAGTGGCTCTTTCATTGTGAGAACCATACTATCTGTCATTAATTACATTGATTACATTGTAGGATTAAAGATGTATAACATTATGCATCCTCATTACAATATGAAATATTTTACCAAGAGAAGATGTCAGAACCATTGGTCTGTAATTAGAGAGGTCAGAGGTACTCCCTTTCCTCTGGATTGGGTGGATATTGACGTCATTGCAAGAATTTGGAAGGTTGCATTGTCTGAGTAATTTAGTTAGAACGGGAACAAGTTCTGGAGAACATTTATTTCAAAACAGTTGGCGGAATTCGATTTGGCCCTGGGGCTTTGTTGGTTGGTAAATTGTCGAGGATGGATTTGACATATCAAGTTGGTAAAGTGTTGAGGATGGATTTGGCATATCTAGTTCATATCTTAAGTGGAGCAATTTTGGTAGAACTGAGTTCTAGTACAGGGATGTTCTGACTAACTTCTCTATTTAGGGCAGACATACTAGCAGGGATGGTCACTCTTCCAAGTGGGTCATTTATAATGTTGCCATCTGAAGATTTTAGTAGGGGAATGGGTGGTGACTTGCTTAAGTTGTTATTGAAACATCTGAGAATTAACCAGAATGCTCTACTGCCATTTGGGTTATTTATTAGTCTGGATGCTTGGTTGTGAAGAAAATTTGACTGAGCAAGATTTATCACTGGTTTTGCATGTTTTCTAACAATTTTAAATGATTGAGGGATTCAGATTTTTTTTTTTTTTTTTAGTAAAAGTCATATGCTGAGGACTTTGTGGTCATTGCTCTGGCACCGTTGCTGTGAAACCATTTTGGGGAGTTTGATCCCTTAGTACATTTTTGACTTGGCATGAACAATGTCATACTAGGTTGTATAAAGTCATTAACTCTCTCATATATTTCATACTCGTTTGACAAGTATGATCCACTTACCCCCCCCCCCACAGTTTTCATATGCATTTAGATTTTAGATGCATATGAGCCACTGGACTAAAACACAAGAAGGAAAAGGCATATGATCTGCTTTCATACGCATTATAATCTCATATGTCTGGCAATGGTGTGCCTAACTGTGAACATGTATCTCGCAGGTGTAAGTTGCAAGTGACAATCTTTTACTTTTTGTGGCTAATATATTACAGTAAATCTCGCTTTGACTGGGACCAGAAAATAGTACTATAGCAAATTTTCATGTGCTCTGTACACTATATTATGAAAAATTTTATGGCATGATGCAAAAGAAGTCAAACAGAAGAGGGATGTATTTAATATAGACCTAATGATATTTTACTTCCTCAAAAAGTCGCATTTACTTCGAGAATAAACGCTATATAGTTTTCACACGCTTATATCTACATAAATTTTTACGTCTACAAATTTTCAGCCCGAGAGCAAAAGAAAGCTACACTTTTTGACTTTCCAGCACAACAAAAGAATAATTGGTATCTAATTAGTATCTGTATTAAGAATCATTCTGTAATGAAAAGTATAAACTGTATTTTCAGCGCATGGGAGATATCTGGCTGGGCGGAAACCAGGAGAGGAAGTAATGGTATGAGGTCCAGGTTTCCTGAGAGGGTTAATGTAGGAATGGGTAGAATTGATGTCAGTGGAGAGGAAAGACTGCCATGGAATATCAGCAAAATAATTTCTAAATCCATCCCAGTCTGCCTTATGAAAGTGCTATCCGGTCATCCTGATTGGTTCAGAATGGGAAGGTTTGGGGAAACTGACTAATGAGGCTTTGATGAGACTGTGGTCAGAGGATCCAAGTAGTGACAGTACCTTTATCCCTTACTGATCTGTGTTATTTGTCAGGAATAGGTTTGAGTGGTAAGTGCCATAGTCAGGATTATCTGGTATTCTGGTTGGTTATTTTACCAATTGCCTGAGAGGAAGCAATTCTGAAAACAGCTCACATTCTAGAGCAGTATCATAAGTCCTGGCACAATGCAATAACCAGTCTTCATTATGGATGTTAAAATCACTCAATTTGGCAGGTTCAGCAGTAAGGGTGAGGTTAAGGTTGGTCTCAACTGTGAGGTTATGGAGTCAAATACGCTGGGTTCTGGGAAGGATTGGGAGAGTGACAAACTATACAGATACATTTGGTTATATTTAGGCAATTTAGTTTGTATATTGAATAATGCAGTGTCAGCTGCATGTTATGGTAGTTTGTGAGGAAATGGTAACCAGGAAAACTAAATAGGGTTATGTCAGTAGAAAGAGAGAGAGATTTGGGTTTCTGTGGGGAACAGGGCTAGAGGGAATGCAGATTGAAGGAAAGAGTAAACATAATTCATATAGGTACTTGGAGCACGGATATTAGTAAAATAGAAGGCTGAACCAACACTTTTTGTCTGACGAGCATTAGTGTTTGCAGTAACCACTGTCAGCACGGTTACTTGACTGATACCAAGAGGGCCCCTCGCCACCAGCCCTACCTTGCCGGTGGTGGCAATCAGAGGTACCACCGACTTTGTTGATAATACTGCAGCGACCATTACTATGAGGGGATGGGAATAGAAAGTGTGGTATTTAATTTGTATGTAGTGTGGTGTAGACAGTTGGAGGTAGAGGTATCATGAAGGTATGCTGACCTACTCTCGATGTTAATGAAAACACTGAAAATGTTCAGCGAAGGGAGATGGTCAGGAACACGTCTTGAGGGCTAGTGAAACGGGAGCTCCAGCTCTACCTGTAACCAGCTCGCCATCCACCTCGGGAGTACCACCCTGTTCAGCTGGTGTTACAGCCTACTTCCTTATAAAAAAACAGCAGTGAAATTACAGCAAAATGACACTTGACTCCATTTTCAAGTTATTGCTGTTGTTATTGGTGTTGTTTTTGCTGTTGCTGTTGTTGGCATTAGAAACAATTTGAAATAAACGTTCATTTCAATCACACCATTAACCTTCCAGCATTCATTTTCACGGGATTTACATTGATAGCTGCTCCTCACCCCAACCTCAGTTTTGTCCCTTGCATCTATTTCTTTTCATCCACGCTCATTTCTTCCCCTTCCCGTAGCCTGACAGTTACACATTTGCATAGTACTTTGAAATAAACTTTCACTGTAATTAAAGCACATGTCATATGACACAGGTTTTCATTTTGTATACTTTCCTGCCCCAGCCCCAGTGACATAACAATTCCAGCCCATCCCACCTACTCCTTTGCTCACCAAACTTACATCTTTACTCCCAATGACTTTATGATGCGATGCAGGCTTTTTGGTCTATGAACGCGTGTGCTATCACCTAAACTGCCATCAGGTCGTAGGTCAGTGTTCTGCTACTTAGATGTTCAGGACTACAGTAGTCTGTCCTTGGGCCCCCGTGTTGTAAACGGTTTCATATGGACCTGGCTGGTATCTCTTGCAGTATGTACCAGCAACTGGGACCCATCACCGGTACTGGATGTGAATTATAAGTGATGCAAAAGTCTTCATATCCTCGACGAATTTCTCGTCCTACCTGCATCACTTCCTCTGTCCCCGTCTCTTTAATACCATCCCTGCTGAGTAGAAATGCAGTTAGTCAAAAATCCCAGTTGGTGTGGTTTCAAATGCCAGCTAGGATAGGGAACAATGTAAAGGATTTAAATTTTGTTACAGTAGACTTTAATGATGTGCCAATGACCCGCTGACATGTAAAAATACCCCGCTAATGTCAGTCTGCCGGACCTGTTTTGAGACAGCCCTAGGATGTAGGTTACTCGATATGGACCGTGTGTGTTATCGCCGAAATGATGACGTGGAGGTGTATGTCACGTAAGAGGACGGCATGGCCTCAGGGGACTGATTGCAAACCCCATGTCCAGAGTCGGAAACATTAAAAACTAGAAAGCACTCAGAGACTGCATACCTCAGCCAGTGCCAGTGCCATTAAAAAGGATCCGGATCCCAGAGCCGTGGTTTTAGGATCCGGATCCAGATCAGGATCCACCCCAAAATTTAATCAATTCTTTTTTGGTCCATGGCCCGCCTTTCCACAAAATTTTATTGAAATTCATTGAGAACTTTTGGAGATATTGAGCGGGATACTTCAGATCCGGATCCGGATCAAACCCAAAATTTAATAATTTCTTCCTTGGCCCATGGACCACCCCTGCACAAAATTTAATGAAATTCGTCCATGATTTTTTGAGCAATTCTGCTAACAGACAGATAGACCAAGAAACTGACAAACACACAACTAAACAAACTAACGCAGGGTAAAAACATAACCTCCTTGGAGGAGGTAAAAATATCACCCCATCCTTCTCTTACTTCAGCCTTCTTTCCACCGGGTTCAGATTCGTATTTGCCAGTGGAAACACCAAGAACAACTAGAAAGCACTCAAAGAGTGCACACCTCGGCCAATGCAAATGACATTAAAAAGAATCCAAATCAGGGTCCGTGGATAAAGGATCCGGATCCGGATACGCCCAAAAATTTATTAAGTTCTTTCATGGTCTATGACGCAGTTTTCCACAAAATTTCATTGAAATTCATTAAGAACTTCTGGAGGTATTGTGGGGGATACTCCGGATTCGGATGCAGATTCTCCCCCAAATTTAATCATTCCTTCCTTGGTCCATGACTCACCCTTCCAAAAAGTTTCATAAAAACTGTTCATAACTTTTTTCGTAATCCACCACAAAATGTAAACGATTCTTTCTTGGTCCATGGCCTACCTTCTCACAATATTTCGTTGAAATTCATTGAGAACTTTTGGAGATATTGTGTGGGATACCCTGGATTCTGATCCGGATCTGCCCCCAAATTTAAACAGTTCTTTCTTGGTCCATGGCCCACCTTTCCGCAAAGTTTAATTGAAATCCATTGAGAACTTTTGGATATATTATGCGGGATACCTCGTCTCCGGATCCGGATCTGCACCCAATTTTAATAATTTCTTCCATGGTCCATGACTCTCCTTTCCACAAAATTATTGTCAAAATCCCTTCATAACTTTTTGAGTAATCCCACTAACAGACAGACAAACAAACAGGCAAACAAATCAAAGCGGAATAAAACACAACCTTCTTGCCGGAGGTAAAAACAACTACAACAACAACGTCAAGAAGCAACATTTGAATATATATATATCAGTGATACTCAGTTATAACTGTTTTCGCACCACCTTCTCGCACACAGACGATAGACGTCCCAGTCTATCCTTTATCCTTTGGCTGCCTAGAGTTCGCCTGTGCCGGATAACGTCGTCAGATTAATTGAGAAAATAATACATCAGTTTCTACCAAGACTTTGGCTGCTTTTGATCCTTTGAATACAGGTGGGTTCTTTCACTGGTAACAAAAATACCCAAATTTCCTGCAACGCTTGAACTGCCTTTGGTCCTTTGACTACACGTGGTTTATTTTACAAGGGGTTAAAACGCCTGAACTTCCCTCAGCGCCAAGAATGCCTTTACTCATTTGAGTACACACTCTTTTCTTTTTGTGTGTGTGCATAATATAGTCCACAGCTAGTCTAGCGTTTAGGTAAAAGTGTGAAAAGTGTGTTAGACTGCATGATTAGTACATGGCGACGATACCGTTAGAGTCTCGTCACACTGAGGTCAGAGTCGATGTTAAGGTCGTATTGTACGTTATTTTTATGGTGATTTCGTAGTACCTCATCTTTGGCTGTTTATTCTGCACATTACACCTCATTATCCTCCTGTGCTGATAAAAGTTATGCTGATGTAAAATACATAAAAATTGCATGTAAGAGCATGTTAAAGTCTAGTAATCAGAGTAAATCTCTAAGAAGGAGATGCTACAAATCTCCTCTGCCAAATAGAATACAGCCCATGATTTGACGTATAGTATCCGATCGTATAGATAGGGTTAATAGCAACAGTACTTGTAACCCCAGGTTCATCTGGAATCTGAACATATTAAACTGGAGGCTGATATCACCTCCCTCCTGCAGTCCACCATTTCTCTTTCAGGAGATAGGGAGGGAGTTGAGGGGCGTTTACATAACCAGGCAGTAGGGCCAACCTACTGATATCAGTGTCACCGCGCGAAGGCACCCCTCTCTAGCACCGTATGTAAGGCTAAATATTGGAAAGTAACACCTTTCTTATATGCATCGTTCCACACTTTCCGCTTTCACTGCCAAACATAATGTAGGTGACAGTGAAAACCTTGATGCTCAGAGGGTGATTTTATGAAATGGAGTTTTCTTTTCTCTTTTACCCAGGCCTAACGACGGTACAGTTTGCATACCAGTAAGAATATGGTCCGTATTTTAAGTGAAATTGGAGGCAGTGTAGAACATCTTCATTAGTGGGTTATTTTACATATTAAACCTTATCACATTCCTTCCACTTATTTAAATATCAGTATAGTTTGCATCAGTAATATCCGTGAGGATGTTAAGATGTACTGTAATGAACAAAATAAGTCACTGTGGAAGAGGCATTCGAAGTCGCCTATGCTACCCTAAATACAACCCTATATCAAATTAGGATCTCATTGTGACGAGGCCACAAAAGTGTCATGGCGAACTGTTCTCTGTGCAGTTTAGAAGAGTTTGTGCGCAAAGTCGGGCTAATAAGAAATATGTTTATGTAAATGTATGTGTTAAACACTAATATATTTCCTTCTCTCTTCCACAGGTGAGGATTATATACTGACTGGTGAAAAGAACGATGAGTACTGGAATTTGAGAGTGAGGCTGAGTCAGGTTCGGTTGTATATTAGTTTGTGTTATACTGTTGTACCAGAATTACTGTCCTAAGCCTAGGCAGGCAGACTAACCTTCCCCCCCCCCCCCAGTGGTTGCGTTTAGGTAGAGCAGGGCCTATAGGACCCACACATTTAAGAAAATGTATATGTTCTCTAGGAGATTAAGAAAATTGTTGTATTTCATGTTAAGAAGTTATCTTTTCTGTGTAATTCAAAGTATTGAAACATGAAAACATATAGTCTTGGATTTGTGCCATAAGCCACCAGAAAAAAATGAAAGGTGAAAGATTTTTTTGAGGGAAAAGTTGCCTCCAATCAATATTTTCTTCAGCCAATAAAATATAATTATACACCAAATCTTAAGAAAAAAAAAAAAAATCGGAGAAGAGAGTAATAACAAAGAAATGACGAAAAAAACAAACATCATCATTGGGTGAACAGTTTGTTCAGTTAATGTTGGCAAATTTTGAGGAGAAGTTTGTAATATAAAATGGTAATATTTCTATGACGTAGGAAATATTTGTATTATATATAAAAATAATGGAACATAGCGTATACTGGACCACAAAGTAAAGGTTTACATACGCTAGAGATACGAATTTTGGGTCATAACTAAATACGAAAATGCAAAAAATAAATGGCCTTGAAACTGAAAACAAAAATGAGGCACATTTAGACACAGGGAAAGGAATTTCTCACGAGAAATACACCCATCCAAGTTTCTACATGTTATATGGCCACTCATCTAGCAGTTATGATGTGTTACCTTTGAATGTTCCCTACAAACAGGTTTGCCACAGTTGCTGCATGCTGTTTTTGATGATGCAAGTATGGCAGCACTCAGCTGGGCATCTACCACCATTTTGAAAAACAACATTTGACCTAAGTTCACTCACAGAAATATCATCACAAAGTCATTATTCTTCAGTGTATAAATATTCACATTTATTTAATGCATGTAAAGAAAATGGCTAGCCTGGTAGGGGTAGACAGGGTCCTGCAAGACCCACGCATCCCTCACGGTGCCCACACAGAGATCGTTGCAACACAGGGACACTTTTCACCGATGAGGGTCGGGCGCCAGTTGAAGGTACTGCGACTGAAAGAGCCGGCCACCTCCCGCCTATACAAGTGTGGAGACCTATAAAAGAAAAATGGTGTGGGTCTTGGGGTTGTTGGTCTACCTGTCAAAGGTTATTACTGCTACTGTTCTGTTACCCAGAGAGCGAGACACAGACAGACAGACAGACAGAGTGTTTAGATGATAAATGTAGAGAGGAGAATGGAGAGTTTGAGGTAATACACAGTGGCAGTGAATCTGAGTTGGAAGGTGGCCGGAAAGTCTATCTATCAATCTGTTGCCAGACGCCCCAATCCCGTAAGGGGTGGCCACAAACAAATCGCCTCTACTTCGCCCTGTCCCCCACCATTTCACTGCCCTCCCCCCAGCTCATACCCCCTTCTCTCATACAACTCTCCACTCCATCCCTTCATCCCATCCTCGGATTCCCCCTCCCTCTCCCCCCTTCGCCTCACTCACATACACTCTCCTCGTTAGTCTCTCGCTCTCCATCCTCTCCACATGACCAAACCACCTCAGCCTATTTCTCTTAAAGCTTTCTGTCGCATCCACATCCACACCACAGCGCTACTTCACTTCCTCATTTGTCAGTCAGTCTCTCCATGTAACTCCAGGTGCTCATCTCAGATAACTCATTTCCGCTGCTCTCACTCTTGACTTGTGTCCTTCTAACAAGGTCCAGGCTTTACTGCCATACGTTAGAGTTGGTATCGCAATTCTATCATGCAGCGCCTTTTTACTTCCATGCTCACGTCTTTTTTTGCTATCACTGGTTTTAAAGAAAGTGTCTAATGTAAAGGTAATAGGATTGGCGACAACAGATTTTCTTCGATGCGAAATATTGAGGGAAGTGGAGGGAAAGAAAGATAGAGGATATTACAAAGTGGAAGGGAATTTCGTTGAAGAGAAAGGCGGCTGCAAAATATTTTTATGGAATTGAAGTTGGGATAGAGTGAAAGGTTTTTTGAAAGGTAAATGTGAAGGAAATAGAGATGAAACGGCTATATGGAAGAATGGTTGAGTTGAAAAGTGGATGAATAAGATCCTGGGGAAATTAAGACAGAGCTGAATATAACAGTCATGTGGAAGGAAGACAAGGAATAAATTGGGCGTCGTCGTAGTGAACGGACCCAGAAAGAGGCTACTCATTTCGATAAAAGGGGATTTATCACTAAAAGATGGGTCTAAGTGAATTAAAGTACTCTAACCCCTATATATGTTAATCAGTAGACTGATTCTGTCTCATTCCTGCCCTTCCTTTCTTTCCCGCTGTCCTCTTTTCTTCTTCTCTCGTACTCTTTTCCATGATTCTTTCCATTCTTTCTCTCCTTTCTTACTATTCGCTTCTCTATTTTTTTTTTCGTCACATTTCCTTCCTCTCCCTTATAAGCATGCTTCTCTTCCTCATTTCACTGTTCTCTTCTTTCCCTTACATCTTGATCTCTTCGTCTCTCCTCTCCATCACTTCTGATCCTGTTCTTTCTTTCCTGTTGTTCCTTCTTCCTTTCCTTCTTCATCCTTCTCCCCGATTACATACATCCCTCCTCTCATCTCTTTTGCATAGTGTTGCGTGCTTTTCTCTCGCGCTATCATTGTTTTCCTTTTGTATTTTTTCCCCTTCTACGCTGTCTCATATCACTCTTCCATCTTATCGTCTGCACCCATCATAATTAGCATTTGAGAAATTACCAATATGCCGGGAATCGAACCCGGGACTCTTAGGTGAGAGCCAGGCAACATACCACTACACCACGACCAGGTAAAAGTTAACTAACGTTGTCACAATCTTGTAACCAACGTCCCTCCTCCCCCACTGTGGGCCTGAAGAGGGTGAGTTAATCCCCTGGCACTCGGGCTGGTAGATGCTTTTAATCTATCCCAAGCACTTACGGCAAGTCAGAATGAAGAGAGAACCTGTATTTTTACACAGGAAAAATCATCTGAGAAATTACCAAAATACCAGGAATCGAACCCGGGACTCTCAGGTGAGAGCCAGGCAGCATACCACTACACCACGACCAGGTAAAAGTTAGTTCACGTTGTCACAATCTTGTAACCAACGTCCCTCCGCCCCCACTGTGGGCCTGAAGAGGGTGAGTTAACTTTTACCTGGTCGTGGTGTAGTGGTATGCTGCCTGGCTCTCACCTGAGAGTCCCGGGTTCGATTCCCGGCATATTGGTAATTTCTCAGATGATTTTTCCTGTGTAAAAATACAGGTTCTCTCTTCATTCTGACTTGCCGTGAGTGCTTGGGATAGATTAAAAGCATCTACTTGCCCGAGTGCCAGGGGGTTAACTCACCCTCTTCAGGCCCACAGTGGGGGCGTAGGGACGTTGGTTACAAGATTGTGACAACGTAACTTGACTTTTACCTGGTCGTGGTGTAGTGGTATGCTGCCTGGCTTTCACCTGAGAGTCCCGAGTTCGATTCCCGGCATGTTTGTAGTTCCCAGGTGGTTTTTCCTTGTAAAAATACAGGTTCTCTATTCATAATTAGCATTCTTCCCACTTCCTGTCTTCTTCATCCATTCTTCTTCCATTCATTATATATCCTGACATCTCTCGCTTCTTTCCTTTTCCCTCCTTCTCTCCAACTTTCGGCCTTTCTTCTTCTCTTTTTTTTCATTATCCTATCTTACTTCCCCCCCTTTTAATTCGTCCTTCTCCTTCTTCCTCTTCCATCGCCCTTCCTTCCTCTTTCCTTCCTTTCCCTCCTTGCCTCGCTCCCTTCCTCCCCTTCGTTTTTTCCTTCACCCTTTTTTTTTCTTTTTTTTTCTAATTCACAGAGTTGGCAGGGAACGACATTTCGTCAGGGAGGGGGTGGTGGTGGCGGTATTCAGAAAATGCGTTTTCTGGCAACCGGAAGCTTCCGAAAATTTCTAGGAAAACTCATTTTGGTTAGTGGTAGACCGCTACCAGGACCACCCCACACCAAGGGGGGAGGGACAGGCTCCATTATTTCCGGTCAGTGTAGGTATGTACGGCCATAGTATTTTCCCAACGAAAACGAAAATTTCCACAGTGGTTGATTTCCACTTGAACCAGATTTAGGAGTAGACGGGTGGAACTCGCCCACTCCCCCCACAGTGGGAAGGGGGCGGCCCTTAAAGGGGGGGGGGGATGCCAATTTTTTACCTAGGAACAAAAAAAATTTACTCGTATTTTCTAGTTTGCTACGTTACTTGAAGAACATTGCAGAAAAATTGTCTATTAACGGTTCATGGCTACCCCAATAAATCAGTTTTGCATTTTACTCTGTATTTGTACCAGTTTTATGAAAAAATATGAGATTGTGGAACACTTACTTCTATTATAATGAAGATTGTCTGTGATAAGCCGAAATTAGACAATGTAGTAGGATGAGTGAAAACGGAGTGAGGTTTGGAAGCTTCTGTCTAGCAAATGACTTAGTCATCGGGGGCACACTCTTTCAGCATTGCAATATACACAAGACAACTTGGGTGTCGCCGTGTGGAAAATATAAAAATCAGATTGATCACATCGCTATCAGTAGGAGGCATAGAAGTTCTCTGCTAGATGTTCATGTTAAACGGGGAGCGGATATTGGTAGTGACCATCAACTCAGCATTGCAAAAATAAGGTTTAAACTTAAAAATCAGAAGAAGGAAAAATCTGGTGTTGGTAGATACGATATTGTTAAGCTTAGAAGGGAAGGAGAAGAAAAGGAGGAATTCAGATTAGAATGCAGAAATAGGTTTTTGGTGTTGGAAACGTTGGAAGAGGGGGAGAGAAGTGTAGATGAGATGTGGGAGGATGTGAACAAAGTTTTGCATGAGACTGCTGAATGTACGATTGGAAGGAGACATAGATTCAGGAGAAAGAAATGGATATCAGAGGAAACGTGGGATATGATAAAAAAGAGAGGTGAGGCTAAATTGAGGAGTGAGATGCAATGCGTTGATGAACGAGAGATTGAATTAGCAAGAGCTGCGTACTGGAGTTTGAATTCAGAAGTAAGAAGGTTAGCTAGGAGAGATAAAAGAAGATGTGTGGATGAAAAGGTTGCAGAGACTGAAATCCTAATAAACAAAAATGATGGACAGAGTCAAAGAACAGCATATGAATCGATTAGAGAACTGAGTGGTAATGCAGGTAAACGCAAGGAAATACCAATTAGAGACAGGGAAGGAAATTTATTGATCAAAGATGGAGATATTAAAAATAGATGGAAAGAGCATTTTGAGACAGTTCTTAATAGACCAATACCACCAGAAGAGGATATACCGTCTGCTCAGGAAGATTTAAATATAGAAACAGGAGAGTTGAGGCTTGCAGAAGTGGAGAAAGCAGTAAAACAGTTAAAGAATAATAAGGCACCAGGGGAGGATGGTTTATTTCCGGAAATGTTTAAAGTGGAGGGGGATAGATTAATAATGATCTTGACCAAGCTATTCAATAAGATATGGGTGACGGGGTTACTACCATCAGCTTGGAAGAATGGTGTAATTGTTAAAGTTCCGAAGAAGGGAGACCTGAGTGAATGTGGTAATTGGAGGGGAATCTCTTTGTCACCGATAGCTTTGAAAGTTTTCAGTAGAGTGTTGTTAAATAGGTTGGAGCCGGTGGTTGAGGGTATTCTGAGGGATGAACAGGCTGGTTTTAGAAAGGGACGTGGTTGCAATGATCAGATCTTTATAGTTAGGCATTTGATGCAGCAAGTTAATGAAATGAGAATACCGTTAAGTCTTTGTTTTGTTGATTTTGAAAAGGCTTTTGATAGTGTTTCGAGAGAGTCTATGGGGAAGATCATGAGACATTATGGAATACCAGAGGAGTTTGTGAGGGTCATTATGAACATGCATGAGGACACATTTTGTAAAGTGATGGTTGATGGTTGTCTGAGTGATTCGTTTGAAGTCAAGTCCGGAGTAATTCAAGGTGGTGTTCTATCGCCTTTACTATTTATATTGGTCATTGATTACATTATGAAACGTGTTGGAACAGAAACCGGTGCAGGTATACTTTGGGGAGAGAACAGGAAACTTTTGGATTTAGATTATGCAGATGATATAGTTTTGATTTGTGATGGGCCAGAAGAGATGCAGAGAGTGTTGGACTGTTTGGTGAGTGAAGGTCGCAAGGTGGGTTTGGTTATTAATTGTGGAAAAACTGAAATAATCAATATGAATATGGAAAATGCGCAGGAATGTGTAATTGGAGGTATGGTTGTAAAGCAAGTTGATAGGTTTAAATATTTAGGTACTTATTTAGCCAAGGATGGTTCTTTGAACCTTGAATTCGAGGAAAGGTTAAAGAAGGCTAATCAGGCAATGGGAATGCTTAAAAATATTTGGAATAATAACAATTTCTCTGTGCATACAAAAATCAAACTTTATAAGGTAATGGTTAGGAGTATCTTAATTTATGGACACGAGTCTTGGTACAGCACAGTGACTATGGAAAATAAATTCTTGGTGTTTGAAAATAAAGCACTTAGAAGAATATGAGGAGTTAAGTGGTGGGAAAGGATACCAAATAGTAGAATTAGAGAAATAACGGGAGTGCAGCCGGTCGATGAATATGTTAGGTTCTCACGATGGAAGTGGCTAGGACATGTGTACAGGAGACAGGGAATAGTACGAGGTACACCAGGGTGGGTGGCACCTGGTAGGAGAGGTAGAGGAAGGCCAAAAGAGACGTGGGTGAGGACAATGAGACGGGAAGCTGGAGATGAGTGTTGGGGAGATCTTGAGGAGTTAGCACAAGATAGGATGTGGTGGTGTGAGTTCATCGAGGCCCTATGCATCCCCGAGGGTGCCACAGGAAATGATTGATTGATTGATATATATATATATATATATATATATATATATATATATATATATATATATATATATATATATATATATATATATCCATCCATCCATCATCCAATCTTACTTTGCCCTATGAGAAGCGTAGGAGCCCGGGGCTAGGCAGTTGGTCCCAACATTTATGATGAGAGTGACCAGCCTCACTAATCCCTGAGTGGCATTACATGAGCAATCAACCCCAACCACTCCTTGGTTGTAAACCTTCACCGGCTCAATCCGATTGGAACGCAATAATTACCCACAAAACCACCAGGCGAATTTGGTTATATGGTTACCACCCAGAGTAGTAAATGGTTTCCTGGTGTAGATGAAACTGTTTGGCTTGTCACTCAGTGTAGAGTCACCCACAGGCAGAAGGAAGAGGAAAGAATGAAGGAAAGAAAGGCAGAAGAGGGAGTGTATAGTCACCCGTAGGCAGAAGTAAAAGGAAAGAATGAAGGAAAGAAAGGCAGAAGAGGGATTGTATAGTCACCCGAGGGCAGAAGGACAAGGAAAGAATGAAGGAAAGAAAGATAGAAGAGGATGGAAGGAAAGAAGGATGGAGGAGAGGAAAAGGCAGACACCTGACAGCAGCACTTCATCGAGTGAGTGGATGGTGAGCGCCCATACCTACCACAGAAATATATATATGAGGAGTAGACTGTAGCACCAGTCGAGCAGGGCAGTACTCCCAAGGTGGATGGAAAGCTGATGACAGGGAGAGCTGGAGCTCCCGTTTCATCAGCCCTCGGGACTAGTTGCTGACCATCCCCCTTTGCTGAACCTTTTTTAGTGTTTCAGTAACACAAAGAGTAGGTCAGCATGCTCTCCAATACAAGTTTCTCTGTCAGCACCAATCTACATGCACAGTACACATTGCACTTCCTTTTCAAAATAAAAATTTAAAAAATGGCACACAATAACCAGGGCTCGGAATCCCCAGGGGAGGGGGGACCATAAATGCCCCCATCCGCCCCTCTCCGAGAGATATCTCAGCGAGATGCCTGCAGCCATTGTCTGACTCACGTCTTCATATCTGCAATATTCACGGCCCTTCCTCTAACTTTCTCTCTGTTGAACACCACCTCTCCTCTAAACCTTACCTTCTCTTCCTGACAGAGACTCAGCTGTCTGAAGCAACTGACAGCAAACCCATTTCTGATTCCTCCTACTTTCTCTATACTCACTTCAAAGCCAAAGGTGGCTGTTGTGCATATGTAGCAACAACTTTGTTGCTCTCATACTCCTGAGCTTGATTCTTCTGAATTCTCTAGTCTCTGGCTTCAGCTTTCCTGTCATTCTCTGACTTAAAGTATATGTGCTTTTTACTTATATACTAATTTTACTGACTATGAAAAATTCTTCGACAATCTTACTTCTATGATGGAACACATTTTATCCAATTCTCCTTTCTCAAAAATCTCCATTCTAGGAGATTTCAGTGTTTGCTACCACCTTTGGTTCCCCTCTTCTTTCACTGATCCACCTGGTGAACAAGCCTACATCATTTCTATCCTTAATGACCTAGTGGAGCTTGTACAGCACCCTACCCGTATCCCTGACCGCCTTGGAAAGAGCACCATCATACTTGACCTCTTCCTTACAACTAATCCTTCTGCTTATGCTGTTAATCTTTCCTCTCCATGGGGCTCCTCCAATCACAACCTTATTACCTTGACCTGTCCTATTGTTCTGGTACGGCCTGTGGACCCCCCAAAGAGACGTTGACTATGGCACTTTGGAGCTGTGGATTGGGAGGCCCTCAGGCAGTACTTCTTTGATTTTCCCTGGAATAGTTATTGCTTCCATGGCCGGGAGCCATCTGAGTGTGCCTTGTGCATTACGGAGGTTATTCTTTCGGGCATGGAAGCATACATTCCCTTCTCATATCCTGTGACTAATGCAAGAAAGCCCTGGTTTAATCGTGCTTGTTCTAATGCCGTCTGCAACAAGGAGAGGGTCAGTAAAAGGTACCAGAGCCAACCCGCCCTGAATCACATCTTGTTAATGTGCCAGCCCGGAGTCGTGCTAAGTCTGTTCTTCGCACTGCTAAAAATAATTTCACACAAACTAAATACTCTCAACTCTCCAACTCGAATTCTTCCCACTCCTTCTGGCACCTTGCCAAAAACCTTTCTAACAACTTTACCTCATCATCCTTCCCTCCTCTTTTCTACTCTGATGGCTCTGTATCTATTTCTTCTACTGATAAAGCAGATCTCTTCACTCAGACTTTCTCCTCCAATTCCACCGTAGACGATTCCGGTGTTGTTCCTCCATCACTTTCCCCCTCTGACTTCCTCATGGCTGACATTATAATTCCTTCAGCTGATGCATTTTCTGCCATCACTGGCCTTAACACTAACAAGGCATATGGGACTGATGGAGTCCCTCCTGTTTTCCTCAAGAACTGTGCTTCTATGCTTACACCCTGCCTAGGTAAACTCTTTCGCCTTTATCTTTCAACTTGTACCTTTCCTTGTTGCTGGAAGTTTGCTCTAATTCAGCCAGTCCCAAAGAAAGGTGACCATTCCCAAACGTCTGTGTCTCATCCAATTGCTTTAACATCCTGTGTCTCAAAAATTTTCAAGTCAGTTCTTAACAGAAAAATTTTAAAGTGGTGGCTCAATTGGTAGAGAGTTGGCCTGCAGTCCTAACAGACCCGGGTTCAAATCCCACTGGGGCAGGGAACAGTTTAAGGATTTAAATTTCATAAATATCAGACTTTACTGATCTACCAGGAGATCCGCCGACATGTTATAAAAATACTCCCGCTAATACCAATACACCAGTCCTGTATGAGACAGCCCAGGCATGCATTCGGTATGGACGGTGGGTGTTAGCGCCGAAGTGGTGGCATGTAGAGGTGTACGGTACGTAGGAGGACTACTGGGCCTTGAAAGCAGGCTGTGAAGCCTATGTCCAGAGTTGATCACATAAAAAAAAAAAAAATCATTCTGATCGTCAGTATGGGTTCCGTCAGGAACGCTCCATAGGTGATCTTCTCACCTACTTTTCAGATTCCTGGTCATCTTCTCACCTACGTTTCAGACTCCTGTTCATCCTCCTTTCGAGACTTTGGCGAAAGCTTTGCCATTGCACTTGACATCTCAAAGGCTTTCGATCGAGTCTGGCGTAAATCTTTAATTTCCAGACTGCCCTCTTATGGTTTCTATCCTTCTATCTGTGCCTTCATCTATAGCTTCCTTTCTGGTCATTCTATAGCCGCTGTTGTAGACGGCTATCGTTCTTCTCCTAGATCTATCAACAGTGGTGTTCCTTAGGGCTCTGTCCTATCACCAACTCTCTTCCTTTTAATCATCAATGATCTAAGCTGTACATCCAACACTATCCACTCGTACACTGATGATTCCACCCTTCGTCTTTCCATTCGGTTCTCACAACGTCCATTTCAGGAGTTATGTCAACAAACAACGGATGAGGCTATGGCACACGTAATGTCTGACTTGGCTCGTATCGCTGAATGGGGTAAAAATGATCTTGTTGTTTTTAATTCATCAGAAACTTAGTTTTTACGCCTATTAACCCGACACAGTATTCCAAAGGAGTACCCACTAATGTTTAATAATATCCAGTTCAATCCTGCATCATCCTTGAACATGCTTGGGGTTTCATTCACTCGGGACTTATCTTGGAAAGATCATATTGCATTTCTTGTAAAATCTGCTTCCAAGAGCTTAGATATGCTAAGCCGACTCCGCAACTTCTTTACCCTGCACAGTTGTTGACTTTATACACTGGTTTTATTCGCCCTTTTAAAGAGTACAACTCTCATGTGTGGGGATGCTCCCCACATACAGCTCTTCTCAATAGAGTGGAGTCAAAAGCTATCTCGTCTCATTAACTCTCCTCCTCTTACTGGCTCCCTTCAACCTCTGTCTCTTCGCTGCACTGTTGCATCTATATCTTTTTTCTGTCGCTACTTCAATGGTCTCTGTTCCTCTGAACTGTCTGTTTGCATCCATCGCCCTCTACGACGGGTGCATAGGACCCGTCTAGCAACAAATTCTCATCCCTTTTCTGTCCAGCTCTCTAATGCAGGAGTAAACCATTACTCCCAGTCCTTCATTTATGCAACAGGTCAACCCTGGAACTGTCTTCCTCTGTCCGTATTTCCTACTTCCTATGATTTCCAGTCTCTCAAACGCAGTGTGTCCAGGCATCTCGAAATAAATGAATCTTGAATTTTGTTCTCTTTTGTATTGTGTTTGTTTTTTTCTTGGAAGGAACGGGTTGCGGGCTTCTGGACTTTGGTTCCTTCTTTCTTGCATATATACTATATATATATATATATATATATATATATATATATATATATATATATATATATATATATATATATATATACAGTATATTACCTATAAAAGGAAAAATTATATCACTTCACATTCCTATGTGGCTTCAAGTTTTTCTTTATTGTTGCTTCACATAATCACTTCCGTTTTCCTTAACAAATTCGGGTTGTAATGATTCTCCTTCATGTAGATAAAATAGTCTGGTGTTCGCCCAAATGTAACACCTCCCGTTGAGTTGACCATACCACGACAGTGTTGTTGGAGATGTTATTACATCTAAGACTTCTGTGACTCATTCTGTGGTGAATATAAACTGCTAATGATATTTGGAGTTAAATACACTAGGAAATAGAACTACAAAGTTTTTATTTCTAAAAATATCAGGGTTAATCTTCAGATACCATACGGTATAGTTTTCTCTCAATATTTTTTTTTCCTCTTTGACTCAATAAAACGTTCACATTATCAAAATTCCCTAATCCCCATTTCAGAAGGAGAGATGCCCTTTCATAAATCCTGCCCAGATTTTATTAAAGGGAAATGAAGATAATTTAGTGCGACGTTCCAGCTGTAGTGTTACATTCACTATTCCAGAAAACATTCCAGTCTCAAAATTCCAGGCAATTTCCAAGCACATTTTTTTTCCAGCTGTGATTACGGCAGTTTTCTAGGGAAATGTCCAACTAAAAAGCTCCAGGCAAAGTATTCCAGGGATTACTACATCCCACTTTCGTGCGTTCCAGCTGAAATATGCCTAGGACTACTCCACTTTCCATCCATAATATTTCCAGGGAGTGTTCCAGTCAATATTCTAGGCAGCATTCCAGTATTTTCAGTCACAGTATTTCACTCAGTACTCCAACCGCAGTATTCCATTCACAGTTGTCCAGCTTTCTGGAAGTCGCCTACCAGCTCTGTAATAACAATGTTTCAATAATTCTGATCATGATATAAGAGCTTCCTCTGGCTATGTTGGATATTTTTGAGCTGAACGAGATCGTGTGAAGTTACCTTGAACAAAATGGGAAGTTCAAATTTCTGGGTCAGATACTCTTGAGAATTTTCAACCAATCCTGCGATGAGTTAGGGTGATGAAGTGCAGTCAAGTTCATGAATCCCGGTACACATGTAGTCGTGTTGTCTCTGTTGTGTCCACCGCTGGTAGGATGCTGAACTATTTCACTTGCTACCTGGTCAAATTATGTTCAGTGTATCAGGCAGTAAGTGCAAACATTCCTTATTCTAAAAACAGTGAGCACTACAATAGACAACACGCCCACATGTGTATCGGGACTCATGAACGCGACTGTATATATACCTGATCATACCTGGGTAAAAAATGATACTCAGATGAGGGTTAATTAAAGTGTTCATTTAAGTACTATTTAACCCTTGCTTCTTTAGGGTGCCTATTTTTTTTTCAGAGGTGTACATTGTGTGAAACACTGGACATTGTTTATCCACCTCTCTCTCTCTCTCTCTCTCTCTCTCTAACCTTACAAACTCCTACTACTGTAAAATCTGGATCAATAGCTTTTTGGGCGACCTACATATTTTTCCCGTCTTTTGTTCCTATTTCTTTTCATCTTGGGCCTTTCTTCCTCCTCTGCCCTCCTCCTTTCCTCTTCCCTTCTTTTCACACCCCTACTTTCTTCTCATTTTTCTTTCCTTTCCCCTCTTCTCCCCTTCCTCCCATTCTTTTCGCTCTCATTTCCTATTTTTTTATAGCCTTGCATTTTTTTTCCTACATCACTCCGTCCTCCCTTCTTCCTCCGGTTCTTCTCCTAATTCATCATTTTGTTCCGCATGATTCTCTTCTGTCTTTCCCCCAGTCTCCTCTCTCTCTCTCTCTTCTCTTTCGTCTTCTCTAATTACCTTCTCGTTCTTTCCTCTAACCATTCTTTCTGCTCATCTTCCTTTTATGTAATTTTCCTTTTCAGCGCGTCTATCACTATTTTCAGAAACTCTGTTCCACTTCTAAATTCTCTCTCTCTCTCTCTCTCTCTCTCTCTCTCTCTCTCTCTCTCTCTCTCTCTCTCTCTCTCTCTCTCTCTCTCTCAGCTTCTTTTCCCCTGCGACGAGTATTTGCTCAACTACTTACCATTGTACTGGGTGCTGTGAATACTCCTCTGGGTATCAATTTTTTGTTTTTATTATATACCGGTACTACTTCACGTCTCTCTCTCTCTCTCTCTCCTCTAATTATATTTTCGTCCATGTTTTGAAAGTTTCTTTTTCCTTCTGCCTCTCGTCTTTACTTCCGTATATCTTTCTCTTCCCCTTCTCTTCAGTATTCTCTCTCTCTCTCTCTCTCTCTCTCTCTCTCTCTCTCTCTCTCCCTTCATTTTCCCTCCTCTTTCTTCTACCAGGGAAATAGAGATTTGTTCATCAATACTCGTCTCTGTCTGTCTGTCTGTCTGTCTGTCTGTCTGTCTCTCTCTCTCTCTCTCTCTCTCTCTCTCTCTCTCTCTCTCTCTCTCTCTCTCTCTCTCTCTCTTCCTTCATTTTCCCTTCTCTTTTTTCTACCAGGGAAATAGAGATTTGTTCATCAATATTTCTCTCTCTCTCTCTCTCTCTCTCTCCCATCATCATCATCATCTTATTCACATTATTCATTTCCAGAATCTTCTACATATTTCCACTCCCATTCCATCGCAACACTTCTCATTCTCTCTTCTCTTAACTCTCCTTCCTCTCTTTCCTTCTTTCCCCTCTCGCTCGCTTCAGCAGATTCTTGTCAACATTATTCTTTCCCTCCTTCAAATTATTTCTCTTCCCACAATAGGATCGTTCATGTGAGTTGATTGTCAGATCGACCCTGTGTGTGTGTGTGTGTGTGTGTGTGTGTGTGTGTGTGTGTGTGTGTGTGTGTGTGTGTGTGTGTGTGTGTTGTACAAGCAAGCAGTTCTAGAAAGATGGGTGCAACACCTGAACACCTTACTGAATTGAAGAAACCCGATGGAGCCCATTATCCTTGACAACATCCCAAATGACCCTGAGGCAGCAGATATCGATGTCTCACCTACACTTGCCAACCGATCTCTAAAAAACAGCATACCATCTGAACTGGTCAAAGAGGATGGCCCTTTACTTCACCAGCGTCTCTATTATCTCATACCGACTATCTGGAACCAAGAAAAAATTCTATATGAATGGCTTACTTCTGATAGTGTAACGCTCTACAAGAAGAAAGGGGACTACTCTAACTGCGACAGCAGTAGAGGCATCTCCCTCCGTGTGTATGCTAGCAAAGAAATAGCAAAGATAATGTTATCCAGACTGACAAAACATTTGACTGAGTCTACATATTCTGAAGCAGAATATGGATTTTGGATAGAAGGAAGTACCTGTGATATATTTGTTGTCCGACAGATAGAAAAGAAATGCCACTTGCAGAAACTTGCAGAACGATGACTTATATATTGCATTCATCGATCTTGCAAAAGCATTTGACACCGTCAACAGAGAACTGTTATGGAATGCTCTTTCAATATTTAGGTGGGACCAAATGCAAACCATTCAGTGTTGATGTGGATGTAAAGCAAGGATGTGTCCTGGCTTCTGTCATTTTCAACATCTATCTCACTGCAGTCAACATTTTAAGTCACCAACAAATGAACCCTGATCATGGAAAAAAAAAAAAAAAAAAAACAGTTCCAGCTAGACAGAAAATTTAGTTAATCTCAGACATCTTCAGGCACAATCAAAAACTGAAGTAGTTCATGTCTTAGAGGTGCAATATGCTGATAACTGTGCTGTATTTGCACATACCCCAGAAGCTCTACAGTGTAGTCTCACCATCGTTTCAGACATATTCCAGGCAATGGGGCTCTGAATAAATGTCAATAAACAACAAGAATATTTCACTGAAACAACGCAGCAGAGCCTCTCGCGTGTCAAATAAATGGCAAAAATATAAAACAGATTGAGAATTATTCCTACCCTGAAAATGTGATCGCACAAATCAACCACGCCTTAGCCTCTTTTGGGCGTCGCAGATCCAGAGTCTTTGAAAACGCCAACTTGAGAATCGAGACGAAGATATCTAACTCTCTCTCTCTCTCTCTCTCTCTCTCTCTCTCTCTCTCTCTCTATATATATATATATATATATATATATATATATATATATATATATATATAAAGGCAAGGAAATAGGAACCAAAGGTCAGAAGCCTGCCAGATTGTTCCCTCCAAGAGAAAATAAAAACAAGATAACAGAGAACCAAACTCAAGATCTGTTCCTTTCGAGATGCCTGCACTCAATGCGTTTGAAAGGTTGGAGGTCATAGGCAGTTGGAAATACAAACAGAGGAAGACAGTTCTGGGGCTGACCTGATGCAAACATGAAGGACTGGGAGTAACGGTTAACTCATGCAATATTGAGTTGGACAGAAAAGAGCTGAGAGTTTGCTACTAGACGGGTGTTTGCTGTATGCCTCACTACCCTCTTATACAATGCTGAATCCTAGACTACTGACCAGTGTCACATCAAACGGCATGAGTCTTTTCACATCCGATGCTTACAGCCTATCCTACGAATCACATGGGACAATAAAATCTCTCACACAAGTTCTCCAGCAGGAAAATCCAGCATAGAGACCATGTTGGCTAAAAAGCAGCTTAAATGGATCAGACACATGTTCCGCATGCCTGATCACCGCCCTCCCCGCCAGGTTCTGTGTGGCCAATTTCTTGTGGCATGTCACAACCTAGGAGTACAGAAGAAGAGATATAAAGATCATACCTGGTATAAAGATACCTGAAGAAATGCAACATAATATCAAAAGATCTTGAAACCAATGCCTCTGACAGCTCTGACAGAAAATGATGGTGAGCACTCTACAGCGAAGGAACCATTCATCTCGGAGAAGCTCGGAACCTGGCCAAAGAAGAGTGTAGACAGTGGAGGCACAACCTAAACAGTGTGCTTCCAGCAAACCTAGACTTGACATGCCGACTGTGTGGCAAAGTTTGCGGATCTAGAATTGGACTGCACAGTTAGACACGTTGGCACCAAAGACTGAAAAACATACCACCTTAGTGAGTATTCCAGCCGTCGTCGTCTGTCGTAGAAGTACACCCTTTAGTAAGTTAAGTAACCATGATGGGGTTAAAGAAAAGAAAAACTCAGTCGGAGGAACACCGGTCATTTAATTCTTATAAAATACGTCGATACGTGGATTAAGGTCTACTTAAAGGTAACTTAGATGTTTGAACAAATCTCCTATTTGCAAAAGATGGTGGCAAACACCTTCACATGATAACCATGTGTTATAAATTGTGTGTATATGTCTTTGGGAATAGATTACACAGTCATTTCCTGTGACCTAGCATTTCTCAACTACTGTCCTGCCCCTCACACACCTTGAATATGCCAAGCCAGTAAAATCATCCATAACAAGTGTTCAACATTGTTTGTGTGTCCGACTTTAAGCATAGTCTTGACAGTCCGGTCCCCAAGGTTCAGAAGTCCTCCTTTATGCCAGAACCTTCATGTCTCCACCTCGGCATCGTCCCTATCAAATATATGCCATAACTGTCTCATTCACAGCAGGTGTCATGTTTTTACCGAAGGCGCTTATATTACATCTTGGTAGGCCATGTAGGGGATTAGTAAAGTCCATTTTAGCATCATACAAATAAGCAAACTGTCCCCTGTCCCAGTCTGTGATCAAACTCGTTACATTTCGAACCGCAGACAACTTCTGTAACCACTTTACCACCACCTACAGACACTGCTTCCTCGCTGTTAGTTAAAAAACCACTGCTTGTCACAGTACCTACCGACGGTGTTACCATGCTGTGGGTGTAAAAACACTACATGTCACACTACCTACTGACAATGCTTCTTCATTATGGGTGTAAAAACCATTGATTGTCACAGTACCTACAGACAGTGCTTCCTCACTGTTAGTATAAAAACCACTGTTTGTCACCCTTACTGTGTTAAATTTGTCTGTTGGTATCCGGTGAGGAACAGGCCAAAGCCTTTGAGCTGGTCGAGATGGCCGGCTAAATGTTGCTTATACCTTTGCTGTGTTCGTTAACACTTTAGCTAAATACTGTTTATACCTGTCCTGTGTTCACTAACCCTTTAGCTAAATACTTATTATATCTACTCTGTGCTCATTTACCTTTTAACAAAATGCTATTAACACTTTCCCCATGATCATTAACCCTTAAGGTAAATGCTGCTTATACCTGCCCTGTGCTCATTAACCCTTTAGCTGTAGTTTGTGCACTATAGTTAACACCACTTTCTTTCAGCTAAAGAAAACCATACCAGTCAAAGTTTCCAAAGCCATTTCGAACAACCCTTCCTCTGCAACTGATATATCAAGTAGCTTGTTTTAATGTAGCACCAGACGATTTTACTTAGTTAAGAGCGACCCTAGTAGTCCAAGTGCTGATATATACATATACACTTACTCGGAACTGTCATAACATACAGTACCTTTTAAGCTATCCTCTCTGATCCCATTATGGCGACTATGCAATATAAACAGATAGACATATAGAGGTACAAAGATAGGTGTGAGGGGAAATGGAGAAAAAGATGTGAAAAAGTTGAGAGGAAAGACGGTGAAAGGAAAGTAGGAGACAAAAACAAAAACGCTATATAAATTTATCGAATATTCCGTGGAAACTAAGAACAACAAGGAGATAAAAATAATGAAAGCAAGAAACACAGACAAACAGACTGACAGACAAAAGGCTGACGAGTAAAATGATGAGAGAGAGAGAGAGAGAGAGAGAGAGAGAGAGAGAGAGCGGAGGGGAGGGGAGAAATAATAAAAGAAGAAAGCAAGAGAAAGTGAAGACAAACATATGAATAAAAAATAAAGAAAATAAATGCAGGTACTCGGATCACGCAGACAAACAAGGTGACAGATATACAAACAGATATGAGGGAAGGTGTAGGAACTTGTTAAACAGAGGAAAGTAGGTAGGGCGAAGTAAAAGTGAAAGTGAAGGTATGAAGTGATGAACGGAGAGAGAGAGAGACGGAGACAGAGACAGAGACAGACAGACAGACAGACAGACAGAGAAAGTTGGCATGAGGAAAAGAGAATGAAAATGGGGATGATGATAGAAAAAAGGAGGAGGAGGAAAGAGAGGAGGTGTGGATGGGATAGAGAAGAAGTGGAAAGAAGGAAAGTGGCAGAGAATCAGGAGAGAGGCGAGGGGGAACCGGAGGATAGGAAGAAAATGCAGGAACAAGAAAAAGACAACGAGAAGGAGGGAAATGAGGAGGAGAGGAAAGACCAAGAGGAAGAGGAGACGGAGAGAAGGAAAAGGGAAGGTAAGCATAGAATGATATGAGGAAGTACGGGAAGATTTACAGGATAAGCAGATAGAATTTTTTTTATTAGTCACCACATCGTCACTGCCAGTACTGCTCACTTTCTTCCACTCTCTTCCATATCTCTCCTTCCTTCTTTCTCTTCCAAATCTCTCCTTCCTTTTCTCTCTTCCATATCTCTCCCTCCTTCTCTTTCTTCCTCCCTTTCCACCCTTATCCTTCTCCTTCCCTACTGCGCGTCTTTCTTTTTTGAGACACCAACTCTTCAATTCTATTTTGGTCCCCAGTCTCCTTTTCCATTTTTCTTCTCATCCGTGCTTCTCCCCCCTCTCCGTTTTCCTTCTCTATCTTTCTTCTAGTCTAATTTTATCCCGGCCTTCTACCTCCATCCCAGTTGTTATGGAAACCACTTAATCTTTACTTCCAGTTTGGCTCTCCCAACTTCTGTCCCTCACTGTTTCTGCCTCCTTTCTCTCTTTCCCTCTTTCTCTCTTTTTTAGATTTTTCTCCATTTTCAATCAATCATCACTTCCATTTCTGCATCACTACCCTCTCCTATCCCTCTCCATCTCTTCCTTTTCCTCTCCATCTTCCTCCTCTCCTTCTCCTTCGCTCCCCAGCTGCAGATCATTACTGGACCTCCCAAATAACTCTCAGTAGTTCAGCGTCAGTCAGTTGGTAAATCACGTACCATTACAACGACGAAAAAATTACATCAGACAGCCTGCATTCATTTAATGTTGGGCTAAAGTGTATTGACTGAGAGAAAGAGAGAGAGAGAGAGAGAGAGAGAGAGAGAATTATTTTATTCAGCTTTAGCAATATCCTTTGGTAGTTATGAGGTGTTAAGAAATGCAATATATAATTTCACCTGTACAAAACTTCTCTCTGAAGCTGAATGAAATCATCTGGTGTTAGCAAGAATATGGCATTAGAGACATTACATTCGTGAGGGAGTTAAACTCAGGAAAGGTTATAAATACTGTCCCAGGTGTGCTAGGAATCTCACCAAATTGGAGACCGGTGATGCATTCGTTAGGTATCGTGCGTGCGACTGGAAGAATGCGAGTTTGATTACCGGTTCAGAGGGTTTCATTCCTCCTTGTCCCTCTTATCCGAGTATTATAGCTGAGAACCTGGATGCAACAGCGGCTGCTGCCGGTCGTATTCTTGGGGATGATTAGTACGAATACTTAGTTTCTTTTTTCTTTTTTTTTTCTTTTTGCCTTAATAACCCTCGTACAGTTCATAAGCATAATGGCAGAATCCTCTTATTTCAAGATTTCGTAAACTCTCCTCAGCAATAAATTTTGTGCAGTGCATTTAAACACTCTTATGGCTATAACAGTTCTTGATATTGTTTTCTGACCAACCCCTCAAAAACTTATTTACCCGGGACTGAGTTACTATAATAAGTAGTTTAGTTATCGCAAAGCTAACTTATGTTTGCAACCAACAATGATCTTATACGTCGTGGGGATGCTTCTCTTTATCTACAAAGAGTAAGCATTGAATGAATATGAAACTGAGCAATAATACTGTTAAGTGTGTGTTGTCGGACTTACTAATTCACTTACAGGCTATAGAGGCGGTGATGGTGTTAGTGGAGTGTAAAAGGGGCTATTAGTTGGCATGGTATAGGCTGGATATTGTAAGTAGGATGGTGTAGCTTTGATGACGACTGTAGTATGTTAGTGTTGTCGTGCAGGAGGTGCGTAGATGTGGTGGTGTAGACATGATGTATCCGCACTGGTTAGCACATTCATCTCGCAACTGGATGAACCCATGTTCGATTTTTGTCCCAGTTAGAATGCTCGGCTCAGTTTGTCACTCTTCACTAAGTACTGTTATTAGGACTTGGATGTCTGGTAAGTATTGCGATTCTTATTCATGGGGAAGGTTGAGACTTAGCAAAACTGACTGTCACATTTAATAATACTCGTGTTAGCGATAGGCATAAATCTGTGCCTTCTATATTCACTGGATGGATTAGGTGGTGATGGAGGTAGTGTGTTAGTGATGGGTGTGAAGGATGGTGTGTGGGTGTGGGTGTGTGTGTGTGTGTGTGTGTGTGTGTGTGTGTGTGTGTGTTGATTTATTTTATGTTTGTTCTGGTGAAGAGGGAGAGTGATACATAGGTGAAAAAGACACGAAGAGAGAGGGAAGATGTAAAGACGATAAGTAGCTTACTCCGTTCGGAGAGAGAGAGAGAGAGAGAGAGAGAGAGAGAGAGAGAGAGAGAGAGAGAGAGAGAGAGAGAGAGAGAGAGAGAGAGAGAGAGAGAGAGAGAGAGAGAGAGAGAGAGAGAGAGAGAGAATACGATGCTTTACTAGTCTTGTTTTTCGATAAAACTGCATTAACCCAGAAGTAATTGGATCAGCAGGTTATGTGAGCCCGATCATGAAAGGTGTTGTAGGCGGTCCATAGAAACTTAAGGGTGAAGTGAAAAAATGTTGGTACTGAAATGTTAACGCTTCCATCCGATGACAGGAGAGAAACTTTTCGAACTAGAAAGGCTTGATATTGCTTTCTCTGACACATTTATTAGAAAAGGTCTCCCCTGAGAAGAATGAAATCCTGTAGTGGTGTAACAATTAAGAGTATATACAAAAGAATACATCACCTGCTTCAGCGGAAATCATATTTGATCCCATGATTCTGAGATATATATGAAGACAATAACAAGAATAAACCAACGTGATTCTGTTCTCAGAAACTCATTTAACTCAGTGCAGGGGCTCCCCTACGCGCACCCCTTCCTATCCACACGTGTCCCCATCAATCTCCAACTCATGACCCTCGCTACACTCTCCCCGCACACCCTCACTCTCTATCCCCACATCCCCCACACTCTGCATTTACTCACCGTCACTATCTCCCCAACACACCTCCAATAGCTCCCTCACCTCCCCACCATATCCCTCACACACCACCACCATTCCTCCTCCTCCCTAACACCACCACCATCCGTCCCCACACACCTCACTTCCTCCACACACTGCCGCCATATCCCCCCCCACACACCCGCCATCTTCCTTACCATTATGCCCATACATCCCTACCGTCTCTCACACACATGCTTACCATGTGGTCCAACATACCTCTACCGTTTTCCTGCAAAATCCCTCACAATTCTCCTACACACTTACAACACCCCACCCCTACACACTTACATCATTTCTATCCAGCACCCCACTGTCTGCCCCTACGCATGTTCATCATTAATTCCAAACTATCACTATATGCCCCCATATATCCCCACCCACTTCCCCTACAGTACACATACCTACCCTCATCCTCAACCACCACCTTCCGCCACAACCATCTCCTCCCCGCACCGCCGGATTAAGGGGGGGGGGGCCAAGGGGCCCGGGCCCTGGGCCACCCACTAAGAGGGGGCCTCCCACCAGAGCAACTTGTGTTCATTTCATTTCGTGTTTATGCATTACATATTACAGCATTGGATGAATAGTCCCCGTTCAGTATTTCCTAACTAAAAGTGTCCTATTTATATATTAGGATTTAGGTTAACAGTCTGTGGTGTATGCCATTGGGGGAGTTGGAAAGGGGGCCTCCCTTCCAAGCGGGCCCCGGGCCTCCCACATGCTTAATCCAGCCGTGCCTCCCCGGTACACCCCCATTCTCTCCCCATGCACACCCTCTCCATCTGTCTGTGCTTTCACTCCTGTCAGGCATATGTATCATATACACTGTTCCATATATATCTCCTTTTACTTTCATTAGCCTCGTAACTTCATTTCAGTCACTGTCGGGAAACCCCAAACACATGAGAGCACTGCGTGTTTACTGTATCAGCGTTGTTGTTGTTATTTTTGAAGACTGCTTTGAAGTAAACCAGTGTCATGCTCAAACAGTTTCACGTACAGCGTTCTTATTCATTGGATAAACAGTATTATCCTGGGTCTGCCCCATCATTCTTTAGTATCTCAGACCTTCCTGCCCAGTCCTTTCCATCCGGCCCATCCTTTCTCCACTCCACAGCAACTTCCTAGAGAAACGCATCATCAACGCTGTCCTACATACAGTACATCACCCATCTTCAGAAGGTGTAATCATCCCACCCTGCATTACCACCCAACACAATCTTAGCCCATCCCACCCACACCACTACACCCACCCATCCGTTACAACCCTGCATTACCACCCGTCACCATCTTAGCCCATCGCACCCACACCGCTGCACTCACCCTTTCATTACTACCCTGCATTACAACCCATCACCATCTTACAGTAGCTCATCCCACCCACACCATCACCATCTTAGTCCTGGTGGTAGCTGGGGGCGCCCTTCATCCACTAACGGGATGTAATGTAGCCTTCTTGTTCCTTCACATCTATCATTCTCTTTCTTTTGTGTCTTCCTGTTTTACTACTTCTCTTTGTCATTCCCATCAGATTTTTACTCTTCTTTCCACACACACACACACACACACACACACACACACACACACACACACACACACACACACACACACACACACACACACACACACACACACACACACACAGTAAAACATAATACCCCCCTCGCCATTAGGAGAACAGGGTAACAAGAAAAAACAGTGCAAAGCCCGAGCCTTCAGAACAGTGTAAGAGCAGTTTACTTGACTTTGCAATGTGTCTTTCACCTTCCATTAATTGTGCTAAAATCCGTATGAGTGATTGTTTGATTGATTGATTTTTTGGCTGAGTTTCAACTCTTCCACTAAGCTTGGTTGAAATCGGATCAAAGTAGCTTGAGCTGACCTTGCCCTGTTACCCCCATGACCTATAGTACTGGAAATTAGATCTGTACATCCCTCCTAAACCCCCAGTCCTTTCTCCACCTTTGGCAGAAATATAATAAAAATTGTTTGAGCTATATTTGCCGTTAATTTCTGACCTTGACCTTTGGCGGATTGTTGTCAAGTTTGACTCCATTCATCATTGCTGTGCCATATACCATTGAACAAAGTACTGCTATAGTGTGGAGACGATAAAGATGGTTATGTTCGCATTGTTCTTTAACCTTGACTTTTGATCTTTGGTTGTCTTAAGTAACAACTCAGCTCCATAGGATTCCTTCGTCCAACAAGCTAGTTTAAAATCAGATGTACACCGTGTCATCGTTTTTTACACACACATACACAGGTTGAAATTTGACTTTTCCTTGTTACCTTGGTTGTTGACTGGGTGTCCTTAAAAACCGAATTCTTCCGTCTTTGACAATACCATTAGCCTTTCCACCAACATTAAAGTAAACCGAGTCAGAGAAATTTGAACTAACCTTGGTAAGTTTAAGAGACCATTCACCTTTTCCTCTGACCTAGGTCTTTTACTGATCATTCTCAATTTTTAATCTCTTCATCATTGCCATACGCTGCACCTTTTCACAAAGGCTGGTTGAATTCAAATAAAATTACTACAGGGGCACTCAGTGGAGTGCATCTCTCTGACAAGGACAACAAAATTTCGAAACCACTCTTCATAATGGATTAGGTTTTCTCATCACTGACTAAAGTTTCACAAAAAGCGTTTTCCGGATCCAGAACCTGTAATGCGATCCGGATCGGTCCCAAAAGTTAATCGATTGTTCCATGCGACATGAGCTATCTACCCATGAAATTTGGTCCAAATCTCTCTTTTAGTTTTTGAGTAATCCTGCTAACACACAAACAAACTAACAAATATCGGTCCCAAAAGTTAATCAGTTATTCCATAGGACATGGGCTATCTACCCATCACATTTGGTCAAAGTCTTTCATTTATATTTAGTTTTTGAGTAATCCTGCTAACCGACAAACAAACCAACCAACGAATAAAGTGGGGTGGAAACATACTCTTCTTATCTTATTGGATAGAATAAGAGTTTATCATGCCATATGTCCTTGTCCTTTGGCCTACTGTCCTAGAAAAAGTTGGTCATCCTTAAGTTTGTTCCTACTCAGATCGAACTGATCCAAGTTCTTTTATTCATACACAGACACTTGTGAGTCAGATCTTCACTTTGTTCTGTGCCCTTCTTTGACTGATTTTTCTCAAAATCTAATACCCGGTATATTCCTTTTTACCTTACCCTGAACACTTCCATAAAGTGTGGCTAAAAAGGATCAAACTGTTGATCGTTATGCCTCCGGCCACCTATGGTGGAGGCATTAAGTGAATGATTTGTCCATCCGTGTGTGCGTGCGTGCGTGAGTCTGTCTGTCCATCAGTCAGTCCATAACACTGTTGTGGGTGCGATATCTCCCGAGCCCATAGACGGATTTCTACCAAACTTATGCTAGTTGCAGAGTATGAAGGGACGATGGATTGATTAGGTCAACACAGTCAAGGGATCAAAGGTCATTGGCTTATATGGTGTAGATTGGGTGTGCTAAGCCGATTCCGCTCTTTCTTTACCCCTGCACAATTGTTGACTCTATACAGGGGTTTTATCCACCCCTGTGTGGAGTACAACTCTCATGTGTGGGGAGGCTCCCCACATACAGCTCTTCTCAATAGGGTGGAGTCAAAAGCTTTTCGTCTCATTAACTCTTCTCCTCTTACTGACTCCCTTCAACCTCTGTCTCTTCGCCGCACTGTTGCATCTTTATCTCTTTTCTATTGCTACTTTAATGGTCACTGCTCCTCTGAACTGTCTGCTTGCATTCCTCCACCTCTACGACGGGCGCGTAGCACCCGTCTGGCAGCAAACTCTCATCCCTTTTCTGTCCAACTCTCTAATGCAAGAGTTAACCGTTACTCCCAGTCTTTCATTATTGCAACAGGTCAACTCTGGAACTGTCTCCCTTTGTCTGTATTTCCTGCTGCCTATGATCTCCAGTCTTTCAAACGCAGTGTGTCCGGGCATCTCAAAATGATTGGATCTTGAATTTGGCTCTCTATTGTATTTTGTTTTTCTCTTGGAGGGAACTGTTACTGCGGGCTCATGGCCTTTGGTTCCTTCTTCCTTGCATAAAAAAAAAAGAAATATCCTAAACCCCACTATGGATTTCGGCCAAATTTTTGTTGTCAGTCATACAGAAGGAAGGGACGATGAACTTATTGGGTATGGAAGGTCAAAGGAGAAGGTCATATGGGTATGGGCGCGATATCTCCTGAAACCCTCAATGGATTCCAATCAAACTTTTGTCACTGATAAAATACGAGAGGATGATGAGCTGTTCAGGTCAGCAAGGTTAAGGAGGTCAAAGGCTAAGGTCATATGGGGTCGAATGAATTTATCTTTTGTCTCATTTCAACCCACAATGAATCTTCTCATGGGGGCTGGACTCCTATGGCGAGTCTGTGTGCAAGACTTGGCAGAGGCATACCGAGTGATGCTTTGCATCGACAGCTTAGGGCTCGAGTTCTCAGCGTTTCATTCCATGTGATGTTGGCCTTTGGCCCATTCTTAAAAACAAGTGTTCATTTCGTTGACAGACTTTTACCCTTCCACTAAGTTTAGTTAGTTATAATCGGTTCAGAACTATTTGAGTTATGCTATTGATACACACACACACACACACAACAAGTCGAGCAAAACAATGCAACTTCTGGGCCAACACACACACACACACACACACACACACACACACACACACACACACACACACACACACACACAGAAAGAGAGAGGGGGGGGTGCGTGCACAAATTATTTACGATTATTATCGCCTGCCTTTATGAAGGTGGAGCTATAATGTATTTGCCCGCCTCTGTTTGTTTGTCGGTGTGTGTGTTTGTGTGTTCTTACCTAATTGTATCTTTACAGGAATGAGTCAAACTCATACTGTCCCGTGTATTAACCCGCCGCGTTCCGGCAGATTTTTCACCAGTGACCCCCCCAATCCCGGCAGATTTTCAAAAAGTTTTTTTTGGCTAAAACCTCCGCTTTTTATGAGAAATTTCGAAAATTCAGAGAGAAAGTGTTCAGTTAAGTTTAGAAATATGGTAGAAGTAAGAGTACTTTTACCTTGTTACCGTGTTCTCTCAGGCCAGGCTCGAGAGAAAACGTTTTCTATGGGAGGGGTAGCTATTTCAAACTATTCATAACTGGTTAGATAATTATTTATTTGGTACGTATTTATATATAGTACAAGTGTATATTGGTTTTCAGACAATGATATAGGCAATATATGCGTTGTTCACTCACCAAAAACATCAACATATGGCATCTTCTTTTACGACGTTACCGCCTCATCACTTCTGCTTGTTTCTTCCTCTGGATTATTTCTTCCTTTATCTTCCACCTCAGGAATCACTTTTGCCTTGAATTTCACCATTGGAGAGACCATGGTGCAACATGTCTTTACTGGCCAGGTCACTGCTAATAGGTGAATTGCCGAGAAAATGGCATGCAGGGGGAAGGGGGGGTCAGGTGGGGCCAGGCATTATCCCAGCCTGGCATTGGATAGAGGAAGGTCTCCCACATGTGCCTACCAAAAATCACCAGTGAAACTTGAAAAAAGTGCAAATGAGGGACCTCGCAATTGCAAAACGTATGGATACGTAGTCAGGTGTCACGTAACAAAACGTGGTGACGTATCCATATGTCGTCGGGACACCTCGGGTTAAATCATTTTCATCATACATATCCTTAACTCTAGAAATAGTTTTGACACTGTATATGTGTGTGTGTGTGTGTGTGTGTGTGTGTGTGTGTGTGTGTGGTGTGTGTTCCCATTATATCTCAAGAATAGATTGGGCTATCAGCCTGAATCATTCAGGGTATCAAGATATGGCCAAAATCCTGTCCAAGGTCGAAAATGGGGACTCTAGGTCAAGGTCAGGGTCAGCAAAATGGCTGCCAAAGGTTTACTAGTTTATATCACAACCTCTGCTATCATTATATCTCATGCATGACTTGAGCTATCAACATGAAACCTTCAGGGTATCAAGATATGGCCAAAATCATGGACAAGTTTGAAAAATGGCCACCGGGGTCAAGGTCATGGCCAACGAAACTGTTACCAAAGGTCAGTTAGTTGTTATTCCTGCCTTTAGCACCATTATATCTCATGAATGGCTTGAGTCCTCCAGGGGGTGGAGCCCCCCGGCCCCCACAGGCCTTCCTCCTATGGGATCCTGCCTCCCAGGAAGGGGGGCCTGCCCCCAGGTCCCCCCCGGTGGAGGAGCGCACTTGTAACATGACCAATGGCACATTCTGGCGTGCGATTAGCATTCAGCTCCCAAATGCTTTTTCTTTCATTAAATCTGTGTTACGTCCTTAGACTTATTCACGTCATATATATATATATATTCAGGCACTTATAACTTAATGATATAACTATTATGAAGATTAAATTCCAGTAATTATGACATATTGTGTGTGTGTGTGTGTGTGTGTGTGTGTGTGTGTGTGTGTGTGTGTGTGTGTGTGTGTGTGTATGTATGTGTGTGTGTGTGTGTGTGTGTGTGTGTGCGCGTAAAAATAACTGTTTGCATCAACAACACCCGTGCGGTGAGCGTGTGCGTGTGTGAGGGTTTGCGGATCTTGGGTAGCAGTTTTTGTGTGTATGTGTGTGTCACTCTGTACCTGTATGTATTAAAGCCTTCATGTCCGTACGAGTTTACAAATTTGTATGTAAGCATGTAATAGTGTGTGTGTGAATAAAAGATTTTGTAAGTTATATCTGTGTGTGTGTGTGTGTGTGTGTGTGTGTGTGTGTGTGTGTGTGTGTGTGTGTGTGTGTGTGTGTGTGTTTAAATCTTGAACGGGGTTGTAAAGAAACTAACATAAATGGCAAGAGATAGAGGAAGTTTTTATATGCAAATCCTTAGTTCTTAGTAGTAAGTAGGGGGAAGAAGAAAAGGAAAAGGTAGTTCATTTGAAAAGGCAGAATTTGTAGAAAATATGATGATGAAAATTAAGTTTAAAAACATCCTTAGTTATATGCAATAAATATTCTAAGCGAGCACCTAAAAATTGTTGAAAACAATACCCCTGCCACAGGTAATTCTGACTCTTCCAGACCGTGATAACGAAATCAGGCTAAGAGTACAAACGAAATTAGTTGACAACATAATGGATAAGAGAATACCTTTGTGTCAAGAGATAGCTACATATGCAACTTGTCCTTCCTGTTCTTATCTGTAGATCGTAAACCATGAGTCTTAGAACCGCCTTGGAAGGTAAAATTTCGAGAGCTTTGAGGTAAATGGCAAATAATATGGTAGCTTTTACATGGAGATATAAAAAAAGTTTACTAGATACGGTGACACGCGAAAGTAGAGGATAAAGGTATCACTATAAGAAGCGGAAATTGACGTGGGGAAGTAATGTCCTTCATAGAAGAGATAACTAATAGGCACTGGTAATGCGGTGGTAACTGAGAGCTGGATTGAGATGAAAAGGTTGACAAAACAAAACGAAAATATGAAACTAAGAGACTTGCTGGAATTGAAAGGAACGTGCAAACAACCAACAGCACGGAGTGAGGAAATATGGAAGAGACCTTTGTCTTATAGGGGACAGACTCAAGATCTTGCTGTCTTCAGCCTGACTGTTGTTTTAGAATAATAAATAATTCATGTATTTATTGTTCTCAAATTTTTAAAACTCTTCACGATTTTAATAAGTATGGGACATTTTCAGAACTGGAGGTGTACCCTTCATTAACTCGTTCACTACAATAGGTCTTCCTAAAAGCAGAATATAATGGACAGATAGGAAGAAGAAATTACCACCAAAAGCTGTCCTTCGAAGAACTGAATTATTTCACCTGCTCAGCCAAGGCAGTGATGGGGCCTCCATACCAGCATCCTTTCCAGGCCACACCTGCTCCATCTATCACCGGTGCTGCACCCTTCACACAGAACAACTGGCCTGTTCTTCCTTTGCATTAAAGTCACACTCAGGGAATGTCTATTGCTCCCCCACCCCTTTATGTTTCGTATCAAACTGAATCTCTACGTAGCATAACATACCAAGCCTGTCTGAGCTTAAAAATATCAACCAGAAGAGGAAAGTGTGAAGCAGAAAAGATGAAATATTAGGCAAAAAATTTTGTTGCCGGCGATAGAGTACATTAGCACCATGTACCAAGGCTTTTACTCTGTCACTCTCACACTCAGCACATCCATTACTTTATGTTTCCGACTCTACACACACTAAACTGAACGAATGTGTGATGTGGCCTGATGTAGTAATTGGCAGTGATTTGGTAATAAAGTCCGGTATGATATTATACCCTTTATCGGAAACCATATTTGGCATCCCACGCACTTTATCTAAAATTTGACAGCTTGAAAGATACCCGCAGTTAATGGACAGATAATTTTCACTATATAATAAGAACACTCCCCACACAGTGTTTATTTTCGCTCTCAAGTCTGTTCACATAATCTTCTCCGTTCGGTGACGTGCTCATTATTTCATTATTACTGCATCCAGACGATGTTATTCTGTGGATGAAACACTTAAACCAGGGATATTACATAAAAATTTCACTGACCCTTTCATTGAAATAATCCCTCCTATGACGGATACAGTAATTTGGAGTTTCCAGAAAATTTCAACAATTAATTTCTAAACTGACCATTAATTTATTATCATCGTCGTCGTCTTGTCGTCGTCGTTTTTGATGTTGTTGTTGTTGTTGTTCTTGTCTGTTATCCAGAGGTATGCCTCCATACACCTATCAACCGGACAAAATCTTCCACAGGAGTACCCACTAATATTTGATAATATCCAGTTCAATCCTGCATCATCCTTAAACATACTTAGGGTTTCATTCTCTCGGGGTTTATCATGGAAAGATCATATTAACTCTCTTGTAAAATCTGCTTCCAAGAGATTAGGTGTGCTAAGCCGACTCCGTTTCTTCTTTACCCATGCACAGTTGTTGATTTTATAAACGTGTTTTATTCACCCCTATGTAGAGAACAACTCTCATGTGTGGGGTGGCTCCCCACATACAGTTCTTCTCAGTAAGGTGGAGTCAAAGGCTTCTCGTCTCGTTAACTCTTCTCCTCTTACTGGCTCCCTTCAACCTCTGTCTCTTCACCACACAGTTGCATCTTTTTTCTGTTTTCTATCACTACTTCAATGGTCACTGCTTCTCTGAACTGTCTGTTTGCATCCCTCCACCTCTACGACAGGTGCATAGCATTTGTCTAGCAACAAACATTCATCCTCTCCTTTCACTGATGCACCTGGTAAACAAGCCTACATCTTTTCTATTCTTAATGACCTAGAGCAGCTTGTACAGCTCCCTACCCGTATATGTGACCACCTTGGAGAGAGCTCCAACATACTTGACCTCTTCCTTACAACTAATCCTTCTGCTTACACTGTTAATCTTTTCTCACCGTTGGGCTCCTCCAATCACAACCTTATTTCTTTAACCTGACCCATCGCTCCGGTATGGCCTGTGAACCCCCAAAGCAACGTCGTCTGTGGCACTTCGGAGCTGCAGACTGGGAGGCCCTCAGACAGTACTTCTTTGATTGGAATGATTATTGCCTCCATGGCCAGGAGCCATCTGAGTTTGCCTTGTGCATTACAGAGGTTATTCTCTCGGGCATAGAAGCATACATTCCTTTCTCATATCCTTTGACTAATGCAAGTAAGCCTTGGTTTAATCACACTTGTTTTAATGTTGTCTGCAACAAGAAGAGGGCCTATAAAAGGTACCAGAGCCAACCCACCCCTGAATCACATCTTGTTTATGTTTCTGGCCGGAATCGTGCTAAGTCTGTTCTTCGCACTGCTAAAAATAATTTCATCCGTACTAAGTGCTCTCAACTCTCCAACTCGAATTCTTCCCACTCCTTCTGGCACCTTGCCAAAAAACTTTCTAACAACTTTACCTCATCATCCTTCCCTTCTCTTTTCTATTCTGAGGGCTCTGTTGCTATTTCTTCTGCTGATAAAGCAGATCTCTTCACTCAGACTTTCTTCTCCAATTCCACCTTAGACAATTCCGGTGCTGTCACTCCACCACTTCCCCCCTCAGACTTCCTCATGGCTGGTATTAAATTTTCCTCAGATGATGTATTTTCTGCTATCACTGGCCTCAGTAGTAACAAGGCATATGGGCCAGATGGTGTCCTTCCTGTTGTCCTCAAGAACTGTGCTTCAGTGCTTACACCCTGCCTAGGCAAACTCTTTCGCCTTTGTCTGTCAACTTGTATCTTTCCTTCTTGCTGGAAGTTTGTTCTCATTCAGCCAGTTTCAAAGAAGGGTGACCGTTCCCAACCCTCTAACTATCGTCCAGTTGCTTTAACATCCTGTGTTTCATAAGTTGTCGAGTCAATTCTTAATAGAAAAATTTTAAAGCATCTTTCCTATCATAACCATCTTTCTGATCGTCAGTATGGGTTTCATCAGGGACGCTCCACTGACGATCTTCTCACCTACCTTTCAGACTCCTGGTCATCCTCCTTTCGGGACTTCGGCGAAAGCTTTGCCATTGCATTTGACATCTCAATGGCATTCGATCGAGTCTGGCATAAATCTTTAATTTCAAAACTGCCCTCTTGTGGTTTCTATCCTTCTATCTGTGCCTTCATCTCTAGCTTCCTTTTTGGTCGTTCTATAGCTGCTGTTGTAGACGGCCATCGTTTTTTTCCTAGATCCATCAACAATGGTGGTCCTCAGGGCTCTGTTCTATCACCAGCTCTCTTCCTTTTATTCATCAATGACCTTCTAAGCTGCACATCTAACCCTATCCACTCGTACGCTGATGATTCCATCCTTCACCTCTCCATTTGGTTTCTGTAACATCCATCTCAGCAGTTACTTCAACAAACACGGGATGTGGCTATGGCACACCTAAAGTCTGACTTGGCTCGTATCTCTGACTGGGGTAAAAATAATCTTGTTTTTAAAGCATCAAAAACTCAGTTTATACACCTATCAACCCGACGTAATCTTCCACAGGAGTACCCTTTAAGGTTTAATAATATCAAGCTCAATCCTGCATCATCCTTGAACATGCTTGGGGTTTCATTCACTCGGGACTTACCTTGGAAAGATCATATTACATCTCTTGTAAAGTCTGCTTCCAAGAGATTAGGTGTGCTTAGCCGACTCCGTACCGTCTTTACCCCTGCACAGTTGTTGACTTTATACACGGGTTTTAATTGCCCCTGTTTAGAGTACAACTCTCATGTGTGGGGAGGCTCCCCACATTCGCTCATCTTAATAGGGTAGAGTCAAAAGCTTTTCATCTCATTAACTCTCCTCCTCTTACTGACTCCCTTCAACCTCTGTCTCTTCGCTGCACTGTTGCATCTTTATCTCTTTTCTATCGCTGCTTCAATGGTCACTGCTCCTCTGAATTGTCTGCTTGCATCCCCCCACCTCTACGAAGGGCATTAGCACCCGTCTAGCAACAAACTCTCATCCCTTTTCTGTCCAACTCTCTAATTCAAGAGTTAACCGGTACTCCCAGTCCTTCATTTATGCAACAGGTCAACTCTGGAACTGTCTCCCTCTGTATTTCCTACTTCCTATGATCTCAAGTCTTTCAAACGCAGTGTGTCCAGGTATCTCGAAATGAATGGATCTTGATTTTGGCTCTCTTTCGTATGTTTTTTTTTTATTTTTTTTATTTTTTTTTTTAAGGAACGGTTTGCGGGCTTCTGGCCTTTGGTTTCATCTTTCTTGCATTAAAAAAAGAAAATCCCTTTTCTGTCCAACTCTCTAATGCAAGAGATAACTTTTACTCTCAGTCCTCCATTTATGCAACAGGTCAAGTCTGGAACTGTCTCCCTCTTTATTTCCTACTTCCAATGATCTCCAGTCTTTCAAACGAAGTGTGTCCAGGCATCTCGAAATGAACGGATCTTGAATGTGGCTTTCTTTTGTTTTTTTTTTTCTTGGAAGGAACGGTTTTCGGACTCCTAGCCATGGGTTCCTTCTTCCTTGCATTAAAAAAAAAAAAAAAAAAAAAAACAATAACCACAGAACGTGTCTGAGCAAGCAAGGAGTGTTTTTGGCTTATTGGGCTGGATTTCACTCGCTATTGACAAATGACTGGTAGCACTATAAGGCAGTCTTCATGAGAGTTTCAAAAAGATGCGACATTGGATGACCTATCTAACAGCGGGAGAGGAAAAAAAAAAAAAAAATCGTGCTCTGTCCTTGCCTAGGAGAAACTTTTGGGGCGTTTTTCAGGATTATTTACCTCTTCTGAGAGGAAAGTAATCGTGTACCTCTAGATAGCTATTTCTATAATAATATCAAAATGGTCTTATATACCTCGGCTGGTACAGTAGTTGAAAAGAACGAGTTTTTTTTAGTTCACCAAGCAGGGAAAGTTTACAAGCCATGCGGTCCAAGAATATTATACATCAAATTCAAGCTAAAGTATTATGTCTTTCCTAGCGCGGAACAGTTAG
>NC_137037.1:18094172-18346672 GCF_032717465.1 Coenobita brevimanus | reverse complement strand
TATCAGTTGCAAGTAAAAGGTCATAGTGCACCAACACTTCCGCGTGTAGTGATTGTGGGCGCCTACAAGTCTGAGTGGATTTTGGTAAAGGTTTCAGGGCGCCGCCACACCAAGGCCAGAACCAGACTTATTCTGACATGAATAGTCCGATTATGTACGTTATGAGTATTGTCGGACAAAGAATACCTCGTTCCAATGGGTCACATTCTTACCATAATGATTGGTCAGAATGTGACCCAGTGTAACGTGGTGCTCTTATTCCAACATTAATCTTAACGTACATATTTGGACTCTTCGCGTCAGAATAAGTCTGATTCCTGCTCTGGTGTAGCGGAGCCCGCAGTCTTGTGTGCGTGTGGCTGCCTTTATGTCTGTGAACAAAAGTCCGCTTGAGTGCGGAAAGGTGCAAGCGTGCATGTATGTGTATGTACTGTATGTTGATAGAAATGTGTCTGTCAGCAGAAGGTTGTGTGTGGCTGTATGAATTCGCATTTTTCCATAACGCATATTTCACCTGTGCTTATATGCTGATGTTTCATTGTATACACCATGATGTGTGTCAGACAAAAATATCGAATCATCTTAAGTTCAATAATTTTTAAACTGTTACCTGATATTATGGTTAATTTGCTGGGCTATGAAGATCTCATCCCTGGGTTTACAATGTTACAGCCCATTGTGTCGTTATTTAACTTAAACAGGCAGATCGATATTAATGTCTGCACCTCTGTGTAGTAATAGATGTGTGTTTGTGTGTGTGTGTGTGTGTGTGTGTGTGTGTGTGTGTGTGTGTGTGTGTGTGTGTGTTATTGCTCACTATCTCATTAGTTAGCTTAAGCAGGTAACTCAGTATTAATGTTTGCTAAACTACATGGCAAAAGTGTGTGTGTGTGTGTGTGTGTGTGTGTGTGTGTGTGTGTGTGTGTGTGAGAGAGAGAGAGAGAGAGAGAGAGAGAGAGAGAGAGATGCACAAGTACCCTGTAAGAGAAAATGTGTGGTTGGATACACACACACACACACACACACACACACACACACACACACACACACACACACACACACACACACACACACACACACACACACACACACACACACACACACACACACACACACACACACACTTACTTACTTACTTATGTACTTGCTTAATTACTTACTTTTCTCTTTTCCTCTCTCGCGTCCTGTTGGCCACGGCTCTTCTAATCACATGGGCTGGGTCGCCAATCACCGTCCACAAAACTACCGTTTAGCTGAAGCGAATGGCAATTTAACTACAGCCTCGTTACCGTGGTAATTGGTCTCCTCATTTTCCTAATTGCATTGGGCTACTGTCGTTCTGTTTGGTAATTTTCTTAATTTGATTCATGGACCGTCGAATGGTTGTTTTCAGCTTCCGGGTTTCCATATTTTTTAGGCTAATATGGAGTTTTTTATGGTTTAAGTGGTTTTCACATTTTTACCAATTGGTTTCTGTTTCTGTTCAGTGTGCATTACGCCTTAACCCTACGCATTCTTCCCTTAGCCAAAAGCCTTGATTCTTTTTTTTTTTTTTTTTTTTTTTTTTATCTTGTGGCTACCATATGATTTCATTCTGCCTGGAACAGTCCCTTTTGTAATGAAAGGGTTAATAGGATATATTCATTTTCCCGTTTTTCATAAACTAATCTTAAACTAAATAATCTCGTCAACGTTTAGCAAAAATATATTTAAATGCATATTGGGATTAAAGCGGTTATATAGGCCGCAGTAACGAGATTTAGGGATATTATATATTTTTCTTGGAACATGTTTTTCTACTACATACCAGAACTTTCTTAAAGGTTGATGTACTCTAAAATGAATATACTTGCTTTCCAGTAGCAAGAATAACATAAATAAAGATGACATTATTCTGCTGCAGTACTCACTGGAGACAGTTTGAAGCTCAGTTGACAAATTTAGCGGTGATGCACTGTAGCTGTAAAAATGAGGTCCACGGCAGTACAGAAGCTTTAGTTCGAAAGGAGAGTCATAACTAGAACAATCTGTTCCAATGCTAACTACGTACAAAAGAGGAGAGTCTGTTCTTAATTTGAACAGTGTATGTGAAATTTTAATTTTTATAATGATTTTTACGGAAATCAGAGGCTGTATATGTCATGAGTATGAGTTGGCACAATGCAAACATGTAGGCATATGAGAGAACCACTTCGTTGTGTACCGCAGTTTGAGTTTCGGTATCGTGGTTCTGAGCAAAGACAGATCAGGTGAACGTGGTAATCAGCGATCCGCAGTGGCTACATTTGGCATTAGTGACACCAACATATGCTTGGGTGACAACATTTTCCAAAAACGCAGAATATTTCCCCAAAATGGCATCTTACATAAGAACGTACACACACTGAATGTACTTATAAGTATAATGAAAAGAATCACAGAACGGACAAACAAAGAGGGCATATTCGAATCGAACACGTCCCGTACCATACACGAGGTCTGAAACCGAACGGAATACCTCTCTTGAATGAAATAATTGTTTTGGCAATGGTAGTTCCGCGGTTAAATTCCAATGGTTCCGTGCCCATGTTCACTCAGGGAAAGATTCACCTGATACACCCGCCGACACGTGAATCTGAGACAAGTGATACTGAAGCAGGTGCCAAGTTCTCACCTCCTACATGATAACAGTGAATGAGGAGGGGAGGCATCGGGGCGGGGTGGTTGGAGGAGGGTTTGGGTCGCTGACGTCACAGTATTAGTGACCAGTCATAATGCTTGTGATGTATGGTCATGGTGCAAAATTTACAAAGATTTTAAGTAGTCCCATGTAAACGTCATCCACATGTGCACATTTGCTGAAAGTATAAAGTTAAGACTCATCACCATATTCAAGGGTATTGTGAGTATTGCATAGCATGTCGTTTCAGCTTGTGTCCATATAGTTTCAGTAAGGACATGTTATATGGAAATCTCAATTGATTATAAAATCGGTTTAAGTATATATGCGTAGTATTTATCAGTGGCATTAGAGACAATTTCCATTGAGAATTATTTTCGAAATGAATGTCAAGAAGAATATATTTAGACGGTAAAGCTGTGCGATATTATTATATTAGATGGGACTAAGAGGACATAAGACTATTAAACAAATTCAATAGAATCCCCCCCCCTCCTTCCAAGCCCTCTCCTCCTCACTCACTTTTACCATGTAGGTGAGAGTACGGCAGCTGCTTCAGTATCACATGTCTCAAATTCACGTGTCAGCGGATGCATCAGGTGAATCTTTCCCCGAGTGTACTTACACTTTTTAAGGTGTAGAATAATTTTAAAGATCTGAACTAAAACGATCTGAGAAAGGTTTCCACAGAACCAGACGAGTACACACACACACACACACACACACACACACACACACACACACACACACACACACACACACACACACACACACACACACACACACACACACACACACACACACACACACACACACACACACACACACACACACACACACACACACACACACACACACACACACACACACACACACACACACACACACACACACACACACACACACACACACACACACACACACACACACACACACACACACACACACACACACACACACACACACACACACACACACACACACACACACACACACACACACACACACACACACACACACACACACACACACACACACACACACACACACACACACACACACACACACACACACACACACACACACACACACACACACACACACACACACACACACACACACACACATCATACAATAGCATTCATTTGCCATAATGCAGTAATTATACCATTAACAGGATCCAGGATTGCCAGATAAAAAGTGCATGATGTGAACAGAGCTGAGGATTGATTTGATTCGATTAATTTATTACGCCCGAAGACGACAAACCTAGTACATTGCCATGTGGCCATATGTGAGGTGAGTACAGGAGAACTCGTGCCACGCAGGACACACTGGCGAGCTATAACAAATTAATACCCGCCAAAGTGTGAATGACGCATGAGAATAACATCTACATTATCATCTTCCAACAAATGTTTACAAGTGTCCACTAATGTGAGTCCGTGTGGTATTAAATCAGAGACAAGTGGACATTGCAGGCAATAATGGTCAAGGGTGTTGGCGTTCGGTGCATCACACAGCTTACAGGAGGAGAAATGAGGTGCGTTACCCGCCCCAGCCACCTGCCACACAGGTCGGTAGCCCAGTCTGAGGGGGGCACACACCATGTTATGTCGACGAACCATAAGACCACTGCGACGATATCTATGGGGACGAGAGAGAAAGTGGTCATAACGTTGGCTGGACGCACTGTGAACCCTCTCAGCATTTCTACGGTGGAGAATAGGGGAGCGGGCTGCTCTGCGTATTATCTGCTTGTAGCAAATGGGGAAGGCATTAGTATCATCCACAGCGGGTAGATCCAGTCCACAGGCAGTCTTTGCAAGGAGGTCAGTGGTATTATTGGCTGTGAGACCAATATGAGAGGGAATCCACAGAAAGTGCACCACCAGCGAACGATCGTGGGCAGTGGCCAATTGCCAGAGTATCTGTGTAACGAGATGTTGATATGCAGGCCTGGGAGAGGAGAGGGCATGGAGGGGCGGCTGTGAGTCACAGATGATCGAGCCGCTGTTGTTCGTCTGTATTAATAAAGTAACTGCATCCAGGAGTCCACGTAGTTCGCAATACATAGAGCTCGACGAGGTTGGCAGTCGATGGCCCAACCAGCTCCCTTGAGGTGGATCCAGACTTGGGGAAAATACAGCACAACCAACACTGCCATCCTCATGCAGGGAGCCATCAGTGTAGATATGGTGGGCCGAAGGGAGGGAAGATGACAGCCTGGCAATGGTCTCCAAAGCTAGCTGTTTCTGAAGCTGAGGTAGGTCAGTCTTGGAGGCCAGAGTGTATGAAATAACAGGCACAGGGGTCTGCCAAGGTGGAATGCCATAGTCCACCTTCTCAGCAAGCACCAGTACGTTGAAGTTTAGTCATCGGACGTTTGAACAAACAGTATTAACTAGTGTGTGGACACCTCTGCAAAGCAGAGGCCTTGGTGCAGTGGGATCAAGGGAAGTCCGAATGATTTGAGAGTAGTGGGGAGAAAGGTGAGAAGAATGCAGGCACTTAATGCTGGAGTATGTAACCATGGAGTATATTCTCTCAACAAGTGGTGGAAGGCTGAGTTCAAGTTGCATGTTGACAATTCTGGTTGAGCCAGGGCAGCCCAGGATGAGTCTCATTACTGCATTTTGGAACTTCTCAAGAGGCTGTAAGGCTGTTCTGGAAAGTTGACAAAGAGCAGGGGAGAGAGAATCAACAACTGATCGAATGAAAGTTATGTATATGGTTTGTGCTACAGGAACAGACATCCTGGCAGCATAATTAGTGAGCCACTTGAGAGGTTTTAGGCACTGCTGTAGCCGGGTTAGCAGATCCTGAACAATTGGATGCACGAGTTGTCTTGCAGGAATGGAGGGAGAAATCAGTACAGGCACCTCAAGATAAAGGTACTGTGTGCACAAAGGGATAAAACAATCCCTGACAGAGAATAGGCTACAGGCAGTGTTCTTGCTGGATGGGAAGTGAAGATTCTACTCTTTTCTGGAGAGATAATGAGTCCGCCTTTGGAAGCCGACTCGTGAAACAAGTGAAGGAAATGTTGCAGATCTGCTGGGGAATTTGAGTGAATGCAGATGTCATCAGCGTAGCAAGTAATCGTGGTTCCAGGGATGTCAGGAAGGAGGGTAAGTAGATGATGCATGAGGATATTAAAAAAAAAAAAGGACTAACGACACCACGATGTGGAGTACCAAGCTCGAAATCCTTAGCAGTGCTGTATGCACCCTTAAAAAGAACCCAAGAGGACCTATTAGACAGGTAACCATGTATCCATTGCAGCAGGTTTCCCTTAACTCCAAAATCCACTAGCTGGTCAAGGATAATGTCTCTTCTTCTTCTTGATAATGTCTCTGTTGGTGACATCAAATGCACTCTTTCAGTCTGTGAAGGCCAGTACACTGGCGGGGGATAGGAGGGTGTATAGCTCCATGAGGCAGTGATGTGTCCCTTGCTGTGCTAAAAAAGCCATACAGTCGGGGCGAGAGTTTGTCCTGCAGCCTAAACAAGACTTTTGTAACCAGGATGCATTCCAGTACTTTACTGAAGCAGGAGGCGAGGGAAACAGGTCGGAGTTTATCAGTGCCAGGTTTAGGAATAGGCACGATTTTACTGCAGGTCCATGCTTGTGGCATGTATCCCAGATAGATGCAAAAATTGAACAGCTGGAGAAGGGGATTACCAGGAACTTTCAGGAGCACACAAAGGACAGAAAAAGTGATGCCATCATCACCTGGAGCCATTACCCTACCCCTGGCGAGGGCCTGTTGCAATCCATCATCAGTTATAGCCACACCATCCTCATCATCGTCTGTCCTCAGTAAAGCAGCGGTGAGATGGAGCGCATGAAAGTTTTTCTGGGTGGAAAGCACGTCTCGTATGTGTGCAAGAAGGGTGCAAGCCCATGACTGTGCAGAGCAGGCATCTACAAGATCCTGTGCTTACTGTGCTGGACTGTGGTGGAGGACACTAGGGGCTTCTTGACAACCTTGTTGATAAGGCACCACATGGAACCAACAGTCGTTTGATGGTTCATGCTATCGGTGAGTTTATGCCACGAATCGTTATAAACGCAGTGCTGGAGAGCAACTTGATCATCGCTCGACAATCGATACCGATGGAGACTTTCGGGGGAAGGTCATCTTTGAAAGGCAAAACCATCTTCCACTGCCTTCCTCTCTGCCTGGGCGATGCTATTATCCAGTGTTCAGGTGTGGGCATCATGATGGCCTGCTGACATAATGGGTGTAGAAGTCATGCGTGGAGCTGACAAGTGATGAATACAACTTTTTGGGACAATGAAGGTCGAACGTGGGAAGAAGGTTGGTCATATAGGAGATGTTTGTAGGGCAGTACTTGGGTGGGCTTGCAATGCGAGTGCGTCTGTGTACAGGAGGTGTAGCAGGGAGGGAAAAATAAAGGCTGAGAGCAATGTGATCAGAGAATAGTGCAGAGATAGATGAACACCTGACCTGGGATGCCACAAGGCTGGATGTAAGGACGTGATCTAATGTGCCTCCTCGAGAGTGTGTGGCCCCACCAGTGTCCCAGCAGGTGAGCTGATTTCAGCGAATATACTCGAGAAGTTTAGTCCTGTTATGGTTAACGGTGGCAGAGAGGTCCCCCAAAGCAGGGTGTCAGGCATTATAATCCCCTATGTATATCATGCCACGGATGGTGGTAGCTGGGAGAGCAGCTGTATTCAACCTGCCTGGCACAGAGTACACTTTGCACAACTGAATTGTGCCACTTCCAGTGGTGACCTCAAGAAGCTGGAAGGTTGTCTCGTCATCTACAGAGCTTTGGAGGAAACGGTGCTAGATGGAGAAGTGGACATACATGACAAGTCCATTCCTAACTCGATGGACGTAAGAAACATAAGCACTGAGAATGGGTGTCTCTACCCTGAGTAGCTCACGACAAACAAAGGATTTCTGAATGAAAATGATATCCAGGTGGCGACTGTTTACATATCCTTTGAGTGCAGTAAGTTCAGACCAGTTAGTAACACCACAGACATTCCAAGAGATGACATGCAGTTGTGCCATGTTACCGAACTTTGGCATGACGTTTGTGAGGGCCAGATGGGGAAGTGGTGGTGCCATGAGAAGTGCTATGCAGCATGCCACGAGGGGAAGACTCCCTGGGGGGAGCATTCAGTCATCCAATGGGAGTCCAGCTTCTCCGTAAAGATGGTGACAGTCGTAATGATGACTTGTGATTCAACCAGTAAATTTAATGTTGTCTCAAGTGTGGCTTGCATGCTAACCAAGCCATCAATGTGGCCTTCTATTGCATCGAAACGTGCCGTAAATGAGCTAATCCGAGTCCTGAGAGTGGCAACAGCATCGCAAAGTTCAGTGACTGCAGCTGAGTCCAAACCGATTGTGGAGGCAGGGGGAGCAGCAGTGCAGAGTGGTGGTGGGGTGACACTAGTGGAGCCTCACCCTTGGGAACGAGGGCAGGGTTAGCCCGGCGTCTAGTGCATCCATGCCAAACATCAATCCCTTCTTGATGCCATCGGGGACATTTCCAGTGCAAGGTATCTGGAGGTGGCGGGTTGGGTTGCATCGAGGCTGCATAAGAAGCACGTGGAGGGGGTCGGTGAGGACACGTCCGAGAGTCGTGTTGGCAGAGCACCATGCATGCCATTCTGTCACAGAGCAATACCGGGAGATGTGACCAATGCTCCAGCATTGAAAGCACCACAGTTGCTCATCCTTCATCTTGCGAAACTCACAAGATGGGAGGCAGGGAAGGAAGCTGAGGGCAACAGTTGATGGTGGCAGGTGAGGAAGGCTTCAGGTGACTACCAGCCGGTTGATAGGAGTGCCATTCTGGTGGAAATGTCGGGCTGAGTAGATACCTGGCAGCTCCTTGGCCAAATTGGGATCATTGCAGACAGGATAACGTGTAAGTAGGAAACTTGCGAGGCCTCTCAGGTGAGTCTTGAATTTCCTAAGAAAGGGATAAGAACTCTCCTTTAGTTTTGCTATCTACAATGTCCCTGCGACGTCTGGAGATGTAGACAAAATGGGAAGTGATTGCAGACATCTTGACCTCCGCTTGGGTGCAGTCAAGGTGAAAAGCGCAGTTGACCTCAGACAATCATCGAAGTTTGATGTCCATGAAGAGAGGGAGAGGAATATGAAACAGCAAGTACTTCACAATCAATTTCATGATTTTCATGCAATTTTACACATATGTTTTCGTAAGAATTATCTTATAAGGAAAGTTAATAATTATTGAAAATTCCTCAAAAACGTCACTATTTTTATGTTGCATTTTACCATTCAAAACTAAATTAAATTATATTAACAAAAATATCTTTCGAATTCCCAAGTCACGATGCAACTTTTTAGCAGCCATCATATTTGGAACTTGAAAGCTGATAAGTTCGACACATGCTAATACTGCACATTAGAGGACTTTGTTGTACTGAAGGATGAATGGGACGTTGTAGGACAGAAAAAGAAAGTGGATGATGATAAGGGATAAAGAGGAGAGGATGAGGATGATGGAGATGGGGATGAGAAATAAAGAGGAAAGTACAGTATGAAAATTGTGAAGAAGGAGAGGAAAAGGAAGAAAGGACGATAGGCGATATAAAGTACAGAAGGAGGAATAGAAAAAAAAATATTGCGGTCAAGGAGGAGGAGGAGAAAGATGTAGAGTGCATGCGCACTAGCACATGTACAATTTATGTATTTCATACATTCGTATGTTTACATTTTTACTTAGAATTAATGATCTACCCTAATCTTTTTCGTAATTTTGATGCAGATCGCTGTCTGGTCAGCCAAAATTTTGTAATCAACCTGGCATTTCAGATCACCTGCCATAATGGAATGAAACTCGCCGGCTTCCAGGTTGAACTTGACAACTTCCAGATTAAATTTCCTGGCTTCTAGATTAAACATGAAAGCTTCTAAATTAAACTTGGCGGCATCTAGATTAAACATACCCACATCCGATTAAACTTGCTGCTTCCTGCATAAGCTTTCCGGCTTCCAGCTAAAGCCTGCTGGCTTACAAATTAAACTTGCCAGCTTCTAGATTAAACTCTCCGGCCTCTTAATTAAATTTGTCAGCTTCCAGATTAAACTTGCCGGCTTCCAGTTTAAACTTGCTGACTTCTGGATTAAACTTGCTGGCTTCCAGCTTAAACTTTCCGGCTTCCTTCTTAAACTTACTGGCTTCCAGATAAGAATTACCAGCTTCTGGACTAAAGTTGCCAGCTTCTGGATTACACTTGCTGGCTTCCGAATAAAATCTGTCAGTTTCCAGATGCAACTTGCCAATTTCTGAACTTTTTTTTTTATGCGAGGAAGAAGGAACCAAAGGCTATGAGCCCGCAGTAACAGTTCCCTCCAAGAGAAAAACAAAATACAATAGAGAGCCAAATTCAAGATCCGATCATTTTGAGATGCCTGAACACACTGCGTTTGAAAGACTGGAAATCATAGGCAGCAGACAGAGGGAGACAGTTCCAGAGTTGACCTGTTGCATAATTGAAAGACTGGGAGTAACGGTTAACTCTTGCATTAGAGAGTTGGACAGAAAAGGGATGAGAGTTTGCTGCCAGATGGGTGCTACGCACCCGTCGTAGAGGTGGAGGAATGCAAGCAGACTGTTCAGAGGAGCAGTGACCATTAAAGTAGCGATAGAAAAGAGATGAAGATGCAACAGTGCGGCGAAGAGACAGAGGTTGAAGGGAGTCAGTAAGAGGAGAAGAGTTCATTCATTCATTGCCAGACGCCATGTATCCCAGACGGGGTGGCCAAGGGCTTAGAGTTAATTTTTTTACAGGGAGGGGCACTAATCCTCCACCAACCCCACTTGACAGGTAATGAGACGAAAAGCCTTTGACTCCACCCTATTGAGAAGAGCTGTATGTGGGGAGCCTCCCCACACATGAGAGTTGTACTCCACACAGAGGCGGATAAAACCCCTGTATAGAGTCAACAATTGTGCAGGGGTAAAGAAAGAGCGGAGTCGGCTTAGCACACCCAATCTCTTGGAAGCAGATTTTACAAGAGATGTAATATGATCTTTCCAAGATAAGTCCCGAGTAAATGAAACCCCAAGCATGTTCAGGGATGATGCAGGATTAAGCTGAATATTATTAAACATTAGTGGGTGTACCTGTGCAAGATTTTGTCGGGTTGATAGGTGTAAGAACTGAGTCTTAGATGCATTAAAAACAGCCATATTATTTTTACCCCAGTCAGAGATACGAGCCAAGTCAGACATTAGGTGTGCCATAGCCTCATCCCTTGTTTGTTGAAGTAACTGTTGAGATGGGCATTGCGAGAACTGAATGGAAAGGTGAAGGGTGGAGTCATCAGCGTATGAGTGGATAGGGTTAGATGTACAGCATAGAAGATCATTGATGAATAAAAGGAAGAGAGTTGGTGATAGGACAGATCCCTGAGGAACACCACTGTTGATAGATCTAGGAGAAGAACAATGGCCGTCTTCAACAGCGGCTATAGAACGACCAGAAAGGAAGCTAGCGATGAAGGCACAGATAGAAGGATAGAAACCGTAAGAGGGCAGTTGGAAATTAAAGATTTATGCCAGACTCGATCGAAAGCCTTTGAGATGTCAAGTGCAATGGCAAAGCTTTCGCCAAAGTCCCGAAATGAGGATGACCAGGAGTCTGAAAGGTATGTGAGAAGATCGCCAGTGGAGTGTCCCTGACGGAACCCATACTGACGATCGGAAAGAAGGTTGTGATAGGAGAGATGCCTTAAAATTTTTCTATTGAGAATTGACTCGAAAACTTTTGAAATACAGGACGTTAAAGCAATTGGACGATAGTTGGAGGGTTGGGAGTGGTCACCCTTCTTTGTGACTGGCTGAATGAGAGCAAACTTCCAGCAAGAAGGAAGGTACAAGTTGACAGACGAAGGCGAAAGAGTCTGCCTAGGCAGGGTGTAAGCACAGAAGCACGGTTCTTGAGAACAACAGGAGGGACCCCATCAGGCCCATATGCCTTGTTAGTACTGAGGCCAGTGATGGCAGAAAATACATCAGCTGAAGAAATTTTAATGTCAGCCATGAGGAAGTCAGAGGGGGGAAGTGATGGAGGAACAGCACCGGAATCGTCTAAGGTGGAATTGGAGGAGAAAGTCTGTGCGAAGAGATCTGCTTTATCAGTAGAAGAAATAGCTACAGAACCATCAGAGTATAAAAGAGGAGGGAAGGATGATGAGGTAAAGTTGTTAGAAAGATTTTTGGCAAGGTGCCAGAAGGAGCGGGAAGAATTCGAGTTGGAGAGTTGAGAGCATTTAGTATGGATGATATTATTTTTAGTAGAGCGAAGAACAGACTTAGCACGATTCCGGGCAGAAACGTAAAGATGATGTGATTCAGGGGTGGGTTGGCTCCGGTACCTTTTGTAGGCCCTCTCCTTGTTGCGGACAGCATTAGAACAAGCGTGATTAAATCAAGGCTTTCTTGCATTAGTCAAAGGATATGAGAAAGGAATGTATGCTTCCATGCCCGAGTGAATAACCTCCGTAATGCGCAAGGCACACTCAGATGGCTCACGGCCATGGAAGCAATAATCATTCCAGGAAAAATAAAAGTACTGCCTGAGGGCCTCCCAGTCCGCGGCTCCAAAATGCCACAGACGACGTTTCCCTGGAGGGTCCACAGGCCTTACCGGAGTGATAGGACAGGTTAAGGTAATAAGGTTGTGATCGGAGGAGCCCAACGGAGAGAAAAGATTAACAGAGTAAGCAGAAGGATTAGTTGTGAGGAAGAGCTCAAGTATGTTGGAGCTCTCTCCAAGGCGGTCAGGGATACGGGTAGGGTGCTGTACAAGCTGCTCTTGGTCATTAAGGATAGAAAAGATGTAGGCTTGTCCACCAGGTGGATCAGTGAAAGGAGAGGAGAGCCAAAGGTGGTGGTGAACATTGAAATCTCCTAGAATGGAGATTTCAGAGAAAGGAGAAATGGATAGAATGTGTTCCATCGTAGAAGTAAGATAGTCTAAGAATTTTTGATAGTCAGTAGAATTAGGGGATATGTAAACAGCACAGATATATTTAGTCAGAGAATGACAGGAAAGCCGAAGCCAGAGTGTAGAGAATTCAGAAGAATCGAGTTCAGGAACATGAGAGCAAGATAAGTCGTTGCGTATATATACACAACAGCCACCTTTGGCTTTGAAATGAGTATAGAGAAAGTAGGAGGATACAGAAAAGGGTTTGCTGTCAGTTGCCTCAGACAGCTGAGTCTCAGTTAGAAAAAGAAGGTGAGGTTTAGAGGAGGAGAGGTGGTGCTCAACAGAGCGAAAGTTAGAGGAATGGCCGCGAATGTTGCAGAAATGAAAAAGAAGAGAGTCAGACAGTGGTTCCAGGCACCTCGAGTCGTCACCGGGAGAGGGGCGGTCGGTGGGGGCATTTATGGTCCCCCCCCTGGGGACTCCAAGGCTTGGTGATGAGACGCCATTTTAGTTGAATTTTGAATAGGAAGTGTAGTGTGTACTGTGCATGTAGTTTGGTGTAGATAGTTAGAGAAATTTGTACTGGAGAGCATGCTGGCCTACTTTCTGTGTAACTGAGACACTGAAAAAGTTCAGCAAAGGGGGATGGTCAGGAACTAGTCCTGAGGGCTGATGAAACCGGAGCTCCAGCACTCCCTGTCATCAGCTTTCCATCCACCTCGGGAGTACTGCCCTGCTCGACTGGTGCTACAGTCTACTCACTAAATTTGCCTGTTTCCAAATCATGCTTGCTAGTGTTTTGGATGCAATTTACTGGCTTCCGTATTAAATTTTCTGCTTTTGGATTAAACTTGCCCACTTCCAGTTTAACTTGCTGGCTTCCTGCATAAGCTTTCCAGCTTCCAGCTTAAGTTTGCTGGCTTACAAATTAATCTTGCCAGCTTCTAGATTAAACTCTCCGGCCTTCTATTCCAAACTTGGTGACTTTCATGTTAAACATGCTGCCTTCTATATTATACTTGCTGGTTTCCATAATTATTAAATTTGCCAGCTTCCGTATTAAACTTGCTGACTTCCATATTAAACATACTGGCTTCCCTATTAAACTTGCAGGCTTCCATATTAAACTTGCAGGCTTCCCTATTAAACTTGCTGGCTTACATATTATACTTGATGGTTTCCTTTTCAAATTTGTCAGCTTCCTTCCGAAACGTGCTGGCTTCCATATTATACTTGCTTGTGTCCATATTACACTTGCAAGCTTCCATATTTAACTCGTTGGCTTCCAGGGAGGAAATGAGAGATGGAGGGAAGTATGGAAGGGGAAGGCGTGAGAAGGAGTGAAGGAGAGAGTGAGTACAAAAGGAAGAAAGAAGGGAGAAAAGAACAGAGAGAGAGAGAGAGAGAGAGAGAGAGAGAGAGAGGAACGAAGGAAAATGAAAGGAGGGGCAGGTAGGACAGATGAGAGAAGGGAAGGAAGGAAAAAGGAAAAAAAAAGTATGAAGTGGAAGAAGCCAGTGGAGGAAAACTGAAAATTAAGTAATGAAGTTTGGAAGCGGAAGAATGCTGTAAGGACTTAAGACCAGAAGTAAACATGGTAATTATTGCAGAATGCCGTTTGATCCCATGCGGACATTTTTGTCCTGGTTACTTATCTCTCTCATATAAAGTTATTCTAACCCCTTCCGTTCCATGATATCCTTTTTTCTTTTATTCCTGCTGTCTCGAATCTAGTTTACTACACCTAAACGCCCCCCAACTGAGAGGAAGTTCATCATAGCTATATCTAACTCCATCAGTTGGATAAGCATATCTAAAAGTGAGAAGGATCGTTTGGAGGCAAATATATACGAAGAGAAAACGTGGCATCGGACTCATTAGATTAAATGTAGACCAGTCCATGATCCTTCAGCCAGAAAGTACTGGGAAAATAAAAGGGATGAACGGCTGAGAAGAATGAAGGAAGAAAGAAAGGAAGGAAGAATAAAAAAAAATCGATCATTTGTCAGTCAAGAGCACAGTTTGTACCTTAATGTGGACAGAAACATTAAAGGGAGAAAGGAAGGAAGAAAGGATTTTAAACAAAATTAAGGAAATGAGAAAGAAAGGAAATGAAGGAAGGAAAAATGACAGAAGGATAGAAGGTAGGAAAGGAAGGAGAGACAGAAAAAAGGGAATATAAAAGGAAGAGGTGATGGCATGAAAAGAAAGGACGAAAACTGAGGAGAAACAGAAGGAACAAGGATGGGAGGGATGAAAACGAAATCTGGGTCAGGTGTGAGAAAAAAAATGGTCGACATAAATACGTCCATATTTCAGTTCCAAAGGTATTTCGAGGCATGAGAAGAGTGACGAAGGAAGGAAGGGAGCGGGGAAGGATAGCAATGGTGGATGGAAGGAAGAAAGTGAATGAGGAAATTGGAAAGGAGAAAAGGAGGGAGGTAGACAATAGGAAGGAAGGGAGGAAGATAAAACAGCAAAATGAATCAAGGAATGGAGTAAGATAAAAATGAATTAAAGTGGAATTCACGAAAGAAGGAAAGAAAGATGTAAGGAAAATGGTTACAAAACTTCTTTTATCAGTCAGTAAGTGAATTTTATTCCTGTGAGAAAGGAAAGAAGAACAATAACTGAAGGAAAGGTGGGAATAAAGGAGGAAGGAAGGATGGGCGGGAGGGTAAGATGGAGAAAGGTAGGAAGAAAGTAAGACACGATAAGAAGAAACGAGATTGAACTATGTTTCTTGATATCATAGTGCCTTATGCAATAATTTAATTGAGTTTGTCACACACATTTGGATAAGACTGGTATAGGAACGATTGTTACTGGGGTAATACAGCTTCGACGACTTGGAATTAACATCAGGTTGAAATATGTTTAACAAATGAATAGGGCAAAATGGAAAAAAGAACGGAAGGAAGGAAGGGAGGGAGGAAGAATGAAAGATTCTCGATATAAAGGAAAACAAACACGACGGAGGCAGTGATGGAAGTGGGAGAGAAACGAAACGAAATCAGAGTGAGGTGGTGGGTAAGAAGAAAATGAGGACAGCAATACGTCAATAAGTGAGGCAGGAGAGAACAGGGAGGGAAGGAGGGACAGAGAGGGGAAGAGAGTGGGGAGGAATCAGTCAAGGCTGGAGAAAGGAGGGACGAGAAGGTAGGAGGAAAGCAATGAAAAAAGGAAGAGAGAAGCGATGAAAGAATGGAAGATGGGACACGAGAGAAGAAAGTCAATGAAAAGTGATGTTTTAGTTATGGAAAGAGATACAGAAAATGGAAGACGGAAGGGAAAGATAGGAAGAAGAAGCAAAAGGAGAGAAGGAAGGAAGGAAAGACAGTTAGTGGAAAGAAAGTATATTGGGCCAAAATAAGACCAGACATATTGGAAAATAAAAAGAGAATTAAGAAAAATGGGGGAATGGAGATTGAAAAGACAAAAGACGAGAAATTAAATGAAGGAGGAAAGAAGGAAGAAGCCCAGAAGAAGTGAGAAGTAAGGGAAAATTAGGAGAGCAAGAAATTATATATATATATATATATATATATATATAATATGTAGAGAGAGAGAGAGAGAGAGAGAGAGAGAGGGAGGGAGGGAGAGAGGTAATGGAAACAGAAAGGATAAAAGAGGGGGAAATGATGAAAGAGTAAGTTGAATATATACTGTACGCAGCGCAATGGAGGGCCAAGAGGAAGAATATGATGTTATGGATGAAACTGGAAAATGGAGAATAATGAATGAAAGATGGGAAATGAAGGAAGGAAGAAATGAAGAGAATAATAGAAGTAGGATGGAAGAAAGGAAAGGAAAGTTGGAAATGCAAAAATTCATTGGGGAAGGAGATGCAACTAAGAACACTGGATGGGAGGATGATCGAGAAGTGAGAAAATAATATAGTAAGAAAAGGAAAGGACGCATGAAGGAAAGACAGTTGAGACAGATAACTGAGGAGGGAGAAAGAGGTAATGAAGGAAAGAAGAAACAGCAGTGAGGAAAATGTATACAAACTCTTCCACCAGTTAACCTGCCGACTCCCATTGATTTATATAAATGTTTTGTCACTGTGACTCCCATTGACGTATATAAACGCACAGCAATTGCAAGGTCCCTAATTTGCACAATTTTCATATTTTGTACGTGATTTTTGGTACGTATACACGGGACAACTTCCTCTACAAGATGCTAGGCAGGGTCAATGCCTTACCCCGAATGACCTCCCCTCCCCAGCATGCCATTGTCTCGGCAACTCACGTGTTACCAGTGACCTGGCCAGTAAAGACATGTCGTGCCATGGTACAAAATTAAAGGCCAGAGTGATTCTCCAATTGATGACAATGTGAAGGACAAAGTTTATGTAGCATTAGAGGAAGAAACAGTCATAAATGATGATTAGGTAATGTTGCCAAAAAAGGTCAGGTATGTTGATGTGTTTGGTGAATGAAACAATGCTAATATTGCCTATATTACTGTGTGAAAACCAATATACTCTCATACAAAAATATAAATTCGTACCCAATAAATAAATAAATACCGTTTATGAGTGGTGTGGAATAGTTACCCTCCCATAGAACTCATTTTCTTTGGAGCCAGCCTGATGGAAAACCCAGTAAGGTAAGGGGTAATTCTACCTGTATTCAGTATTTTAAACCGCAGGTGAGCGATTTCTCTATTAATTTTCGATGTTTCTCACCAAAAGCAGAGGTTTGAGCCAGAATTTTTTTTTTCCAAAATTGGTCAGGATTCGGGGGAGGTCAGTGGTGGAAAATCGGTCAGGATGGGGCGGGTTAAGGTATGTCTTTGTTCATAAACACATGACACTGGTGGGGGTGGCTGTGGGGGTTGGATGAGTGGGGTGGTTAGGAGGGTAGGATGGTTAGAGGGTGTGGGGGATTTGGGGTGTGGGGGTGTGGGTGGTGTGGGGGTTGGGGGGATGTGGGTAGGAGGTAGGAGGCTGGGGGGTTGTAGGGGTAGGGGGTGGGGGATAGGAAGTGGGGGTGGTGGTGGGGATATTGGGGAGTGGGGGGTGGTGGGAGGTGGTTAGAGAATGGGGAGGTTGTGGGGGGCATGGGGGTGGGGAATGGGGGTTTGGAGTGGGGAGGGTTTGGGTGGTGGGAGGGTGGGGGTTAGGGGTTCTGAGTGGGGAGGGTTCGGGTGGTGGGAGGGTGGGGGTTAGGGGTGGTAGGAGGCTGTGGGGGGTTGGGGGGTGGAGGGGAGAGAGGGCTGTTTGATGGTGGGGGTGGGGGGTTGTGGGGGGACGGCGGGGGGATCGGGGAGGGGGTGAAGGTGAGGGTGGGTGTGGGTGGTGTTTGGGGGTGCTGGCTGGGGGATGGGGTGGGTGAGGTGGGTTGGGGTGGGGGGGCGTGACCGCATCTGCAGGCACCTATCTTTTTTACCCTAATACCCTCGGACAGCATATGCGGACACCCGTCTTTTAGGGGTTTTAATCTTCTTTTTTCATATCATATCATGCCTCTGCCCACCTATGGTGAAGGAATCATTAAATGATTGGTCTGTCCATCAGTCCATGCGTGGGTGCGTCCATGCATCCATAACACTCTTGTGGGCATGCTATCTCCTGAACCATGAGACGGATTTTCACCAATCTTTTTTCAGTGATGTAATATGAGGAGATGATGAACTGATTGGGTCACCTATGAAAAGAGGTCAAAAGTCATGGGCATATGGGGTCCACTTAGTTTATCCTTGTGGGCGCAATATCTCCTGAACCCTGTGACGGATTATGACCAACCTTTCATCAGTGATACAGTATGAAGGGATGATAAACTGATTAGTTTACCAAAGTCAAGGTGTCAAAGGTTAAGGTTGTATGAGTCTGGGGGCGATATCTCTTGAACCCCGAGATGGATTTCTACCAAACTTTTGTCAGTGATGCAGTATGAAGGGACGATGAACTGATTAGGAAAGCAAAGTACAAGGGTCAAAGGTCAGGGTCATATGGTGTCAACTAAGATTATCTTTAGTCTCATTTCAACACAAAGTGAATCCTGTAATGGAGGTTTTATGGCGAGTCCATGCACAAGACCTGGAAGCATACTGAGCAGAGTTTTTCATCGACAGCTCGGGGCCCAAGTTCTGGAAGTTTTCTTTTCTTTTATTATTTACTGTCTGAAATGCTTGAAAGGTACAGCAGGGAAGGAAGGTTGTTGGTTTACTAAAAGCGGTGATGAGAAATGTGGAGGTGAGTATAGAAGTTAAGGAGTCACTGCATGATAGTATACTGTGATCCTTACCCTGACGTATGGAAGAGAGGCGTGGACCTTGCTAGAGGGGAACAAGTCAAGAGTGAGAGCAGTGGAAATGAGTTACTTGAAAGGAGCATGTGGAGTGACATGGAGGGACAGGTTGACGAATGAAGATGTGAAAAATGTTGTGGGGTGGATGTGGATGTGACCGAGAAAATTAGGAAGAATACACTGAGGTGGTTTGGACATTTGGAGAGAATGGAGAATGAACGACTGACTAAGAGGGTGTATGTAGGTGAAGTGGAGGAAGGAAGAGGGAGGGGGAGACCGAGAATGAGGTGGAGAGATGGAGTTGAGAGTATATGAGGGAGTGGGGAGTGAGCTGGGGGGAGGGCAGTCAAATGGTGGGTGACAGAGAGACTTGGAGGCGTTTTGTCTGAGGCCACCCTTTGTAGGATTAGGGCGTCGGGCTATAGATAGATAGACTGTTTACTCTTCCTCCATCCCCGTCTTCACATTCTGTTTCTTCTGCCACCATCATCTCCTCCTCCTCCTTATCATCATCACTATAATAATCTCTAGTATTCTCACTCGTCCTTCCGTTCTTCCCTTTCCTCTTTCTTCTTACTTTCTTCCGCCTTCTCCTCCTCTTCTTACTCCTCCTGCTTCTCCTTCTTTGTTTGCTCCTTCTCCTCTTGCTCCTCCTCCTCTTCCCCTTAGAAAGATTATCGACCGCTGGAAGAAATGAACCAGGATCAGAGAGAGAGAGAGAGAGAGAGAGAGAGAGAGGCAGGAGAAGAGGAGGTGGAGAAGTAAGGGGAAGGTGAATAGACTACAGTAACGGGCGAATCGAGCGATGGGTACATAGATAACGTTACAGATTTCTTGATACAAATGTAGATGCCGTGGAAATGGACAGATCGGCTGGCATATAGAAAGAAAATACTTCATCTCTTTATGACATCCATTCATTACAAGTTTCCCTTATTGGTAAAAACACACCATGTAAAGGGGGGTTCTTAAATGAAAAACGTCTCGCTGTGCTGATCTTTGTTAAGTATTTTATTCACTGAGTAACTGAAATCATCCGGTGGTGGGAATCATCATGCTCATGATCATTATCGTCATTATTATTATCATCATCATCAACAACATCATCATCATCATCTTCATCATCCTGACCCTTATTCCGTCCAATAGATGGAGTGAGGCAGGAGCAGGGCTGGCTTTTGGAGCTGCGGGGCCCAATGGGAACATTTTTAGTGGGGCTCCCAGGTTCACAACCAAAGTCTATAGAATTATAGAGATATAAATAAATTCTATTATAGACTTTAAATCTCTATGGTAGAGTGGAAAGCAATCAAAATGTGCACTTACAAGGTGCATGTGAGTTAATGAACCAAGTAGATCTAAGCTACATTTTAATGTAAAATTGTATACATGTAAGCCTACAAATAAACAAGTGTGGCTTGGAGGTTCCGTGTCTCCGAAGTAAACAAACTCTTGCATTTTTATGCAAAACATCGCAGGAAATGCACTGTCCGAACAATCCCACTGTCCAAACCATCACTGCTCTCACCTACCCTACCTCCCAAGAGCAGGGCCTCTCTAGGGGCGGGGCTTAATTAGGAGCAATTGGTCCAACTGGGTTAAAGCCGGCCCTGGAGGCAAGATCCAGAAACAAAGAAATAACAGTTATAAATTTGGGAGAATTTCACAAACCTCCGTTAGTCTGATTTTTTTTTTTTTCTTGCAGCTGGTACACAATTTTATTCCAGTTAAATTATAATGTACCTTGTAAGTGGGTAAATTAAACCTATATCCTTCCCCTTCAATTAAAAATATACCGTATATATATATCTATATATATATATATATATATAGATATATAGATATATATATATATATATATATATATATATATATATATATATATATATGTAAGTTACTTTCACAGTACTGAGAGATTAAATATTTAAGAATAAAGGGGAATAACTGAACACCTTCACTACACTCCATCAGTGATTCCCGTGCCTAGGTATGAGAGAAAATAGTCACAAACACAAAACATCCCATACACTCTCAGGCTCTAACGACCCACGCTGTAGCTGAAGAAGTGTTTGACATTGGCTGGAACAAAATACCAGAGTTTCTTCAATGATATGAGGGGTAATGATGACAGAAACTATGACTCACTGTGAGCGGATATACTGTAGTTGTGTGAAGTTAGCTGCATTAAGTCACTAGAGTAGTCCTGAAATTAATTCAGATCAAACAGAAACGATAATTAGTAAAATGTGAGCTTGATAAAGTTGGCATATTTATTCGTTTGCTGTCATAACTCAAGTGCTGAAATGTGAGACTGTTGGTTACAGAAACAGACAACTCATGAGTGGACACTACATGCACAGAAAACAACTGGATTTTATACAGAGAAGAGAGCTGCGCTCTCTCTCTCTCTCTCTCTCTCTCTCTCTCTCTTTTTCTACTTACACACACACACACACACACACACACACACACAGTGGGAGAGGTAATAAAAGTGTAACAAAAGAGGATTCATTTACCAGGATCAATACTTTAGAGCAAACTTGGAAACACACACACACACACACACACACACACACACACACACTGGCTCATTGGTGACTGCCTCGCTTGGCACCGTGGCACCTGTGAAGTCGGGAGTTCGCGTCTTGTTCGTGATTTGAAAAGTTTCACTGACGATGCCTGTGGTTTCCATCCCCCTTGAGTAAGAGATGTGTGTGCGTGCCTGTGTGAGGGTCACGACTTTGCACTTAGATTGCACAATATGAGCTCTCAGCACTATTCCGAGAGGGTAAAAGCTGACGACCATGAACATCACGCGATCCTGACCGACCCGATGAGTTACACACACACACACACACACACACACACACACACACACACACACACACGATACAATGATAACAACAAAGGAGACATTTCAAGCCTGACAATCATGTACCTCTAATCAGTCAGGTTAGAGCAACCTAGTAAGCACACACACACACACACACACACACACACACACACACACACACACACACACACACACACACACACACACACACACACACACACACACACACACACACACACACACACACACACTTTTACCAACGTTTTAATAATTCTGTGTGCAAAACATATCGAGAGAGATGGGATATGAATGTGCTGTCGTCCACAAAAGTCGTGTCGTTTCTCCTTGTGTTCTCCATAGTCTTTGAAAGTTTGTTGAATCTCCAGCCATCAACACTGATGACTTTATTTGATCTCATATCAGTGTCATCAATGTTGGCTGCTGCAGATTCACCACACTGATTTCCTGAGTTTATGGAGTGAGAAGGGGGAGAGGAGACAGGACTAATGATACCGATAATAGCTTTCATGATGTCTTAACGTGTTGTTACCGGTGTAATCCATTAGTAGTTATATTAACATCCCTCAACTCCCTCCCTATCGTCTGAAAGCACGTGGACTGCAGGAGAAGGACATCTTCGGCCTGCAGTCCACTGATTTCACGATGAGTTGAGCCTGGGGCCACGACAACGAGAGCAACAACATGGGCCTCGAGACCAAACAGGAGAGCTAATGCAGGTACCCTTTGGCAAAATTTTCAAATTGACATCTGGAAAAGAAATGATGAAGGCTATTTCTAACCCGTTCAAAATAGAAGAGGGCTCTCAAAAATTAATGGAACACTCTCAGGCGCATGTGACTCCATCCCAGCTGAATAAAATCGTCTGACATTGCTGAAATATCATAGTTCAATCCAGGGAGGGTTAAAAATTATCTAACATTACCATGAATAAAAAAAAAAAAAAAAGAAAGAAAGAAATAGTCGTCGTAGTAACTATGGTAACTTTAGACCTCATTTGAATAATAAAATATTCCACCTCATTACGACGACGTATGTAAGGCAATTGTTGCTCACTTTCCAAGGAAGGATTAATGTGGAAACTAGATCACCGTATCGTGGAAGTTAATCATTTAATATTCTATAGCACTAGCCGTGTGTGTGTGTGTGTGTGTGTGTATGTGTGTGTGTGTGTGTGTGTGTGTGTGTGTGTGTGTGTGTGTGTGTGTGTGTGTGTGTATTTTGGGCAGCCGAAACTACATATTCAGATCGCACCAATAGTGGCACAAAAATCGCAAAAATTCTCTGATGTGAAAAAACTTGGTCCCATCACGATTGAAAATCTTTTACTACGTTAATTAACGAGCGATCACATTTTGATCAAAAAACGTCGTTCCAGGCGCCCGGCATAGGACCTCCAAAGAATTTTTTGCCCACAGCTATAACTAAAATATAGCAGCGCGAGAGCCCTTCGCAGGAGCAAGTGCGAGGGGCCCGAAGGGCCCACGAGCAAATGACCAATATACTATAGCAGTGGCCGTGTGTGTGTGTGTGTGTGTGTGTGTATTTTGGGCAGCCGAAACTATATATTCAAATCGCACCAAAACTTGCACAAAAATCCGCCAAAATTCGCTGATGTGAAAAAACTTGGTCCTATCACGATCGAGAAACTTTTACTATATTTAATGAGCGATCACATTTTAACCAAAAAAACGCTGCTCCAGGCGCCCGGCATAAGATCTCTGTAGAATTTTTTGCCCACAGGTACAACTAAAGTGTTTCGGATTTGCGTTCGGACAACTTGGGTTCCATTCCCGAAGCTGCAAATAACACGATCAATTGGTTAGCTGCAAAAAATCCAATTGACAAAGTTACACTAGAACAGCACATATACACTAGAGCCCTCCGCAGGAGCAAGTGCGAAGGGCCCAAAGGGCCCACAAGCACTTGAATAGGCTACGCAGCGTATAAGATCTCCAAGATGCGATCTGAAGAGGATGCGCTTAAGGTAATTCCACTAGGGTAGTAGGTCTGTTGCCTACCCACACGTGTTGTAGACTCGGTAGTTGTCATTTTCACGTTCGATTTCGTTGCATATCTACGAGGACAATCCCAAAATTGTAAGAGTCCCTGGGCAGGTTAGGCGTTCATTAAGAATTCCATGGTAACAGTTTCAACAATTCTCATGTTAATCCATTAAATTATAATACGTCTATTATATTCGGTTCTTCCTACCGCCAAACGATTCTAGTAGCTGCAGCAGTGCACTGTTCTGATTTGAAAAACCTATCCTACTCTCATTAAACTCACCTTAAGATAGGATAAATAATTACGTGTTGAGATTAAAGGTATCAGCAGTTCCTGCGTTCGACACCATCACTGCCACAAGTGACTACTGAAGCGGAATCAGAGGAGTCAAGGTTACCTTGGTTACCATCGTAACAAAACAGTAACACTGGTGAACGGTTTTGCCTAGTGTTGGGCCTCCACACCTCGTTACGGGCTGTATGTGACTGGTTGTTCCCATACAATAGCCGGTATTTCCATTTCTCCACCTCTCTCTCTCTCTCTCTCTCTCTCTCTCTCTCTCTCTCTCTCTCTCTCTCTCTCACACACACACACACACACACACACACACACGTATATCCTCTAAAATCTCCTCGTTCCATTATACTTTATTACCATGCTTAGCCTATCACTAATGCATGAGGGAGAGAGAGAGAGAGAGAGAGAGAGAGAGAGAGAGAGAGACAGACAGACAGACAGACAGAGACAGAGACAGACAGACAGACAGACCCTTAACATGCAAGTCATTCAGCATTAATATTCATCACCACCATCATGCACGCGCACGCACGCACGCAGGCGGTCTCTCTCTCTCTCTCTCTCTCTCTCTCTCTCTCACACACACACACACACACACACACACACACACACACACACACACACACACACACACACACACACACACACACACACACACACACACACACACACACACACACACACACACACACACACACACACACACACACACACACACACACACACACACACACACATTTCTTATGAGAACTTTCGTCTTTTCCTCCACTGTACGTTCATTCCGAAGCCCTCGTCGTCTTTTCTGTTTTGTTTTCTTTTTTCTTTTAGTATTCTGATTCTGTTAATCGCATTAGTAAAAATTTTTACATCTGAAGAGATAAGATATTTCCATTATTATCACTTCACTATTTTACTCTTTCATAAGCTCCGTTAAGTCCTTTGGTTACAGAACGAATAAGATATTGTCGTCCTCGTTTTCCAGGAGTTGTAAGCTTGAAGAACTGGGGGTTGATGAAGATTTTGGAGGTATAAAAATCTTTCATCGATAGGAGGAAAACTACAAAATACAGAGTGCTAATGGAATTACTCCCTGCTCCCTGTGATTGTTTCTATATCCTACTCTTACTTATGAAAGATTATTTTATTTGCCTTTGGATGATCTATCATACTGATGTGGTCAGTGAAGGCCACTATTAACCTTTCAAACCCGAGAAAGCCTGTCTGAAGGTTAATATAACTGTCTTCACAAGGAAACATAATAAAAATATCGCCACCTAATTAGGGAGGTTAATTCATTCACTCCAACGGATTCTCTCATAGCTAAGTGTAATGGCCTGATAGTAACATATTTTAAAAAGTTATCACAGCGAAATGCATAGCATTGTAAATACCCAGTGGCTCACTTCAGTTTGAATAAGGTTGTCTCGTATAAGGCGAATGACGTGGCCAAGAGAGGGTTATTGATGTCAGTATTAACACCGTGACTCCCATGATTTAAATAAAATCACTTGAGCTCTTGTGACTCTAAACTGAATTGAATCGTTTGGTTTGGGGTGAGAATTGACCAAGGGAGGGTTACTGATGTCACTGTGGCACCCGTGTTTCATTTTCCTCAATAAAATCGATTGGTGTGAGGTTTTGTTACATATTACAGAAGCGCTACTTTGAAAAGGGTAAATCCGTTGTATGACGTATGACTGAATAAAATTAATGAAATGTAAAGGAAGCAAAGAAGGAAGGAAATGGAAGAAAATGAAGGACTGGTACTAATAAAGGTGTAACAGAGGAGTACAAAGGAAAGCAAACAGCAAAAGACCTAATGGTCTTTTAGGGTCTGTTTATCATAAAGAAGACAGTGGCCATGACATCGAGTTCTTTGAACTGAAGATAAGAATAGCAAAACCAGGTGGTTCCCTCCGGCTACCAAACCCTCCAGCCAAAACCGACAGGAAAAATTAAGGACCACCATTCCCCAGGACGTCATATCTGGCTACTCTTTCTGCTGCCGGACGATACTAACCAACATAGGAAGGATCTCACGTAGTGAAGGGATTATAGATATACAATATGTACTGTAGCCAGGATAATGAGGCAATATAAGTGCAGAGGAAAATGACTATTGGTTTTGTGTGGGTAGAATTCCATACATATTTGTGTGCTGGTGGTGACAGTTATGGGAATGGTAAGTTTGTGGATGTGATACAAAGGATGTAAGAGTGACAGAGTGTGAGTAGTGGTAGTGGTGGTGATCCTAATGACTGTGGTTACGGGTGTGACGCAGAAGCTGGGTAAGCGAGGGTGTGAGGGTAAGGTTATTAGGCTACTTAAAACTGTAGTAAGAATGTGGGAGAAAATGTGCCTTAAGACTATGTACCTGAGAAATTCCATTATTATCAATAATGATGATGATGATGATGAAGATAATGATGGCTGTGGGTGTGATAGTGAGGGTAGATGGATGAAGGTAAGGGTGTAAAGTTGTTAATATTGCATTGAAATGTGGATGAATGTGTTGTTTGATATAATTTATGTGAGATTCCATGAATGTATGTGGGTTCGTTGATGATGATGAAAATGATGACGATGATAATGATGATGATGGAGAGATTGCATGTGATGGTTGAGGGAGTGAGTGTGTGGGTGCTGGGTTGTATATTTATGGAACAGATAAACCGGGGATACTATTTTGTGTATTTATGTACTTGGTTATAACGCATGTTCTCCACTCAAATACAAGTTTTAACACATTTCCATGATCGGGAGGAAACGACCTTTGAATCAAATATTCCGTGGTCATTTCCAACCACCTTAGCTTTTTTGTCCAATTTCATACAGAATTTCGGCTTTACATTGCCTTCTGGTTTCCCTCTTTACACTGGCTTCTTCACTTGAGGACTTTTTTCTCGTACTCTCTAGAGATTTAGATTTCTTTTAAGGATAAATATTTCTAGCTGGAGGGATTAATAGATGCTTTATTACCCTCTTCAGGACAAGACGTTTGCCCTCAGAGGAAAAAGAAATAAAATTGTCTCAAAGCTTTTATGTAAAGTATTTCAGCTTGACACTCCCTTCTACTCTGGCCCCCTCTCATCAAAGGGAGGGACCCCAACATGAACTGCATTTTTCCCGACTACAGTAAAATTCCTTCTGGCCCTGTCATTGGTTGCCGTGTGAATAACATTGGCTGGGGGCTTGGGGAAAAAAATATAGATATGTTTGTATTTATTGAGCTCTTATATGTAAATACTTATGCAGGTTTATCAGATTCTCTCTCTCTCTCTCTCTCTCTCTCTCTCTCTCTCTCTCGCCACCCATCTACCCATGCACTTATCTATCCACCCAACTATCTCCCCACCTGTGTACCCACTTACCTCCCCCTCCACTTACCTACCCTCTTAAACACCCACCTACCTACCCACCTACCCATTCATTCACCTACCTCACCTGCACACCCACCTATCTGCCTACGTACCTACCCACCCGTCCACCCACCCTCCCACCCAGCTACCCACCTACCTACCTACCCACTCACCTACCCTCCCATTCCCCTTCCTATCCACCCACCCACCTACCTACCCACTTACCTTCTTACCAACCCATTACTTATGTTAGTCTGTCCGCCTGCAAACCCACCTACCTACACAACTACCTACCTACTTTACCTCTTACCTAGTTTCTTAACAACCTACCTGCCTACTCACCTTCTTACCAACCTACTTACCAGCAAACCCATTTGTCATCCCACCTGTCTATCAACCTATCCACCCACCAACCTGTCTAGTGCTTACCTATCCACCTAGCTACTCAGTTGCATATGTGTATATTTAATTGCGTACTCACCTTCATACCTACATAACTTCTTACATACCTAACTCTTTACGTGCTTACGTACTGTACATATTTTTCTTCCCACACACTCACCCATCCATCCACACAGCTACCCACCTACCCACCTACCCTCCACCCCCAGTCCAGACCTCACTCCAGCTTCGGCCATTCACCCATCTGACTTAAAATGTTGCTTATTTCTTCCGGTCCCTTGCCACAATTCGAAACGCCTAAACTTGTGCTTGGTTTTTGCTCTGGCGTGATGGACGATGTGGGCGTGATTGTTTGGGCCGGTTGAAAGAGATCTGGGGGTTGTTTGGGCGGACTTAGTTGTATTTTGGGAGCAGGTAATTTTTGGCTGTTTTGGGTGAACTTGGCGGCATATTCTGGGAAGATGGGTCGAATATATTAAAAGAGGGTTGGGTGGTTTGTTTCCTGGTGGATTTGGATGAAATTTGTTACAACTTTGGTGTACTTTTGGGAGGGACGGGTAAGCTAATATTTTTGAGTGGTTTGTGTCGTCATTTTGCGTGTGTGGGTTGGACAAGCCTGGCGGTGTCTCCGGAGTTGGAAGAAACTTTTTTTTTTCCTTGAGTGTATTGAGCGGGATTTTTTGACAGGGTTTGGTGGTGTTTCCTTGGCACATTTTGATGCATTTTGTGAATGGTTTTAGCTGTTGTCTGGGTAGATTGGTGGGTTTGTCGTAGGCGGGATGTGTGTTTGGGAAGGAAGGGGGAGGACAGTTTGCCAAGTTTTTTTTTTTTCTTTTTTTTAACGGGTTGGGCGATATTTTGAGAATGGTTTGGACGGGCTGTTTCGAGGTACGGGTTAGGTGGGAATAAATGTGGGTGTGAGACTAAAACAGGAGTCTGAGGTATAACGGCGTGAGGGTAGACTACCAAAGTCTGGAACACTTTACAGTAAATGACCGGCGCTATCCCATTAATAGTATTATGCAATGATGATGATGATGATGATGATAATAATAATAATAATAATAATAATGATAATGATGACAATAATAGTGATAATAAAAAGGTCACAGTATAGGGTTGAAATCAATACGTACTGAAGTGGTCGTCACTACAACTATGGCGTTGTAACCACTAGACCACCTGCCAGGTGCCAGTGAGACTGAAAGGGAATACAAATGATTCCCAATGAGTAAGGATGAGAAAGTGTAGGATATAAATGGATATCTGTTGTGTTATTGGAAAATATCCGTATAACTGTATAAGAAAACTAGTGTCACGTGTCAGACACATCTACATGTACACCCACGAACCAAAGTTCAGACATCCCCCTGGCTGGTAGGGAGTCGAAGCCAAAGCTTATGAAAAGCTGACTGATCGAACAGAATAGCGTAGCAAATTGGTATCGAGTTTATATCTCACACTTTACAGGTATAAGCCACGCAAGCAAAAAAGACGAGTACTGCAGGGAATATGTTTCGAAACTTCAACTTATTATCTATCTTTTGCCAGACGCCTCAATCCCGAATGGGATGACCACAAACAAATCGCCTCCAAGTCGCCCTGTCCCCCGCCATCTCACTGCCCTGCTCCCAACTCACACCCCCCTCTCTCATATACCTCTCCACCCCATCCCTCCATCTCATCCTTGGCCTCCCACTCCCTCTTCCCCCCTCCACCTCACTCACATACACTCTCTTCATCAGTCTTATTATGCGTCTGGATAATATAGGCATATATGCAGTTTGGGTAACATATTACCAAAATATTTGAAAAAGAAAAACATGGTTAGGATTCGACACAAGTATGGTTTATATACCATGTTAGGATCGACGTAATGTGTTGGTAGAGCTAGAAATAATAACTTGAAAAAGTGCCAGTTTACAAACAAAACACAACACCCATCAGAAAGAAATGAAAAGTTTTCCATGTAAATGCACTGTTGCAGCAATACTTATGGCAGTACGATATTCTTACAGAAAGTAAAATAACATATTTCAAAATATTATCATACTGTAATCAACCCTGCGAACGAGGTGAGTAGGATGGTATCCCAGAAACAGGTCCCGGCTGTATACGGGGCGGCTTGTCTGTCTGTCGTCTGTCTGTCCATCCCCCAAACTTCTATACCGTTTGACAGATATTCACAAAATTTTCGTGTCCAGTTTGCCCATTTTTTTTTTAAATAACAACGGAGGAAGGAAAAACAAATGAATAAAAAAAAAAAAAATCTATACACCAGATTACTGGTGTCCTCTGTTCATAAAACATCTGTAACAGTTAGACTTGAACAGCTGTGGGTTGAAATTTGGAGGGAAACAACTCTGGAGAAGCGAGTTCCAGAGAGATGCGGTTCGGGGAATGAAAGAATACTGATAGGCAGAAGTTCTGCAAAATGGCTGAGTGACATTCCAGTCATGAGCGCTACCAGATGCCCGTGTAGCACGAGGGAAGGCATGGAGAGGTGGCACCATGGATGCAACTTCGTCTGAGCATTTGCAAAAAAAATATCTGTAAAATAATGCAAGGGAGGCAACATTCCTTCTTACTTGCAGGGAGGTAGTTTATTTGTAATGGCAGGGTTGCTAATAATTCTAACAGCTTTGTTCTGATTATTGTCTAGTTGTTTTAATGCAGCCTCTCCACATCCATTCCACAAGGGTGAGAAATATTCAAGCTGAAAGCGTACATAACTCTTATAAACTGTAGCTAACTGCTCATCAGCGAAGAAGTTCCGGACTCTGCACAATAATTCAAGTTCCTCTGAGGCGGTTTTAGCAAGTGATCTGACATGAGAGGTCCAGCTGAGGGCATTGTTGAGACACCAAGAATTTCAATATTTTTGGAGATGGGAATATTAGTAGCCCTGAAGGTAATGTACGAATCTGGCAATATTGTGGGTGCTAGATAAGAGATCATTAATATGAACCAGGAATAGGGTTGGTGCCAGAACTGATCCCTGCGGCACACCGGTGTTAATTGAGTGGAAATTGGAATATACATCATCTACTTTTATTTTCCTGTCACAAAGATATGAAGAAATCAAAGGAACAAAAGACGTTAGTCCATAGCAAGGGAGTTTGGACAGCAGCGAACGATGCCATACTCTGTCGAAAGCTTCAGAAATATCAAAAGCTACTGCATGAGTTTCTCCATGTAGATCAATTGGTTGATGGATGGTATGAGTTAGGAGATTGAGTATGTCGATGGTGGATCTTTCGTGGCGAATTCCATATTGTCTATCACTAATTAAGTTGTTGGATTCAAGATGTTTAACAATGTGTTTATTAAAGTTTCAAATACCTTACCAAGAGAAGATGTGACAGCGATTAGTCTGTAATCAGAGGGGTCAGACGAACTTCCTTTCTTCGGAATTGGGTGGATATTGGCTTCTTTCCATGAATTTGGGAATAAAGAAGTACGTATGCATAGTCTGAATAATTTAGCTAGAACAGAGGCAAGTTCAGGGGAACATTTTTTCAAAACATTTGACGGAATTCCATTTGGGCCTGGAGCTTTGTTGGTAGATAAATTGTCTTGGATGGATTTTACGTATCTTGTCTGTATTTTAAGTGGGGCAATTTCAGGACAGTCAAGTTCTAATACTGGGACATTCTGGCTGGTATCGTCTATGGTTGAGTTGCTGGCAAATGTACTGGCAAAGATATCCGCTTTCCCAGGCAGGTCATTTGTAATGTTGCCATCTGAAGATTTTAGTGGGGGAATGGAAGATGACTTGTTAAAGTTATTATTGAAAGAATTAAGTGTTGACCAGAATATTCTATTGTCATTAGAAATGTTAAGTAGTTTTGATGCTTCCTTTTGAAGAAAGTTTGATTTAGCTATATTTAATACAGCTTTTGCATGACTTCTAGCAATTTTAAGTTGGGAGAGTGACTCAGATGTTTTTTATTTTAAGTAAGAGTAATATGCTAATGACTTTTGGGTTGTTGCCCTGGCACAGTTGCCATCAAATCATTTTGGAGAGTTCGATCTTTTAGTGAACTGTTGACTTGGTATGAATAAATCCATACCAGCAAGTATTAAGTCGCAAATGTGGGACTGGGTAGAATTGGGATCTCTAGAGAAGAAAGACTGCCATGGAATGTCGGCAAGATGATTTCTAAATCCATCCCAGTCTGCCCTATCAAAGTGCCATCGGGTCACCCTGACAGGTTCAGAATGGGGAGGTGTGGGAGGGTTAACTAATGAGGCTTTGATGAGATTGTGGTCAGAGGATCCAAGTGGTGACAGTACCTCTATCCTGTATTGATCTGGATTATTTGTCAAGAAAAAAGCCAAGAGATGGGCATTATGGTCAGGATTATCAGGTATTCTAGTTGGTTGCTTTACCAACTGGGTGAGATTAAACGATTCTGCAAACAGCTCGCACTCTAGAGCAGCGTCTTCAGTCCTGGCAGAATGCAATAACTATTCAACATTTTGTATGTTAAAATCACCCAAAATGGTAATTTCGGTGCTAAGGGCGAGGTTAAGGTTACTCAGCTGTGTGGATATGGAATCACATACACTGGGTTCCGAAGAAGCATTGGAGGAGCGATAAACTACACAAATATATTTGGCAATAATTTGACAATTTAGTTTATATGATGAGTAAGCAAAAATGGATGAAGTGAAGTTTAAAATAGTGACAACTGCATATATATATATATATATATATATATATATACAGAGAGAGAGAGAGTATATATATATATATAGAGAGAGAGTATATATATATATATATATATATATATATATATATATATATATATATATATGTATATGTATATTATATCTATCTATCTATCTATCTGTCTATCTATATATTTATCTATCTATCTATCTATCCGTCTGTCAGTCTGCTTCTCTCTCTCTCTCTCTCTCTCTCTCTCTGTATATATATATATATATATATATATACACACACACAATACAGAGCCCTCAAGAACACTCTCTTGAGAGCTACTGATATAATATGCGGTTGGACAAGAGGCCCACCAAGACATAAAGTATCTTGGTGGTGAGATGAGGGTGTAGAAGCTGCAGTTAAGGAGAAAAGAAGGATATTCAGGGGCTAGAAGAAAGGTATACAGGGCGAAGTCTGAGTCACAAAGACTTTTACTTGATAACCTAAATCGTGGGGAAAGGAAAAGCATGATATTTAAGGTGGCAAATCAGATGAAGAGGGGTAATCGGAATATTATAGGTGGGCAGTGTGTGAAGAATGATGAAGGAAGGGTAGTGGTGAACAGTGAGGATATTAAAGATGCATAGAGAGAGCATTATAGCCCGTTGTTGTATGAGGGGTTTGACTGGGAGAGGGAAGGTTTGGAGCCAGTAGATCCTGTGTTTGGCCCTTGGCCTTTGATTGACGCTGCTACCGTGAGTGAGGCAATAGGCAGGATGCAAGTGGGGAAGGCGGCAGATGTGTCTGGGTTAACTGCCGAAATGTTGAAAGCCTCAGGAGATATAGGGGTGAGGTTAGTCACTGACCGGAAAATTATGATTATATATGACTGTGTTGTCTCAGATGATTGGTTGAAGAGTGTTATTGTAAACGTGTATAAAGGGAAGGGTGTTGCCCTGTAAAAAGGAAATTATAGAGGTATAAAGCTTGTAGATCAGATAATGAAGGTAATGGAGAGAGTTCTAGAAGGTATGGTTAGAGAAAGAGTGAGTATTGATGAGATGCAGTTTGGGTTCATGCCAGGCAGGGGGACCACTGATGCCATATTCATTGTTCGACAGCTTCAGGAAAAATATATTGGGAAGAAAAGGGATCTGTATTTTGTTTTTGTTCATTTGGAAAAGGCCTTTGACTGAGTCCCTAGAGAGGTGGTGAAGTGGGCATTGAGAAAGCTTGGCTTGGAGGAGTGGCTGATTAGGGTGGTTATGGCTATGTATGTGGGTGCTCACACCCAGGTAAGAGTGAATGGAGATTTGAGTGTTGTGTTTTCAGTGATCGTTGGTGTGTATCAGGGGCCAGTTTTCAGTCCCATGTTGTTTATCATGGTACTTGAAGCCCTCTCACGTGACTTTAGAAACGGATTCCCGTGAGAGAAGTTGTATGCTGATGATCTGGAGTTGATTGCAGAGAACGAGAGGGAGGCGGAGGAAAGATTTAGCAAATGGAGAGATGGTATGGGACACAAGGGCTTAAGGGTAAATGCAGATAAAACAAAAGTGATGATATCTAGGGTTGGTGGCGGTATTGTCAAAGACGAGAGACAGTGGCCATGTGCAGTTTGCCACAAGGGCGTGGGAAGTAAATAAATCTTGTGCAGTGTTTTTAATAAATGGGTGCACAAGAGATGTAGTGGTATCAGAGGTAGACTGCAAGATAATGCTGATTTTATGTGTATGGCGTGTCGGGGAGAGCAGGTGGAGATTCTCAAGCACGAAAGGACTGAACTTGCTGGTGAGTCTCTTCAGTGTGTAGAAGAGTTTTGTTATTTGGGAGACATTCTGTGTGCTGGAGGTGGGGCTGGAGCTAGCTCTGTGGCTAGGGTGAGAAGTGGTTGGAAGAAGTTCAGGGACCTGTTGCTTCTCCTGACATTGAGAGGACTCTTCCTATGCGCTAAGGGGTCTTTGTATGCAGCATGTGTTAGGAGTGCAATGCTGTAGGGTAGTGAGCCTTGAGAGTAAAGGAGGAAGATATTCACAAGCTCAGACGTACAGAAATGACAATGATTTGGTGGAGGTGCAGTGCGTCCCTGCGTGCAAGGTTTGGGGGGGCTGGGTTTACAATGGAAGAGTTGAGAGGTAGGATGGGACTGGAGTGTATTGGTGTCGTGATGAGGAGAGGTAGATTGAGATGGTTTGGGCATGTGGAAAGGCATGTGGAAAGGATGGGGGATGATAATTGGGTGCAGAAGGTGAGAGATGTTAATATTGGGGGTGGGGTTATGAGGGGTAGACCGAGAAAGACATGGGACGAGGTCATTAAGTGTGACCTCAGGGTTAAGGGACTGAACAGGGAGGCTGGAATAGATCATGCAGCATGGAGAGCCGCCATTAAGTGACCAAGGCCGACGCGTGCAAGCATGATGGAGCCTTCAAAAAAGAAAAGAAAAACGATATATATATGGAGCCTCTGCGGTACCGTGTTAAAGTGTGCGTTTTCGTACACTGAAGAACGAGGGTTCGCGCCCCGCCAGGGTAACAAACTTTGGTAGCGTTCTTCTGGCCAGGTACTGCATTGGCTGACATCAGGGGTGCTGTGGTTGTACCAGTGTCGCATACTATAAAGTATGCTTGCATCCAGACGGCTTGCACTGGCCGATTACACTTGGTTCACAGACTAAACACACATCCAAAGCCACTCCAACACTACAATACACTTACAAGCACTTCTCACCCTACATACAGTCTCTGCCAGACAGCCTAAGGCACTTGGTAGAGATACATTGGCTGTACCGTCCCCGCTTCGGTTGGGATAGGCCGGTCCTGTAGTGGACACTCAAACTGCTGATGAGATGAGATTATATATATATATATATATATATATATATATATATATATATATATATATATATATATATATATATATATATAGAATCTAGGTGGTGGATTGTTAACCCATAAAGATGAAATAAAGATTAGATGGAAAGAGTATTTTGAAAGCCTGAAGAATGGGAATAGAGAGAGCAAAGCAGCTGTAAACATGATTGGTTTTGGGGGTGTGCGGAGAAGGGATGCAGTGCCGGGAGACGTGACACTCGCACAGATGAAGAGTACTGTGAAGCAGCTGAAAAATGGGAAAGCAGCTGGGGTTGATGAGGTGTATGCAGAGATAATTAAGTGTAGTGGAGAGAGTGGAATGAAGTGCTTGTTGGAGATATGTAAGAAGGCATGGATGAGTGAAACTGTGCCAGCAGAGTGGGAAAAGGCTGTGATTGTACCCTGTACGAAAATAATGGTGGGCGAAGTGAGTGCAAGAATTATCGTGGCATAAGTTTATTAAGTGTGGTAGGGAAGGTATATGGAAGATTTTTTATAGAGAAAGTAAGAGAGATATCAGAAGTCCCAGTGAGTCATGAGCAGGGTGGCTTTACGAGTGGCAGAGGATGTGTGGATCAAATATTTGCGGTGAGACAGATAGCAGAGAAGGCTTATGAGAAAGCCCATAAGGTGCTGATGGCATTCATGTATCAGGAATACGCATACGACAGAGTGGACAGAGAAGGATTGTGGAAAGTTTTGCTCATGTACGGTATAGATGGTAAGCTGCTAGATGCCGTCAAGAGTTTTTATGATAGAGGAGATGCATGTGTAAGGGTTAAAATGGGCTTGTAAGTGAATGGTTCACGATCGATGTGGGTGTGCGACAAGGTTGTGTGATGTCCCCATGGTTATTCAATATATATATGGATGGGGTGATGAGAGAAGTAAAAACGCGAGTAATGGAGAGGGAGATGGCGTTGGTAATGAATAGTGATGGATGGATTATCTCAACTTTATTGTATGCTGATGATGTAGTACTACTTGAGTACTTGCAAATACCAGACAAGAACCTAGTAGGCTAGTGTAGAGTTTTGCTGATGTCTGTGAGAGTTGTGCCTTGAAAGTAAATGCAGAGATGACTAAAGTGATGGTTATTGAGAGCGAAGGTGACTCCTAGTGTGATGTTACAGTGAATGGAGAGAGACTGATTGGTGAGAGAGTTCAAAGACCTGGGTAGAGTGATAAAAAAAGAGAGGAAAATGTGCGAAAGAAGTGGAAAGTAGAGTGACTTAAGGAAGTAAAGTCGCTGGTGCAATGAAGGCCTTGATAAGAAACAGAGGATTGAATGGTTCAGCTGCACGAGGGTTACATGAATGAGTTAGTGCCAGTTATAACATATGGATGTGAGACAATGTGGTGTCATGAGTATGAAAAGTCAAGAGCAAGAGCAATGGAGATGAGACTGCAGAGGAATGCATGTGGAGTACAGAGAGTGGATAAGATACGAAATAATGTGATAGGTGAAAGATGTGGACTAAGGAAGTCTGTGGACACTAGGATCGAGGACAGTGTATTGAGATGATGTGGTCATGTGGAGAGAATGGATATCAGTAGAATGGTGAAAAAGGTATATCTGAGCGAGTCTGAAGGATGGAGGAGGCGAGGTAGGCCAACGAGGAGGTGGAAAGATATGGTGGATGGGTGTGTGAAGAAGAGAGGTTTGAAAGTCGTTGAGGCTAGGGAAATGACAAGAGATCGAGGTGGCTGGATGATTGTTGTGAGGAGAAGTGCATGATCAGGGATTGCACACCCCTTTTTAACGTGGCAGCGTCCGGATTGACTCTATCGGATATGTTTATGGGCCACTACAGAACGTGATGAATATTTTTGGGGTATCTAATTGGGCCAGGATTTCAGGGGCTTGAATGATGAGTGCATGGAAGCGTGTCCCATTGGACTGGGCAAATTTGGGCTGTCTGGACACTGCTACTTCTCACCCTGCCCTAGGGTGGGAAAGGAGGTCCGGATGATGATGATTACGATGATTATATCTACAGTATATATATATATATATATATATATATATATATATATATATATATATATATATATATATATATATATATACACTTCACTTCACCGTGAAGATATGTATGCAAACTAACCACAGGAGAAATGAATGTAGCAACAGTGAGTACTTTCGTATATTACATCTTCAGAGAGAGTGAGACAGAAACGTAAAGGGTAGAGGTCTTTTATGCACACCCGCAGCAGGTAGTGGCACACAGAACAATGGATGACCTGAATTTTTACCTGCGGCTTAACTTATGGTCACCTGCAGCAGGGAGTGGAACACAACAAAGGATGACCTGTATCTAAAAATGCATGTGACAAAGGAGGAGGGAGTAAGGAGGGGAGGAAAGGGGAGTGGGAGGGAGGGGGAAGGGGGAAGGGAGGAGGGGAAGGGGGAAGGGTAGAGGGGGGAGGGAGGAGGGGATAAATACTGCTGATTAACTTAAGACCTAGAGGATTAATGCTTGGTGTGTCCCACACATGTGTGACTACACCACCAGGAGGAGACAGGGAACAATCACGTGTTAGTCTGGGGGATACTGCTTTAAAATTAATTCAGTTAACAATTTATCACACTTAAAATGACCATAGCTCATGTTTAACATTCTTTTCAAATGTGCCAAAAATTAGACAAGATTCTATTACATTTCTTACATCTAAGCTTTTTGATCATGCTAGAATCTTGGAGCCTGTCCAATCAATATGGTAATCACTGAATGCTTTGTGCTGAAATAAACCACTACTCTGTTGGGCTGTCCTTACACTGTATTTATGTTGTGAGATTCTAGTTTCCAAATCTTTTCCAGATTGTCCTATGTCAAATTTGTTCCAGCTTTTACACGGGATTTTGTAAACAACGCCTGAATTACTGAAAGGGCTGTTCTTGATGAGGATTTTTTTTATGGTGTTCTCATATTTGAATACTACTTGTACATTGAGTTTCCTCAGTATGTGAACATCAAGAAAATTTTCATGGAAGGGGAGGACAAGGGTTCTTTGAATGTTCTGGCGATCTGGCTTATTAGTTTTCCCTTCAAGGAATCGTTTCTTGGCTGTACTGTGGCACTGAGTTAGTATGCTTTGTGGATATTTTAGCTTCTTTCAAATACTCTGAATCATTTTTAGTTCATCATCTAAAAATTCTGGGTCTTAAATTCTATATGCTCTTAGGTACATGGATATGAACACAGATCTTTTTACATTAATATGATTGTTTGAATAGTAATGAACATATGACATAATATTTGTAGGTTTTCCGTATACCTTAGTCTTCAAAACATTTTGGTCCCTGATAACTTTTACATCCAAAAATGGCAATTCATTATCCATTTCCATCTCATGAGTAAACTTAATCGATGGAACTAACGAATTTAACTGCAGGAGAAATACATCAATGGGAAGAATGTTAGGCCAGAAGCACAGGATATCATTAACGTATCGGAGCCAAACCATGTTTTGCTCCTTTATGGAGGTCAGTAAATGTTTCTCAAAGTATTCCATGTAATTATGTGCCAGAACTGGGGAGAGGGGATTACCTATGGCCATACCAAATTTTTGTGTGTAGAATTTATCTTCAACGGTAAAAGAAGAGTTCACAATGCACAATTTAATTAGCTTGATAATGTTTTCAGAGGGAATACCATTAGTGTTACTACCCAAAATGCCTGGCAGGAAAGTTAAAACATCATCAACAGGGACATTTGTGAATAATGATTTAACATCAAAGCTGACTAACTTGTAGGGGTACATGACATTTAGAGATCTGAACTTTCTTACCAAATCCTCATTGTTTTGTACAAATGAATCAGAGATAGTCCCTACAACAGAGGACAACAGTGTTACAAGCCACATGGAGAGCTTGTATGTCGTAGAGCCTACAGAGCTAACAATTTGCCTGATGGGGTTGTTTGGTTTGTGAGTTTTAATCAAGCCATTCATATAAGGTGCAGATGGATTTTGCACAGAGAACTGTTTGATCAAGTCATACCTTCCTCTTAGCAAAGTCTTGATTTCTTTATGGAAATTTTCTATTTTGTTTTTCAGTTGGATCACTTTTTAGTTCACTGTAGGTGTTGGTGTCACGCAACAGTTCACTCACTTTTTCCTTGTAGTCACATTTGTTCATGACTACTACAGCGCTGCTTTTATCAACTGTAGTTATATGCAGGGAGTCATCTTTTTTCAATTTGTCCAAGGCATTCACAAATCTTTTAGGAGCAGAGTTGTTATTTTTCTTAAACATTGCCCCATATAAAATGCCACGAATAATCTCACTATTTTCACTTGATTGTTTTTCCGTTTGAAACAAGGACTTTCCAACCTGCACTGGGTTTATCTTCTTGCCATAAGAAAACGATAAACCATAACCTAGGGCACATAAGGCATCCCCATGTAATTCTTTAGATGACAGGTTTCTGACGCAATCTGGATTCATATGTATGTTCCAATAGCTGTTTTCAGTCAGTCCTTTTAATTTATGTTCATGTTTATGTTTCACACATTCAAAGAACCCTTGTCCTCCCCTTCCACGAAAATTTTCTTGATGTTGTTCACATACCGAGGAAACTCAATGTACAAGTAGTATTCAAATATGAGAACACCATCAAAAAAATCCTCATCAAGAACAGCCCTTTCAGTAATTCAGGCGTTGTTTACAAAATCCCGTGTAAAAGCTGGAACAAATTTGACATAGGACAATCTGGAAAAGATTTGGAAACTAGAATCTCACAACATAAATACAGTGTAAGGATAGCCCAACAGAGTAGTGGTTTATTTCAGCACAAAGCATCCAGTGATCACCATATTGACTGGACAGGCTCCAAGATTCTAGCAAGATCAAAAAGCTTAGATGAAAGAAATGTAATAGACTCTTGTCGAATTTCTGGCACATATGAAAAGAATGTAAACATGAGCTATGGTCATTTTAAGTGTGATAAATTGTTAACTGAATTAATTTTAAAGCAGTATCCCCCAGACTAACACGTGATTGTTTCCTGTCATCTCCTGGTGGTGTAGTCACACCTGTGTGGGACACACCAAGCATTAATCCTCTAGGTCTTAAGTTAAGCAGCAGTATTTATCCCCTCCTCCCTCCCCCCTCTCCCCTTCCCCCTTCCCCTCCTCCCCGCCCCCTTTCCCCTCCCTCCCACTCCCCATTCCTCCCCTCCTACTCCCTCCTCCTTTCTCACGTGAATTTTTAGATTCAGGTCATCCTTTGTTGTGTTCCACTCACTGCTGCAGGTGACCATAAGTTAACCCGCAGGTAAAAATTCAGGTCATCCATTGTTCTGTGTGCCACTACCTGCTGCGGATGTGCATAAAAGACCTCTACCCTTTACGTTTCTGTCTCACTCTCTCTGAAGATGTAATATACGAAAGTACTTACTGTCGCTCCATTCATTTCTCCTGTGGTTAGTTTGCATATATATATATATATATATATATATATATATATATCAGCAGCAGCAGCAGTTTGAGTATCCACTGCAGGACCGGCCTATCTCGACCGAAGTCGGGACGATACAGCCAATGTATCTCTACCAAGTGGCTTAGGCTGTCTGGTAGAGATTGTATGTAGGGTGAGAAGTGCTTGTTAGTGTAATTGTAGTGTTGGAATGGCTTTGGATGTGTGTGTAGTCTGTGAACCAAGTGTAATCGGCCCGCGCAGGCCGAATGGGTGCAAGCATACTTTACAGTAAGCGATACTGGTTCAACCACAGCACCCCTGGTGTCCGGCAATGCAGTACGTGGCCGGGTGAACACTCCCAAAGTTTATTACCCTGGCAGGACGCGAACCCTGGCTCACCCGTGTACGAAACGCACACTCTACCACTGTACAACAGAGGCTCCTGTATATATATATATATATATATATATATATATATATATATATATATAGATAGATAGATAGATAGATAGATAGATATTATCGCCATCATCAGCCATTGGAAGTTCACTGTTGAACAAAGGTCTCCCCCAACCTTCTTCACGAATTCCTTGACTGAGCCAATGTTTGCAACTTTTTCCCTGTATAATTTCCATCTCATCTCTCCACCTCCTGTCTGGCCTTTATCTGCTACGATTACAATCTCTTGGTGTCCAGTCAGTCAGCCTCTTACTCCATCGGTTATCCCTTATTCTAGCTACATGGCCTGCCCACCTCCGTTTTTGTTCTTTTATAACTTCTATTATATCTTTGACTTTAGTCTGCTCTCTCACTCAAGTTGATCTTTCCCTGTCTCTTAAAGATATTCCCAACATTGATTTTTCCGTTGCTCTCTGAGAACTGATTAGTTTATTTTCCATCGATTTTGTCAGTGTCCAGGTCTCACATCTATGTGTCAAGGCTGGAATTATACATTCGTTATATACTTTTCGTTTCATACAAACTAGCAAGCTACTTTTCATAATGTCTCTATGTTTACCGGGAGCTTTCTATCCAAATGTAATACGTCCTTTTATTTCGCTATCATGATCTTTCGTTAATTTTAGTATTTGCCCCAGGTAGTTGTACTCCTCAACTTCTTCAAGAATTTCTTCGCTTATTCTAATGACGCTCTTTCGTGTTTGTGGATTAAACATTAGTTTTACTCCAGTTCATCTTTAGCCCTACTTTGAGACTTTCTCTGTTCACATCATTTAACATTTCTTGCAATGTCTCTACTGTTTCTGAGATTAGGACAATGCCATCTGCAAATCGTAAATGGTTTAGCTTTTCTCCATCTATGTTCACTCCTTTGTTTTCCCAGTCTAGCTTTCTTAAAATACATTCTAGGCATCCTGGAAATAATTTTGGTGATATTGTATCTCTCTGACGCACGCCCATATCAGTCTCAATTTATTCGTGTCCTTATTTATTTTTTGTAGCAGTTCCCTCTTTATTTATGTTTTTGAGCATTTTTACGATCTTCTCATTCACCCCTTGTTTTCGCAATGAATTTATTATTGGTATGTGTTCCACTGAGTCGAAAGCCTTTTCGTAATCAACAAAACCTAAGCACAGTGGCTTATTATAATCTGTCGTTATCTTAATTACCTGATTCATTATGTGTAGATGATCAATAGTCGAATAACCGCTTCGGAATCCTGCCTGTTCACGAGGTTGGTTTTCCTCTAATTCTGTTGTTATTCTGTTTGTAAGGACTTGAGTGAATAGTTTGTAAATGACTGATAATAAGCTAATCGGTCGACATTTACTAAGGTCTTTTGAGTTACCTTTTCTGTAAAGAAAAATAACTATCGCATTATACTATGTTTTGGGAATTTTCTTCTTTTTGTACATTGAGTAAATAAGTGAGCAAGTCTGTTTTCTACTATATATATATATATATATATATATATATATATATATATATATATATATATCATCAGGGGTTTGAGTGTCCACTGCAGGACCGGCCTATCCCGACCGAAGTGGGGACGATACAGCCAATGTATCTCTACCAAGTGGCTTAGGTTGCCTGGTAGAGATTGTATGTAGGATGAGAAGTGCTTGTAAGTGTAACTGTAGTGTTGGAGTGATTTTGGATGTGTGTGTTGTCTGTGAACCAAGTGTTATCGGCCCGCACAAGCCGACTGGGTGCAAGCACCCACTCATACGCTGATGACTCAGCCCTTCACCTTTCCATTCGATTCCCACAACGTCCATCTCAGAAGTTACTTCAACAAACAAGGGATGGGGCTATGGCACACCTAATCTCTGAGTGGGGTAAAAATAATCTGGTTGTTTTTAATGCATCAAAGACTCAGTTTTTGCACCTGTCAACCCGACAAAATCTTCCACAGGTATACCCACTAATGTTTAATAATATTCAGCTTAATCCTGAATCATCCTTCAACATGCTTGAAGTTTCATTTACTCTGAATTTATCTTGGAAAGATCATATTACATCTCTTGTAAAATCTGCATCCAAGATATTGGGGGTGCTAAGCCAACTCCGTTCCTTCTGTACCCCTGCACAATTGTTGACTCTATACAGGGGTTTTATCCGCCCCTGCGTGGAGTACAACTATCATGTGTGGGGAGGCTCCCCACACAGCTCTTCTCAATAGGGTGGACTCAAAAGCTTTTTGCCTCATTAACTCTCCTCCTCTTACTCTCTCCCTTCAACCTCTGTCTCTTCACCGCACTGTTGCATCTTTATCTCTTTTCTACCGCTACTTCAATGGTCACTGTTCCTCTGAACTGTCTGCATGCATTCCTTCACCTCTACAACGAGCACACAACGCCCGTCTAGCAGCAAACTCTCATCCTTTTCTGTCCAGCTCTCTAATGCAAGAGTTAACCGTTGCTCCTAGTCCTTCATTTATGCAACAGGTCAACTCTGGAACTGTTCTGTCTGTATTTCCTGCTTCCTATGATCTCCAGTCTTTCAAAAGCAGTGTGTCCAGGCATCTCGAAATGATCGGATCTTGAATTTGGCTCTCTCTTGCATTTTGTTTTTCTCTTGGAAGGAACAGTTTTGCAGGCTCGTTGCCTTTGGTTCCTTCTTCCTCAGATTAAAAAAAAAAAAAACATACGTCATAGCATGTGACACTGGTTCAACCACAGCACCCCTTATGTCCGCCAAGCAGTATGTGTCCAGAACAACGCTCCCAAAGTTTATTACTCTGGCGGGGCGAGAACCCTCGTTCTTCAGTGTACAATAACGCACATTTTACCACTGTACCACAGAGGCTCCATATATATATATATATATATATATATATATATATATATATATATATATATATATATATATGTGTGTGTGTGTGTGTGTGTATTTTATTTATATATTTATTTATATATCCATCCATCCATCACCAATCCTACGTTGCCCCATGAGAAGCGTAGGAGCGCGGGGCTAGGCAGTTGGTCCTGACATTTAAAATAAAAGTGACTAGCCTCACTCATCCCTGAGTAGCATTACATGAGCAATAAACCCCAACCACGCCTTGGATATGAACTGCACCGGCCCAATCCGACTGGAGCGTAATAATTACCCACTAAACCACCAGGCGCCAAAATTTGGTTGTATGGTAACCACCTAGAGTAGTAAATGGTTTCTTGGTGTACAGGAAACCATTTGGCTTATCACTCAGTGTTGAGTCACCCACAGGCAGAAGGAAGAGGAAAGAATGAAGGAAAGAAAGATGGAGGAGGGAGTGTAAAGTCAACCGTTGGCAGACGGACAAGCAAAAACTGAAGGAACGAAAGAGGAGGATGGAAGGAATGAAGGATGGAGGAAAGGAAAGGACAGGCATCCAAGAGCAGCACTACATCGAGTGAGTGGATGGTGAGTGCCTCCACCTATCACAAATATATATATATATATATATATATATATATATATATATATATATATATATATATATATATATATATATATATGTGTGTGTGTGTGTGTGTGTGTGTGTGTGTGTGTGGATACATATTATACATAATATGAATAAATAGATAGCTAGATAGACAAAGAAATAATAGATTGATTAACAGAGATGTAATGGAACTATTTCCAGCGTCCTAAAAGGTGTCAACACCCTGACACTATCTTAACTCTTGTCACTGTCACACACACTCTGACTCAAACTAAAGTCCTGCTCCAGCTACTCGACTACCACAGGCACCCAACAGCATGACACTCTCACTCGCATTTAATATTACTGCATACACCAACTACCCTGCCACCACCACAGCACATTCTCTCCGTTGGGATGTAGGCACAGTCACTGCCATCAACATCCCACGAACGCTCTTATTAATACGTCAGACCACCGCAAACACTTACCACCGTCACCACAACAGTGATCCAGCCAGTGTCACTGCTTCATCCATCGCACCAAATCACCATAACCCAACCATTACCAATCACAGTTTCATCCTCACCACCACATAGTCATAAACACTGTCTAAAGCACCCACGTCCACAGTCACCACAAACCTCTCCATTAGTTCCTCATCACTACTAATGCAATTGGCCTGTAAAACTCGCTGCTGCAAGCACCACGAATGCCACTAGCAGCCCCCTGAGACAACACCACCATCACCAAACATTCATAACTATTCATACCACAAACACCTCCTCAGTCGTACCATCACACCACGTCCACCACAAAAACTATATGAGATTATCATATACCACCACACAACACACCTCATACCGTCGATACCAGCTCAGCCTCCACCACCACAACCACATCACCACACCACCAACACAACAGCCCTCACAGTGCCCACCCAGCTATGACGCTCGTATAATGCAGCAGCAGCTCGCATATTCGCAACTTGACAATGAAATATTTCTCTCAGGGTAATTTTATCCCGCAAATACGTTGGTGGCTGTCGGTGTGTCTCTCAGTAACACCAGATGATACGGTAAGTGAATGTATTTCTGTGGGTCAGGTAACACTAAGAAGGTTGTGTGAATAAAGTATTTTTTAAGGATTTGCCTCTAAACTTTTCTATCACTAGAGAGTTTTCTCAGTTAAAAAGAATTGTCTAGTGATAATATGATACTAAGAAGGTAGTGTTAATAAATATTTTTTAAGGACTTGCCTCTAATCTTTTCTATCACTAGAGAGTTTTCTTAGTTAAAATGAATCGTCTAGTGATAATATGACATACAATATAAGTACCTGAAAAGACGATATGCTGATGGTGATATCCCTATAGTCGGTAAAATAATGATAGTAAATAATGCGAAGTGTCAGTCGACGATTAGTATTTCTACCTAGTTTTTGCATCTAGTACTACCGTTAGTTCAACAGGATCTGTTGCCATCAGTATGAACAGAATACCAAAGTTAGGAGTGGTTATATAATAATGAAGCAACGATAATGTTGTTACACATCTTTTTCTGACGCATTTTGTTGAAATCTCAATTTAACAGAAGCACTAAAAAGATTGGTGAACTTAAGATGCAGCTGGTATCGCAGTGGATTGGGTAACAGAGTCAAAGTTGGATCAAACAATTTAGTTATCTATGTTCTTCTGCATAGAATCGTTCTGTGTTAATTTTAAACTAATAAAATGAAGTTCTAGTTTGAGAGTGCCTTTATTCATGTAACAAAAGGAACGAAGAATGAAATATTATTTTCTAGAATCAATTTCAAACATTTTTAGGTATGGGAATTTTGCTAAGGAGAACAAAGCCGCTCGGTTTTAATTTGAAGAGAAGACAATATCAATGCTGAACCTGTGAAACCATGATTATGAAACAATATGATGGTATGGCAAGAAAAAGTGTGGTGTCCTAGGACTTTTTTTACTACTGAAAAATTTTCCCCCATACGGTAGAAAGAACAAATATATAAAGTTATCGTACTGAACGGGTTGAAAATGTATCAACATGAAACATTTTTGTATCTTCCTGTGTTTGTTTATTACTTAGCACCACATCCTGTTAGGAGTAACTTCGATTAAAAAAAAAAAAAAGCCCCTGACGTTTCAGTGTGTACTCAGTAACGACCTCTTTCTCTCCAGGACACACCACCACTCTCCGTTACATACGTTCACATCTTATCTTTCCATCTCTTTCACAGTTTCACTCTCTCCTACACCCACTCACCTTACTCTCATGTGCTCGTCTAGTTAACCTACTCATTCTACAGTCATATACTCAAAGCTTATCTCTCCACATAATTATTGGTCTCACTCTCCTTATCCTCCCACCCATCTCATTCTCATATAAATTCCTAGCCAGTTTTTCACTTTCCATTCATGAAATCTCGCATCTCAACGCTTCATCTTCTGTTTGCCCTACCTCTCTGTCCTTCCACCCACCTCAGTCTCATATACATTCCTGATCAGTTACTCACTCATTGCCTCATTTTCGTTGTCTTTCATTTTAATTCTTCTCCCACACTCTTCTAGCCAATCGCATACTATTCTTGACCTTCTTCAGTTCCATGATATTATTATTGCTTATCCAAGATGATTGTTCCTTCTTGGCAAATGGCTCTCACATCGATGGAGATAATGCAAGCCATACCTTATCCTCCCCCTTAGGGAAGTCTCCCTAGTTCGAATCAAAATGTCTGCAGATAGCAGACGTCAAATATATATCATACACCCGAAAGCACTAATTTCTCTCTCCTCTCCCCCCAGTATTCGGAGTCGTGGCCAGTAGGCGACCGGGCAATCAAACACTCTACACCCATCGCCCCTAACCCCAACCCCAGTGTAAGAGTTACTGGACAGATGTGGAATGTCCGAAGCTGGTGATGTTACAATGTGTCATGATTGTTTTTATAGACAAACAGAACCAGCAGGGGTAAGTATATAAAGGTATTTAATGTGTAATACTGTGCTGTTATCCGTAACATATGAGAAAGGCACGGAAATGTAAGAAGACCTACAATGTATTATGTTATTATCTATATACTTATGTCCTATATTACAATGTTACAAATAATTATGGTATAGTGAACAACAACTTTTGAAAGATACGATGACATTTCTCATCCATTCTTTCTCCCACCTCCATCTTTCTCTGGGTCCTGTCTCCAATAAAAGCCTCTCTTACCCTCTCGTCCTCCACTCCCACCCTTTGTTAACCAACATGAACAAAGATGATGAAATGATCGATCAGGTATTGATCATATTAATATTATCATACAACTCTGTATTAAACACCAAGAAATCAGTAACATACAATACTTCAATATGCATGCCAACTATTTCATCCTTTTGTAAGTGGTTACTTGACAAACGCACTGCAAGTTAGACCTTGTCTTACGAGGACATACAATTGATTATCGTTAACACAGGTTATGTGTGGTTTTTGGATATCCATTAACCCAAATTAACGTGGCAGTAAGCCTTGCATTATATCCCGCCACGTGCCAGCTATTTTTAGCCCTATGGGTCACATCAGTGCCTGCCATTTTTAGACCTCCTTTTTTTTTTGGCTAAAATGACAGATTTTGATGTGGAAACAATGAATTTCACCATTAAAATGCTCACCTAGTCTTGGAAATGGGTTTTATTGAGTCCTGCATACTCATATACAGGTATAGCTGCTCTTCCACACTCACCACGTAGGTGAGAGAAAGCCGCTTTCTATATAAGGTATACTCAGGTATTTATGCTGGGAAGGTATAGCAATGTTCAGTGCAATTTTCTGATTACTTATTACTTCAACATCTATCACAATTTGCATGTCTTTCTCACTGTGAATGCATTATCTTACACTTACTTGAAGATACGTACAACCTGACTTCATTACGTACAGTCCTGGCACATACAAGAAGGTATTTACAGCTTGACTTCACTATATAGTCCCTACACTTACAAGAAAATATTTACAACTGACACTTACATGAAAATATTTACAAAATGCCTTCACTATGTACAACACTGGGTGAGGCACACAGGCAGAGTGAGGCAGAGCGAGCTTGAGGTGGGAGGCGAGTGAGTGTATGGCCTTTACAGCCTGGAGGATGGTAGAGGAACAGTTACCATTCATGCCTGCCAACTTTTATCCGCGAATCTTGAAAAATGCGGTCACAATGAGTATTTTTGTTCCAAATCATTTTAAAACGGCACTGGCACTGACTGCGAATTGTCAGACAATTTTAAAAGGACACTGGCAAGCGGCGGGATTGATACGTAAGGTTTATGTTTCTGTCATTATTGGATGAACAAAACAAATCAGGGATCAGCTCTTACAAACCACAAACTCTCTGTTTTAACGAAAATATTCCGACCTCTTGTCACAACAGTGTCACAATGTCATTATGTATACGAATGACCCACATTCAGTCGTATACATAATGACACTGTGTCACTGTTGTGACAAGAGGTCGGAATATTTTCCTAAAAAAGAGAGTTTGTGGTTCATCAGAACCAATCCCTGATTCTTTTCGTTCATCCAATTATGAGAAGAACATAAATCTTATGTGTTTATAATGTAAGACTTATATTGCCAGGTTAATATGAATTAATTGATATCCAAAACCATACATAACCTGTGGTAATGATAAACAACTGTATGTCCTTGTAACACAAGCTCCAAGTTGCAATGCGTTTGTCACATAACCACATACAACAGAATGAAATAGTTGGTAGGCATATTGAAGTATTGTATGTTATTGATTTGTTGGTGCTTAATACAGAGTTGTATGATAATATTAATATGATCAGTACCTGATCGATCATTCCATCATCTTTGTTTATGTTGGTTAACAGAGGGTGGGAGTGGGCGACGAGGGGGTAAGAGAGGCATTTAGTGGAGACAGTAACCCAGAAACAGATGGAAGTGGGAGAGAGAATGGATGAGAAAAGACATCGTATCTTTCAACAGATGTTGTTCACTATAGTATACTTATTTGTAACATAAAAATATAGGACGTAAATATATAGACAATAACACACAATACATTGCAGTTCTTCTTTCATTTTCATGTCTTTCTCATATGTTGTGGATAACAACACAGTATTACACAATAAATACCTTTTATACGTAGCCCTACCGGATCTGATTGTATATTAAGACAATCATGAATGCTCTAACATCACTAGGTTTGGCCGTTTCACACCTGTCCAACAATGCTTACACCGGGGTTGGGGTAGGGACCATGGGTGTGGGGTGCTCGATCACCTGGTCGCTCACTGGCCACGACTCCGGCTACAAGGGGGGAGGAGGGAATTATAGTCTATTTGATTGACCTGTACAGCTGAGATGTATGGGGCAAGTACGACGTGTTTGTTACGCGGCTGCTAATTGGCTGTCAATGATGTCATTGAAGTAAATGCAGGCATGTACTATTGTGCAACATGCGGATGTAGATGTACACCGTTGGTAGATATAATAGTGCAACATGCGGACGTGGGTATAAACCGCGCGTGGATGTAGTGCAACAGGCAGACATGGATGTACAGTCGGGGAAGAAAGAAGCTGGACATAATTGGCGGCCTCTGGCAACAACTCCTATAGTAAACACGTAGGTGGTAGCGGATATGCATGAATGGAGGGGTAACGTTTGTATCGAAGTGTGTGATTGGTCGGCACACCACCGTCTGTCATTGCCATGTAGTCAAATATTGGAGAGGGTTTTGAGTATGAATACGCTATGTGGTAGATATAATAGATATTCACGCTGTGTCATAGGACATATAATATCTTAATTTGACAGTTGATTAGCTGTATTGATTAATGTCACTCATATTTAAGGCACTGTGGAGCTGAAAGTATTTATGGAGTCAAAGGCATCTGTCTTCAGAGTTGGTTCATTATGAGACCGAAGCCTCAGATCCTTGAATAAATTATAATTACTATCAAGCGCAATACATAATTTATTAGCGAGTTCGTTTGTATGCTTCATTAACGAATATGTCATTGAAATACAACGTTGGTTCTGATAATCTTTATGACTTTGCTACGTTCCGAGTCAGTAGAAACGTTCCTCCCATGAACGTGGACAGAGCTTCATTGATCACCATCCCTTACCGTGCTGGGGGTGGGAGGAACCGTGAACACACGCACGATTTATTAGTTTCTTCATTCAACTGCTAATGAAAAACTACTATGCAATTGCTAAACAAATGTTTGCTCCGTCCATGATAACAAGAGACTGCTCCTTGATAAGACAGATACCTCTGATACTGAAAACATTCCTTTTAGGTGATGTCTATCACACGTTTTCCCTCTCGAGTTGGGGTGGTGAGTTGGTAGGGTGAAGTATGGCCTTTTCAACGGCACTTCTGTCGCGATTGTTTCGCCCTACAACCTCTCTACCGAACTAGCCTCACATGAGCATCCTCTCCAAGCTAGCCTCACACAAGCACTTTCCTCCGGCATTCTCTTCTCTCACCTAGCCCAACCTTTCACATTAGCAACATGTCAAGATGATTCCCAACATCCAGTTCAGTCACAGAGCATGGCATGGTTTGCGTGCATGTTTCAGTGTTTATATGTATGTGTGATTAGTTATGACTGAAATATAAGAAACCATGTTATGATATTTTTAATTGGAACCTTTTTGTCATATTCGGACCACCACAGATTTACAGGTGAATAAACTTCCCCTTTACCATATTGATGGATCCAAATGAAGGCCAACAAGTGAACTGTAGCTACATGATGGATTAAAGCAGGTCATTAGACTATAATCCGAGATATATCTCACCACAACAAATCGGAAACCAATGTTGTAATAATTAAGGTAGAGCACGATTCCAAAGTTCGTGCAGAGGGCTGATGGCTCAGCACCATAACTGTGTGGAGTATTTAAAAATCTGTTGTTTCGTGTTATCCGCATCATTCCCTGCAAACTACTGCTCGACGTTTATCACAATATCAATCCAACTGGTGTAGGAAGGCAATAATTCCTAATAATTACTCGTGCGTATCCTTTTTATGCTTCTACTGCGCCTGTTCTGTCCTCGGATACAAGGTGAATGCACACCCCTTCAGTCTCTTGACTTGCTAGCTTCATATTATCTGAACCTATTATGGTATGAAAAGAATGTGACCTATCATGAGTGAAGCACAATAAATGTTGTAGGACCCATAGACGTCATTTTCATGAACATAATTAAAAGAATCACACATAAGGCAATGTGATGATGTTAAAATCAATAGTTACAAGAATATAAGCTAAACACAGAAGTCAAGTGTAATACTGCAGCTCATTACTGCATCACTGGAAATACTCGTTTGTTGGTAACCTTATCCTTATCACCTTTATTCTTTGCCAGTCCTTACTGAAGGCGGATTGTTCCAAGGTATCAGCAAAATCGTCTACCGTTAAGCATATCAGTATATTAAACCTTTTGCTAGTTTAGTTGTAAGCCTATGAATATATTATGGAGAAGATACTTCGAATGTAAAGGTTTTTGCATGCTATATTATACGAGTGAAAAAGAATTTACTGTAATCCGTGTGTGGCACTTGTACTCAATGCATCACAAAATTAATTTTTATTTGGAAAGACATTGTGTGTGCTAAATGGAATTACCGTAATTTCAGTAACATGCTCAAGCTCAAGTCACCTTTCATTTAGTGCTTAGGGCTTTACCGCACGTGACTATGGTGGTACCAATCTTAAGTGGCGGTTTGGGTGGGGCACGAACCTCTGTACAGAGTTACCACGTGTTCCATACCCGCTATGTGAACGGCTCTGATATATGTAATAGGCATCACAATAAGATAAACACATAAGAATATAATGGTAACGTATGTATTATAATATATGAAAGAACAGTAAACTAATTATGCGTAAAATATTTATACGGCAATACAGAAACGTGGCATAATTATTTTACAGTGTTGCTTAAAAAAAAATAGTCACTTTCATTGGCTTTTACCGTATTTCTGGGGTTGGTAATAATGTCACAATTATGATTATAAGATAATGTGCAGGAATATAAGCAAAAATATGCCAGTTTCTTAGTAAAAAAAATATATACATTAAACCCTCGTGAACGGCAACACACACACACCCAGTCCGACCTGGTCATCTGTGAGGGATAGAGGAATAGGCCTGTTTGGGGACACCTCTTAAAAAAAACGCGCCAAGGCTTTAACCTCCTGGGTGGTGTGGAAATAGTCAAATTTACAATATGTACATTATAACGTAAAAGAAAATAACCAAAATGTATCCTAAAATACCACAGACGAGAGAGAGAGAGGGGGGGGGAAGGCAGACCAGGGTCAGTGTTGAGTGCAGCTTAGTGAGAGATGAAGGAAGGGAGGGAAGGAAGGAGGGAGAGAGTGATTGAATGAAAATAAATCATGGCGCCACAATAGTGAGGTCATCTGGCGCCATATGTAAAACAATAATATTTTTAAACATAATTAGATATAATAAAAACAAAATAAAGAAATGAAAGCACAAGTTTATAAGTCACCCATAAAAGAAACAAAATTCCCAAGGGTGAAGCACATCTCCCCAAGGAGAAAGAGAGAGAGAGAGAGAGAAGGCAGGCAAGGGGCAGTGTTGAGTGCATTGTCAAGCTGAGGGAAAGATGAAGGGAGGGGAGGAAGGAGGGCAAGAATGATTGAATGAAAGAGAGCCGCAACACCGAGGTCATCTGGCGTCATATGTAAAACAATAATATAATAAAAAACAAAATAAAGAAATGAAAGCACAAGTTTATAAGACATAAAAGAAACAAAATTCCCTAGGGTGATGCATATCCCCCACGGAGGGAGAGAGAGAGAGAGAGAGAGAGAGAGAGAGAGAGAGGCATCGCTAGTATGGAAAACGTGGCAACACTGTACAGAGGTTCGTGCCCCACCCAAACCGCCACTTTAGAATGGTACGACCATAATAATTACCAGAGAGATAGCAAACATGGCATTGTTTTCAATTTGTCTGTCTGTGTGTGTATCTGTTAGCATGGTAACTTTGCAACCGCTCAAAATACCATCACAAAATTATACAGGTGTGTAATAGGGATGAAAATCTCCTACGAGTTCGGAATTGGAGAAATTAAGTCAAGGTCCGTGGGTTTGTTAGCACGATAACTTCGCAACCCCTCAGGATATCATAGAAAAAAAAATACAGGTGTGTAATAAGGATGAAAATCTCCTACGAGTTCGAAATTGGTGGTAGTAGGTCAAGGTCAAGGTCATATTCCGAGCCGGGCTAGATATGTATAGGCTCGCGGATGGTGTGATTCCCCCTTACGGGGGGCCACTTGTTTACTCTAGCACCAAACACATCACATGAAGAAAACTCGCAGCGAAAGAGTTAACCATAAATATGCAAGGATACCCTATAAAGAAACTAGAATCGTGTAGCGTTAGTTAGTATAAAACGCTGACATACTCATCAGGTCATTTGAGTTAATTATATTGAGTGTATAAATGGTATCACCTGATAACATGTAACCTATGAGTGTGGACATCTTCACTAACTTGAAAAAGCACTCACCATAAAATTAGTTAATTTGAATCTCATTGATTTGAACTGTGGGGCAAAAGATCATTACTTAACGTGCAAATTCTCTGACTGAACTGGATGTTAGGAATCATCTTGACATGTTGCTAATGTGAAAGGTTGGGCTAAGTGAGGGAAGAGAATGCCGGAGGAAAGTGCTCGTGTGAGGCTAGCTTGGAGGGGATGCTCATGTGAGGCTAGTTCGGTAGAGAGGTTGTAGGGCGAAACAATCGCGACAGAAGTGCCGTTGAAAAGGCCATACTTCACCCTACCAACTCACCACCCCAACTCGAGAGGGAAAACGTGTAATGGACATCACCTAAAAGGAATGTTTTCAGTATCAGAGGTATCTGTCTTATCAAGGAGCAGTCTCTTGTTATCATGGACGGAGCAAACATTTGTTTAGCAATTGCATAGTAGTTTTTCATTAGCAGTTGAATGAAAAAACTAATAAATCGTGCGTGTGTTCACGGTTCCTCCCACCCCCAGCACGGTAAGGGATGGTGCTCAATGAAGCTCTGTCCACGTTCATGGGAGGAACGTTTCTACTGACTCAGAACGTAGCAAAGTCATAAAGATTATCAGAACCAATGTTGTATTTCAACGACATATTAGTTAATGAACCATACAAACGAACTCGCCAATAAATTATGTATTGCGCTTGATATTAATTATGATTTATTCAAGGATCTGAGGCTTCGGTCTCATATTGAACCTACTCTGAAGACAGATGCTTTTGACTCCACAAATACTTTCAGCTTCACAGGGCCTTAAATATGAGTGACATTAATCAATACAGCTAATCAACTGTCATATTAAGACATATGTCCTATGACACAGGATGAATATCTATTTTATCTACCACATAGCGTATTCATACTCAAAACCCTCTCCAATATTTGTCTACATGGCAATGACAGACGTTGGTGTGCCGACCAATCACACACTTCGATACAAACGTTACCCCTTCATTCATGCATATCCGCTACCACCTACGTGTTTACTATAGGAGTTGTTGCCAGAGGCCGCCAATTGTGTCCAGCTTCTTTCTTCCCCGACTGTACACCGTGGGTGGATAATTTATTTCAAACGTCACTCATACTTTTAAGAAGCTTTATAATCAGCCTTAATTTTCTTTGATAACAGTCAACTTTTAATCTAGTTTCGACCTCTTCAGCTTCGGGAACTATTCCATTATTAATCTGGCAGCTTGTATTGAAGGCAATTTAAAAATATGAATGTGTTAAAATAAGAGGTGTAGATTTAAATCATCGGCGGCCAATCAGCAGCCGCGATTCAAACATACCCTACTCGGCCCATGCATCTCAGCTGCACAGGTTAATCAAATAGACTATAGTGCTTTCAGATGTACCGGCATACTTAATTTTAGCATAGGGATTCAATCTGAAAAATATATTCTTTTCCCTGCTTTTACAGCTTGCCATAAAATTACTGAGTCGAACCCTAAGATTTATGTTATTTTCTACCAAACTGAAGATGTATTCGAAGACCCTTTCTCAAACAATTATATTTTCTCGAAAATTTTCAGGAGCAAATGTCTTGCCTAGGCAAGTAAATCACGGTACGTCATTTGTATTTAGTTCTTGCTGCTGCATGACGATTTTATTCACCTTGTGAGAGATTTTTGGAATTACTGGGGTGATAGCTAGACTCACTGTCTCTTACCATGTGATTCTACTTCACATATTAAATAAATTGGTCTGGTTGGTTGGTGGTGGCTTTTGCCATGCACTCACTCAATGTAGTGCTGCTCTCGGGTGCCAGCCCTTTCCTCTCTTGCTTCCTTCTTTCCATCCTTCCTAATGCCTCTCTTTCCTTCATTCTTCCCTCTTTCTTCTTTTTACGAGTGACTCAACACTGGGCGGCAGGCCAAATGGTTTCCTGTACTCCAGGAAACCATTTACTACGCTGGGTGGTAACCATAAAACCAAATAATTGCCCCTGGTGGTGTAGTGTCACTCTCGATTCTTGTAGTAGAAATTAAAGATGAATACAGTGAGTTGATCTTAATTTATTATCTTCAGAGAAAATCTAAGTTGAGCAGGGTATGTCTTACAGAGACAATATAATAAGTCTAGTTGGGCCCCTATTCTTGTTCACTCTCTCCACTACCTGTCGGTTCTAATGCTAGCCTGCTTCTCAGCTCTGCTTCCCAAATTCTGGTGTAGCAGGGGTCGTGTCACGTGTGTTACACTGTGGTTGGAAAGTTCTAGAAACCTGTTTGTATGTGTGTATGTGTGTGTATGGTCACTAGGCTTTGTTTGTATGCTATCTCGCTGACACACTACCTATATCATCCCATGACATGCTACTTCCTGTGTATTGTCAACATTTCCTCAGTTAACTTGCAAGATTATTTCCCAAGCTTGCCTGGAGCTCCGTCCATCTATCTATTTATCTATCTATCTATTATGATTTGTAATTATAATATGGACTCATAACATTGCTTGGCCACGCCGCTGAAGGTCCTCCGACAGCAATCATCATTGACATAAAGTATGCTAATCTATTAGTACATAATATTGATTATAATATTGTATACATATAATATTCATAGTAAATTGCAATGATCTAGTAATATTACATTTTAAACAAGTTGTATACATATTTGAATAAATGCAATGGTTGTTGTATGACATTTTGTAAGATGTGTATGTATAACAGACATACGCATATAATTGTGCAATGGTAATACTGCTAGGTTATTACATTACATATTGAGTTATCCCTTTAGTAATGTCTAATATTTCACCTAACTTGTATGATGATACTGGTAGTACAGAATTGTGGTATAATTGTATGACTTTACATAATATTGTAGTAACATTGTGGTAATACATAATTGTAACATTGTGAATTGTTACATAATTGTATTGTAATTGTTACATTTTAGTAACATTGTAGTAATACATAATTGTAACATTTTATGAAGTTACATAATATTGTGGTAATGCATAATTGTGTTGGCCTTATAATTGTAGTTACATTTTGTTAATGCAACTGTTACATAACTGTGTTGGCCTTATAAGTGTAGTTAAGTTACATAAAAGTTACATCTTGTTAATGCAACTGTTACATAATTGTTACATATTGTTTGTAGTTACATAATTGTAGCAAGTGTAACATAATGCAATCGTTTGTCGTTACATAATTGTTACATATCGTTTGTAGTTACATAATTATAATAATTGCAGTCCTGACATTGAATCCGGTCATGCTGCGGTCGATGATATGATGTGCCATGCCACTAGCTTGTGGAGACAACAATTTGCTTTTTGCTTCACTTATAGAAGGAGTTTATGTGATGATGTGCCATGCCACTTGCTTGTGGAGACAACAATTTGCTTTTTGTTTCACTTATAGAAGGAGTTTATGTGGTGATTTTGGCATTTGTAGGAACACTTACGCGTATTTTCGTTTGTTTGTTATGTGATCGTACTGTATTTTTTTTTCTTTTTTTTTTTTGTATGTATTGATTTTCTATAGTTTGTTTTTCTTCATTTGTCTACGCTTTTTCTGTGTTGTTCATGGTTGCATAATTGCTGGTTAATTCCCTTGGGACCCTTTTTTAAGGTTTAGTTTATATTGCACTGATATTACTGAAAATGATATTATATAGCCCCATATTTTGTTATTTTATATAAATATATATACACTATATACAGTATTAACTATATACACTGACTTGTTCTTCACTTGTACCTGTCGTGGGCAATATATGTGTCAGCACTGTGTGGAAATCTTTGTCTTCACGATTGTGTTGAAGATGTTCATTCTTGCTAACGTCATTTGTGTTGGCCATTTTTTTTTCTGGTTTTCCTTGTAACTTATCTGTTTCCACTAGGTAGCTTTAATTAATAAATATTTAATACAGTTCTTTTAATCGCTCACTGAGTAACTGTGATGGTATATTTTCTTTATTACTTTGTAGATGTAATAATGTATTGCTGTATGTATGCAACACGTAATTTTTGTAGGTATAAATGGTAACACTCGTTGGTAGTAAATAAATGCTATAATAAATGAATGAATATATATAGTGTAGAATATTTATTGTTAGTGCAAGTATTTAATGATTGAATTATGAAGATAATTGAAGTAGGTATATGTATTTAAGTTGTAACTATACAGCACGTTTTATATGTTTGTGCAGAAGTTTTTTGTCTATCACTGTGTATTGTATAAATGAAGTAACTATGTAACTCACTAATTTTTACCGTGATGGAAATGGTGTGAGTGGTGTTGCACATGGTGATAGCGTTGTTCTTCACGGGTTGATTGACGTGTTGTCGTTTCAGCAAGCACGCATAATGACATCGACTTCCCACACTGGTAGCTGTGGTGAGTGAATGAGTAGCGATGAGTAACTTCAGTGAAGATAATTGAGTAAGATGGGTTGTGAATATGGACTTGGTATTTGCTTTGTCGTCTTGACCTCTTCACTCCTGCGTCAGCGGTGGAGGTCGGGTGGATGTACACCAGAGAGAGGAGGGTGAGGTCTGGTGGTTGTGAGTTGTGAGTCGTGCCTTACTCTTCGTTTGTTTTGTTCTTTCTCGATGTATTCTCGGTCCTTTCCTCTTGTGATCTACTCGTTGTGGGATGAAGACTGCCGCTACTTGTAGGAGCGTGTAGAAGATTATACAGACGACTTGTTACTTGTAGTTGATTGTAGATGGTTGTAGTTCGTTGGTTCGTTGTAGAAATTGCAAGATTGTTTGTATCAGTACTTTGTTAAACTACTGGCAAGGCGTCCTGTGACCTCTTCACCTCTACATCAGCAAGATGATCGGGGAGACAGAGGGGGCTGGTTGGAGAGAATACTGTCAGGAGCTGGTTGTGAGTTGTTGGTTGTGAGAGGTATTTTTTTGTTTTCAATCTTGATATTTTGTAGGAATTCACTGTTGATTCGTAGACGAGGTTCGTATACGTTCGCTTCCAACCAAATGTCACAAAAGACTTTGTAGCTTCTTGTAGTGAGAAGTTTTGTTGTTTAGTTATATATATATTGAACTTGTGGACGAGCGGTTGTTATACTTGAGTAATTTGTAAGTAGATAATCTTCGTTCCCATTTGTCATGCAATGACAGGAGAGGTAAAGATGAGTATGGGACTATTTTTATTTGTCTTGGAAATATTAACAAAGTCCCTCACACACGAGTGAAGTATAGAGTCCCTCGAGCTAACCTCCCTGTCTCTCTCTCTCTCTCTCTCTCTCGCCCATGTTGCTAGGCTTGTTCTCCCTGCTACCTGCCGGTTCTATAGCTTGTCTCCTTCTGAGCTCTGCTTCCTAAATTCTGGTGTAGCAGGGGTCGTGTCACGTGTGTTACACTGTGGTTGGAAAGTTCTAGAAACCTGTGTGTGAGTATGTGTGTATGTGTGTGTATGGTCACTAGGCTTTGTTCGTATGCTATCTCGCTGACACACTACCTATATCATCCCCTGACTTGCTACTTCCTGTGTATTGTCAACATTTCCTCAGTTAACTTCCAAGATCATTTCCCTTTCCCAGGCTTGCCTGGAGCTCCGTCCATCCATCTATTTATCTATCTATCTATTATGAAATGTAATTATAATATGAACTCATAACAGTAGAGGGCAATTATGGCGCTCAAACTGGATGAGCCGGTGCAGGTTTATATCCAAGAGATGGTTGGGGTTTATTGCTCACATAATGCTACTCAGGGGTTGTGAGGCTGGTCACTATCATCTTAAATGTCAGGACAAACTTGCCTAGCCCTGGGCTCCTACGCTCCAAATGGAGCAACACTAGATTAGATGATCAATGAATGAATGAGATGAAAAATTTTCAGAAATAAATGTTTTCCCTTGCCAAGTAAATTACGGTTCTTCACTGTATTTAGTTCTTGCTGGTGCCCGACGAATTAATTCACCTTGTGAGAGATTTTTGGAATTCCTGGGGTTATAGCAAGACTCATGTGATTCTACTCCACATATTAAATAAAATTGTATGGTTGGAGCAGAGGTATGGTAAAACGCGCTGTCTGATTCAAGCGAAAAATTTATATTTTTCCTGACTGAAGAAATTCATCACAATTATTTTAATTAGTTGCGTGAGGAAATGAATTTGTTGATTTAGCACTGTAGGGTCAGTACGATTTAATTAATTTTATTGCAGTTGTTTTGCAGTGAAGGGGTCAGTCTTGTTTTACCCCATTAATTCAAAAATTCACTAAATGCAATTATCCTGCCGACAAAGAAATAAAGAATATATATATATATATATATTTTTTTTCTCTCTCTCTCTCTCTCTCTCTCTGTATATATATATATATATATATATATATATATATATATATATATATATATATATATATATATATTTTATGTGAAGAAGAAGGAACCAAAGCCAATGAGCCTGCATAACTGTTCCTTCCAAGAGAAAAACAAAATACAAGAGAGAACCAAAAGATCCATTCATTTCGAGATGCATGGACACACTGCATTTGAAAGACTGGAGATCATAGCCAGCAGGAAATACAGACAGTTCCAGAGTTGACCTGTTGCATAAATGAAGGACTGGGAGTAACGGTTAACTCTTGCATTAGAGAGTTGGACAGAAAAGGGGTGAGAGTTTGCTGCTAGACGGGTGCTACGCGCCCGTCGTAGAAGTGGAGGAATGCATGCAGACAGTTCAGAGGAACAGTGACCATTGAAGTAGCGATAGAAAAGAGATAAAGATGCAACACTGCGGCGAAGAGCCAGAGGTTGAAGGGAGTCAGTAAGAGGGGGAGAGTTAATGAAAAGTATATATATATATATATATATATATATATATATATATATATATATATATATACATACATACATACATATATATATATATATATATATATATATATATATATATATATATATATATCCATCATCAAATCCTACGTTTTCCCATAAGGAGCATAGGATCCCGGGGCTAGGCAGTTGGTCCCGACATTTAAGATGAGAGTGACCAGCCTCACTCATCCCTGGGTGGCATTACATGAGCAATCAACCCCAACCATCCCTTGGATATAAACCTTCACCGGCTCAGTCCGATTGGAGCACAATAATTACCCACTAAACCACCAGGCGCAAAAATTTGGCTATATGGTTACCACCTAGCATAGTAAATGGTTTCCTGATTGGCTAGTCACTCAGTGTAGAGTTACCCACAGGCAGAAGGACGAGGAAAGAATGAAGGAAAGAAAGACAGAAGAGGGATTATAAAGTTACCCGTAGGCAGAAGGACAAGGAAAGAAAGAAAGAATGGAAGTCAGAAGAGGATGGAAGGAAAGAAGGATGGAGGAGAGGAAAGGGCAGACACCCGACAGCAGCACAACATGGAGTGAGTGGATGGTCAGTGCCCCCACCTACCACAAAACATATATATATATATATATATATATATATATATATATATATATATATATATATCCATCCATCATCCAATCCTACATTGCCCCATGAGGAGCGTAGGAGCCCGGGGCTAGGCAGTTGGTCCCGACATTTAAGATGAGTGAGGTTGTGTAGATCAGATATTCATTGTTAGATCTTTAGTGGAAAAGTTTCTAGAGAAGGGAAAGAAGTTTTATGCGGCTTTCATGGATTTGGAGAAAGCATATGACAGGGTGGATAGACAAGGATTATGGAAAGTGTTAAGAATATATGGTGTAGATGGGAAGTTGTTGAATGCTGTAAAAAGTATGTACGATGGTGCGAAGGCTGCAGTGCGTGTGGATGGTGAACTAAGTGAATTTTTCTCTTTGAAAGTTGGTTTGAAACAGGGATGTGTCATGTCTCCATGGTTGTTCAATCTGTACATGGATGGGGTAATAAAAGAGGTATGTACAAGGTAGGGTAGTGGATGTTGCAGTGGCCCTGGTGAGAGAGGATAGTGTTTGGAAACTCCCTGTACTGTTGTTTGCAGATGATACTGTGTTGTTGAGTGAAGACGAAGGGGAGCTGCAAGGCTTGGTGGATGAGTTTGGGAGAGTGTGTAAGAAACGGAATCTAAAGGTGAATGTAGGGAAGAGTAAAGTGATGGTCTTTGAGAGAGGTGAAGTCAGTGAATGTACAGCGAGGTTGGATGGTGAGGAATTGGAAAATGTGAGTACGTTTAAGTACTTGGGTAGTGTGATGAGTAATGATGGAGGTTTGGAGGGTGAAGTGCTTGAAAGGGTACAGCAGGGAAGAAAGGTTGCTGGTTCTTTGAAAGCAATGATAAGAAACAGGGAAGTGAGCATGGAAGTGAAAAAGTTGCTACATGACGGTATTGTGATACCAACTCTAGCGTACGGAAGTGAAGCTTGGACGTTGTTGGAAGGACACAGGTCAAGAGTGAGAGCAGTGGAAATGAGTTATTTAAGAGAAGCCTGTGGAGTCACATGGAGAGACAGGCTGACGAATGAGGATATAAAGGAGCGTTGTGGTGTTGATGTGGATGTGATAGGAAGCGCTATGAGGAACACACTGAGGTGGTTTGGCCATGTGGAGAGGATGGAGGGTGAAAGACTGACGAAGAGAGTGTATATAAGTGAGGTGGAGGGGGGAAGAGGGAGGGGGAGGCCGAGGATGAGATGGAGGGATGGGGTGGAGAGTTATATGAGAGAGGGGGGTGTGAGTTGGGAGCAGGGCAGTGAAATGGCGGGGGACAGGGCGACTTGGAGGCGATTCGTTTGTGGCCACCCCAAACGGGATTGAGGCGTCTGGCAATATATATATATATATATATATATATATATATATATATATATATATGTATATATATATATATATATATATATATATATATATATATTTTCACATGCAGTGCAAGCCATACAGATATACGGGTACCCGCAAAGCGAAGACACATACATGCAATCAGGCGTGCTCGCACGCACACACACACACACACACACACACACACACACACACACACACACACACACACACACACACACACACACACACACACACACACACACACACACACACACACACACACACACATTGCCTACTTCTGTGTACATTTTTTTTGTGTGTGGAGGTTACGGAAGTTTCCGTCAGTATTACCGACCGTTGGTAAAAGTCTGGAAGGTGTTGAGGAAAGACAAGTGGGAGAGATTTTTGTGTGAAAGTTGCGGTGCCCTCTCCCTCCCTCCCTCTCTATGCACGTGTGTGTGTGTGTGTGTGTGTGTGTGTGTGTGCGTGTGTGCGTGCGTGCGTGCGTGTGTGCTTTAACTCCTTCAATTTCTTCAACATTTGTAGGTAAAGAATGAAATTTTCCTGTTAATGTTACGTTTGTGCCAGCTATAGTCAATTTGAGTGACCTGTGCACCTGAAATGTATGGGGAAAGTAGGGTGAATTTGATTCGCGGCTGCTGGTTGGCCGCCGATGATGTCACTGAAGTAAATGCAGGCATGCGTTGTGCAACGTGCGGACGTAGGCGTACACCGTGTGTGGATGTGATAGTGCAACATGGGGACGTAGGTGTACACAGTGGGTGGATGCAGTGCAACATGCGGACGTGAGTGTACACAGTGGGTTAATAATTTACTTCAAACGTCATTCAGTTTTATAAAACCTTATAATCAACTTTAATTTTCTTTGATAACAGTAAACTTTTTAAGCTAATTTTGACCTCTTTAAGATTGTGTGGGTAAAGTTGAAAGTTGGAATACAAATGTGGGCGATTGTGTGTGTGTATGCGCCAACGCAAGATCGTGCTAGAAGAGTGAGAGAAGAGTTCTGGACAAATGTGGAAGTGTGCATGGAAAAGTTTGGAAAGAATGAGAGAGTGTTTTTGATTGGTGATATGAATGGTAAAGTTGGTAATGTGAAGGTGGATGGAATAGTTGGTGAGTGGGGTGTGCCTGCTGAGATAGATGAGAATGGGAGTGCATTAGTGGACATTTGTGCTGGGAGGGGGTTGGTGATAGCCAATACCCTCTTCAGGCATAAAATGATCCACAGGTATACATGGCGAGTGATGAGAAGGGTGGGTGGTGAACTGAATGAAAGGAAGGCAATGATTGATTATGTGTGTGTGGATGAAAGGATGCGAAGATGTGTAAAGGATGCAAGAGTGTATAGAGGTTGGGGGAGTGGACTTTCTGACCACTACTTGGTGGTGGCCAGAATTAGGATGCAAGTAAGATGGAGGAATAGAAGAAGGGAAAGACGAGAGGAAGGAGTAGTTGCAAGGAGAGTGGAAAGGTTACAAGAGGATGAGAAAAAGGCAGAGTATAAGAGAGAAGTGGAGGAACGATTGGGCAAAAATGAATTGGAGCAGATGGGAGACGTGGAAGGTATGTGTAAGATATTTACAGAAGAAATATGTGCAGCATGTGATGTGGTGTGTGGAAGGAAGAGAAGACGGAGGGGGGTGCAAGGAACAGCGTGGTGGACTGAAGAGGTGAAACAGGCTGTGGCACAAAAGAAGAAAGCATACAATGAATGGATGAGAAATAGGGGCGTGGAAGAAGTTGAGAGGCGGAAGAGAGAGTTATATGTGTAAAGGAAGAGAGAGGTGAAAAGATTAGTAAGAGAGAGTAAGAAGAGAGTGGATGAGGAATTTGGAAGGAATTTGAGTGAAAAGTGGAGGGACTGTAAGAAAATGTTCTGGAGAGAAGTGAAAAGAGTAAGACAGGGTGGAAGTGAAGTTAGCAGGGGAGTGAAAGATAAAAATGGTAGATTACTAGTGGAGAAGGGAGAAAAAGTGAGCAGATGGAGAGAACACTTTAAGGAATTGTTGAACGTAGAGGATGGAAGTAATGCGAGTATAAGTGGCTGGGGAATGGCTGGGGGAAGGAGGGAGATGAGAAGACAGGAAGAAATCAGTAGGATAGAAGTTGTGGAAGCAATGAAGAAAGTTAAATCGGGGAAAGCCCCAGGAATTGATGGAGTGTGTGGTGAAATGCTGAAGCATGGGGGAGAGATAGTAGTAGAATGGATGTAGAGGATGTGCAGATTGGCCTGGGAGGAAGATAGAGTCCCGGAGGATTGGAAGTCAGGTATAATTATTCCCTTGTACAAAGGAAAAGGGGAAAAAGAAGTGTGTGGTAATCATAGGGGCATTTGTCTTCTTAGTATAATAGGAAAAGTGTATGGTAGGATACTTATAGACAGAGTTAGAGAAAGAACAGAGAAATTAGTTGGAGAAGAACAGGGAGGCTTTAGGAAGGGAAGAGGTTGTGTAGATCAGATATTCATTCTTAGATCTTTAGTGGAAAAGTTTCTAGAGAAGGGAAAGAAGTTGTATGCGGCTTTCATGGATTTGGAGAAAGCATATGACAGGGTGGATAGACAAGGATTGTGGAAAATGTTAAGAATATATGGAGTAGATGGGAAGTTGTTGAATGCTGTGAAGAGTATGTACAATGGTGCGAAGGCTGCAGTGCGTGTGGATGGTGAACTAAGTGAATTTTTCTCTTTGAAAGTTGGTTTGAAACAGGGATGTGTCATGTCTCCATGGTTGTTCAATCTGTACATGGATGGGCTAATAAAAGAGGTACAAGGTAGGGTAGTGGATGTTGGAGTGGCCCTGGTGAGAGAGGATAGTGTTTGGAAACTCCCTGTACTGTTGTTTGCAGATGATACTGTGTTGTTGGGTGAAGACGAAGGGGAGCTGCAAGGCTTGGTGGATGAGTTTGAGAGAGTGTGTAAGAAACGGAACCTAAAGGTGAATGTAGGGAAGAGTAAAGTGATGGTCTTTGAGAGAGGTGAAGTTAGTGAATGTACAGCGAGGTTGGATGGTGAGGAATTGGAAAATGTGAGTACGTTTAAGTATTTGGGTAGTGTGATGAGTAATGATGGAGGTTTGGAGGGTGAAGTGCTTGAAAGGGTACAGCAGGGAAGAAAGGTTGCTGGTTCCTTGAAAGCAGTGATAAGAAACAGGGAAGTGAGCATGGAAGTGAAAAAGTTACTACATGACAGTATTGTGATACCAACTCTAACGTACGGAAGTGAAGCTTGGACATTGTTGGAAGGACACAAGTCAAGAGTGAGAGGAGTGGAAATGAGTTATTTGAGAGGAGCCTGTGGAGTCACGTGGAGAGACAGGCTGACGAATGAGGATATAAAGGAGCGTTGTGGTGTTGATGTGGATGTGATAGGAAGCGTTATGAGGAACACACTGAGGTGGTTTGGCCATGTGGAGAGGATGGAGGGTGAAAGACTGACGAAGAGAGTGTACTGTATATGAGTGAGGTGGAGGGAGGAAGAGGGAGGGGGAGGCCGAGGATGAGATGGAGGGATGGGGTGGAGAGGTATATGAGAGAGGGGGGTGTGCATTGGGAGCAGGGCAGTGAAATGGCGGGGGACAGGGCGACTTGGAGGCGATTTGTTTGTGGCCACCCTAAACGGGATTGAGGCGTCTGGCAATAGATAGATAGATAGATAGCTTCGGAAATCAGTTAAACTGGCAACTTATATTGCAAACAAATTACAAATATAAAAATAAATGTGCTAAAATACTTAGAGCTGTGGATTTACGTCATCGGCGGCCAATTAGCAGCTGCGAATCAAACACACCCTACTCGTCCCATACATTTCAGCTGCACAGGTCAATCAAATAGGGTATAAGACGAATCATAAAGTTCGATTGATCAATGTGCTTGTGTAAAAAAGTTTCTCTCTCTCTCTCTCTCTCTCTCTCTCTAATAAAAAATATATGTACAGTATATTATAAATGTTATCATGGTCGAAGCAAGTCCTTCTAAAGCAAGTTTTCACTGTTGTATTTGCAGGTCATCAGTAATTTGGCAAAGGATGGACATTTTTGTGGTAGTTTGGTTGTTTGGTTGTTGGTGATGGCGGTGATGGCTTTTGTATAATGTGACTACTCTCTGCACGAAACTCACACCTGCTTAGTATGATATATATAATCTCAGTAATAGTTGTCAAGGTTCCCCGCGCCGTGTATTGACCTCATCATGTTCGTGTTATGCTGTCGTCGTTCTTTCCTAGCTGTTCAGGCAGCTTCCTCTTTTCTAATTGTTTTTAACAAAAAGAAATGAATATATAGCATGAAGAGATGAGAGGAGAGAAACGTTAGATGACGAACAGAGGGGAAAACAGTACAATATAATGAAAATAGGAGCAACAAGAAAATTTAAAAAAAAATACAGATGGATGGGAGGGGAGGAAAGGAGAAGATAATCGAAAAGCAGAGTATGTAGAACAGGGCAGTGGGTATGTGATAAAATAGCAGAAAAAGATTTATACACAAATAGTAAAACCAAAGAAAGGACGTGCTTGGAGAAGGAAATGGAAAAGATATGAAAGAAACTGAGCAGAGAAAAGTTTAATGACGGTTAGGTAGATAGAGAGTTGCACGTTAATAAATAAAAAAGTGAGAGACTATAATTATGAAACAGCGGAAGAATGGGAGGGGAAGAGAGAGAGAAGAGAGGATGAGGGAAGATTCTGTAGGCAATGAGTACAGTGCGGAGATGAAGTAAGAGAGAGGATAAGATGGGGTGGGAAAACTGAAAGAAGAAAAAAATGGATTATATGACAGACACAGAGAGATGAAATGAGAGAAAAGGTTGAGAAAAATTGCCAGACTACTTAAAGAGTGTGAAGTATAAGAAAGACAAATAGAAAGACAAGAAAAGAATTAGGAAGTGGGAAGGAATTCTTAATGCGAGAAGGCAGCTGACATAACAGTAGACGTGGACAAAATAACAAAAGGAAATAAGAAGGAAATTAATTGTGCTCATAATATGAGGAAATGCAGGATATAATAGAAAGAGAAGGGGATGAAGGAATAGTAAAAAACAAATATGTTGATCAGAATATTAATACAATGCAAGGCGGAAATAAATAAATGCAAGGGCAGAGACAAAATAACAAAAGAGCTATTCACTGCTTATGAAGATGAATGGATAAAACAGCTTAGTAAACTATATATATTTGACGGAAGCGAAACTGAGTGCAAAGAAGGATAAAAAACTAATATGACTATAAATCTTAGTGGCAGACCACTCGAGAAACTACATTTTAAATACGAGGAGTATGAAGTGCAAATGACCTAAGAGTGAATTCTTAGTTTAAGGCAAAAACGAAACAGGAGAACGTTAAGAGAAAGTGACGGATATGAACTGTATATGAGCGACGAATACACCACTTACTTGATGACGATGAACACTGTAGGAGTTATTAAATGTCGATGATTGTACTGGTGGTCGTGAACATGGTAGTGATGTCAGTGACAATGGTGTAAGCGACAATAGCAATTGCCGTGGTTATAGTATTCGCGATAGTTGTGTTAGTGGTTGTACTGTAGTGAACGTGAAACAGTGATGAAAGCGGTGGTTGTAGCGTCAGCGATAATGGTGGTGGTTGTAATGGTAGTAGTGGTGAGGTGGGTTATCATGAGGAGTCGTGGATGATATTGATAATTACGGTATAGTTAGTGATAACAGTGATACCGGTGGTGGTGAGAGACATTTGAAGCACATTCTGAGCTTTTTGGTCACCACAGAGTCCGTCCTCAAATGACGTGAAAAAAACAAAACAAGAATGTATGTTTTGGACTCAAAAGATGTGTAGAACAAGCAGGCAAGCACAAAGGCAGTACAACACGAGCATAACGCTGTTTCGACACGAGATGTAGAAGCGTGACAGCTGTTGTGATTAAACTGCTCTTAGGAAGTTAGAATATAATATGACTAGGGACACACACACACACACACACACACACACACACACACACACACACACACACACACACACACACACACACACACACACACACACACACACACACACACACACACACACACACACACACACACACACACACACACATGCTTAACATCATCTGCACATCCTTCCTCATGTCTTCACATACCCTTGTAATCTTCTTAGCGTCTCTGTTCTGTTATATCCTCTTATCCTCTTGTTCGCTGTTGCTTTCTCTCCTAATTTATCACCCACTTACCTTTCTCCTCTTCTTACTCCATCATTCGTTACTTCTTTCAACACCTCCTGCCCGTTTTATTTCAGTTCTTTTTTATTGCATACAGTATTTGTCTGATCTAAAATCCTCGTTATTCTCTCCGTCGTCTTTCCTCTCGCTTTTTCAGTTCGCTTCCTGTATCCGTCTGTCCGTCCGTCCGTCCGTCCGTCCGTCCGTCCGTCCGTCCGTCCGTCCGTCCGTCCGTCTGTCCGTCCGTCCGTCCGTCCGTCCGTCCGTCTGTCTGTCCGTCCGTCTGTCCGTCTGTCCGTCTGTCTGTCTGTCCGTCTGTCTGTCTGTCTGTCTGTCTGTCTGTCTGTCTGTCTGTCTGTCTGTCTACCTGTCTGTCTGTCCGTCTGTCTGTATGGCAGTCTGTCTGTCTGTCTGTCTGTCTGTCTCTGTCTGTCTCTCTCTCTCTCTCTCTCTCTCTCTCTTAGGTTCGCCTGTGCTTGATAATTATTAGGTATTCCCTTCCTGCTTCTTCTCTTCCTTTGTTCTTCGTTAATGCTTCTCCGTTTCTTTTGCACTTACTTCTTAATTAGTTTTGTTGTTATTGTCCACGTGATTTTTTTTTCATTCATAAATTCTGAGTTTCATATGGTCTTGTTCATTTGTTTTAAAATGTGTTATTTTGTTTGCTTTGCCTTTTACGTGGTGTCTTGTGTATAGCCAATTTATTGTAGGCAATTTCGTCTTTACCTGTACTGTCCTTGCTTTCCCATTGTCTCACAATATTATATTCCTTTTTTTCCTTTCCCTCATTTCTTCCCCCTGTCTTTCGTTTCCGCGTCCTTTGAGCGTCCCTTTACTCTGTTGTTTCATCCCCTATTCCCATCAGCTTGTCCCCATGATCTTCTCTTATTCTTAAAATTGCCTTCTCTCCTGTTACTGTACAATCACTATATTTCTTCCTTTCTCACTTCTGTTCCCTCCCTGCTTCCCCACCCTCTGCTTTTGCTGACGTTCACTCCACATGCCAGTAACCTAAATTTAAATGTCATTTCTGGGGAAGCTGATTTAGCAAAAGTCATTCAGCCACAACCCCCCACCACATACAGACCAATCCATCACAACATTCCATCCTGTCTCCTTCCCTTTTGTCAAACCCTAGCCCAGTCTCCACCACTCTGGTCAATAACACTGTGTAACAAAGAATTTGTTTATTCATTTTTTTCGGTCTTCTTAGACTGTTTTCCACGCTGATTCCAATGGTGAATGTTTTGTTTGTCTACCTCTAGGTTTTTCTCAACAATTGGCAATTGTTTATTTCCAGTCTTGTTACCGCGCGCCGATGTAATGGCTGACGTAATGGATGACAATAAGGACAAAGTTGATGACGGACGGGTAAATGATAATGAATACTATGTTGGAGAATGATCCGGAGACACTCCACACTTTCCCAGTCACCACGAACTGGATGACTTGGTCCGAGATTTAGGACTCACCAAGTCCAATGCTGAGCTTCTGGCATCATGTCTAAGTGAATGAAACTTGTTGGATCCCAGCTGCAAGTTGAGTTATAGGAGTCGCCACGTCAAGTTTGCGTCCTTCTTCATATATTGAGAAGAAACCTCGTTGTGTTGTTGCTTTGATGTTAAGGGTTTGTTCCAAGCCATGGGAGTGGATTACAAGGCCTCAGAATGGAGACTTTTCATAGACAGTTCCATGAAGAGCCTAAAAGCTGTACTTTTGCATAACGGCAACGAATTCCCATCATTTCCAGTTCCACATTCTGTGGAAATGAAAGAAGGCTATGGGAATGTGAAGATTTGTCTGATAAAGATCAAGTACTCAGATCACAACTGGGAGGTTTGTGGGGATTTCAAAATGATTTCGTTCCTACTTGGAATGCAAGGCGGTTATACGATATACTCATGTTTTTTTATGGCTGTGGGACAGCCGGAGCAATGCAAAACATTTCGTGAGGAAAGACTGGCCTCTCAAATATAGCCTCACACCAGGCTCGTGCAACTTTCTGAGAGGTCCACTAATCTCCAGAGAGAAGGTATTGCTACCGCCACTACAGTAAAACTTCGTCTTGTGAAACAATTCGTGAAAGCCATCGACAAGGATGGCGATGCGTTTCTGCGTGGCAAAGGTGACGGCTGGCATATTCACCGGGCTGCAAGTTCGAAGAATGCTTGCAAGTCGTGAACTCCTGCGTAAAATGACCGATGATGAAGAGCACGCTTGGAATGCTTTCAGAGGGGTTGTGGAAGGTTTTCTTGGCACCCAGACACCAGATTCCACATAGCGCGTCGATGACCTGATGGGCGCATTCCACCGGCTTGGATGCAGAATGTCAATCAAATTGCACTATCTGCATTCCCACCTTGATTTCTTCAGAAGCAACATGGGTGCAGTCAGTGAGGAGCATGGCGAACGGTTCCACGAGGGCATTCTGCTGATGGAAGCCAGATATCAGGGCAGGTGGAATGAGGTGATGATGGGCTATTACGTTTGGAGATTGTTGCGCAGTTGTCACCACTGCTACAGAAGAAAGTCAAGATCAAAAGTGCATTTCTAGATACAGTACTATGTGCCCTGCATTCCTTGTGATGTTGCTATTTGCCCAATTTCTAGTTATATTTATAATATACATCCGGAAATATATAAATTCTTTGACATTCTCAACATTCTCGAAATCGTAACAAGCTGCAGTTCCTGTCCTTGGACGATACATATGTTGTTGCATAATACCTGTAACTCTAGATTCACTCAAAAACAAATAGCATATTCGGAATCTACGCATTAACAGTGATCAGAAATAGGGTAAAAATCAACATAAAAAAAAAAATTGTTATTCTCACCCCAACCAATCATCATCCAACTTGCCTCATCCACCGATATTCACATTACTAACTTTCCCCTGAATATCCTAGATCAAGCCGACTCAGTTCATCTCCCTTGTAGTTAACCCTGCCCTCTCTTTGTTCATAAGGTATGTCCGTCACTTTTCGCTTTTACTCATGATATTAAAGAAATTCATACCACACCTCTCTCAGCCTGGAGACATTAGCCAACAAAGGATATGTGAAAATCAGAATAGGTGAACTATGAGGCGAACTAATGTCCCCGACTGTACCTCCATTCCAATAGGAAATAACCAATAAACCCGGAACTCCCAATCTCTCTGCACTAAATCGCCACAAATGGGACAGATAACAATATCAGTCGATCGTAAGGATTCCATACACACACGCCTTCTTTTTCTTGCTCGTTCACTTATCCACTGAGTTGGTGGAATCTCGCTACGATGCAGGGAGGGATCCAGTAGTTATTATGAGGTAAATCGATAACAGTCAATCCCATATTACCCCCTTCAAGGTGTAGGCTACCGTTTTCCAATACATATAATGGTAGATGTCTAGCATATTTCCCTTGACGGCAGGACTGGATTGAAAAACCTGCAAATATTTCTTGGGAATCCACCACGCTCGCCTGTCAAAGCCGTCATTCCCACTGGGTCTTTCTAGCCACTAAATCGCAACGACGAGTAAAACTTTATTGTTTTTATTATCCATGCTCTACTCACATGTAGTTAAGTTAATAGTAACTAAAAAAGAAATACATTATCACTTTTTATCATGAAACCATGAACAACGAAACTCCATCAGTAGAATCTAATGCATATGAGAATTTTTTTTTTTTTTCATGGATTCCCTGAAAAGGTTTAATGAAAATGTTGTAGGAAAAAAATGGGAGGAGTCCGAACTCCTTGGACAGCTCGCATTCCTCCTTTAGATCAACCACTGATGATAGAAGGATAGGATGGAAGGATAGGAGGCCAAGATACCGAAGTGTTTGAACCAAGGTATTGTAAACATCAAACCTTGTTGATATGGAGTTAGGGCTTTCTACACCTGTGTTTCCTGTCTCTTCCAATTTCCGATCGCCATTTTGAGATTGCCTGGTAAACAGCTTGCTGATGGAGAGAGAATTTGTTTCAACCATTTTTTTCTTCACTTGTTCTAAATGATTTTTGCTTTGTTCTGTAATTTTAATTTCTTTCAAATATCATTGATAGTTTTCAATATTTACTGACGATAAAGTGAATTAGTTTCTACTGCGTTTTCTTGTGCATCGTAGGACACTTGACTAAGGAGATGCGCGATTTCATCTCGCTGTTGTTGGAGAAAATTTTTAAACAGACCTCTGTCCTGAAGCCATTATCGCTACAGCATCCATTTTTGCCGTGTATGCTCTCATAGACACTGTCCATCCTGTACAATAATTTCAGACTTTTCCACTAATTTCTTTGTTTCACACGTTCATTTGTTTACAACTCCTCCCCCCTCCGACACTTTCACTCTTGGAGTATATTTCAAAAGCACTTACTGCATTCAAACTCCTGATTCTACAACACCCATTTTCACCAGGAATACATTCCCATCCCAACCTCACCATTCTCATCAGTCCCACCCATTCCGTTGCTCACTACGCCAATTTCTTCTCCCCGACATGACGATGTTCACGGTGCGACGAAGGCAATGCAGTCGATTAACGCACTTTATTGTTCTAATTCTACAGTATTTTTCGTTTTCAGAATTGACAAAATAGTGTTTCATAGATATCCAGGATTGTTTCTCCATCCTTTTCCCTCATCCCAACGCCATTTTAAGATCGACAACGAAACCCATGAGGAGGAGGGTTTTTTTTTCTGCCTAGCAAGGACGACCAATTCAATGATTTTCCTAGCATAAGAGTTTGAATATACCCTTTACACACCTCTCTCACTATTAAGGTGTTCTGTTTAAATGAATAAATTTTCTAGGAGCAGCTAATGAAAAACTCAAATGATGTACTTGGAAGGAAAAGGAAGGGTTATCTAACTTATTGAAAACTGAATGATTTAGTTCAAATTAAGAAGAGCCTCTCTTAGTACGAATGAGTTAATGAAGACTATAACAAACATTTCCAGTTCGAAAACTCTATCCTGAGCTTAATACACTTATCTGGATGCAGCAAGAAATATACCAGAAAAACATCACTGAACTAAATGGTTAATTTCAGCGTTTTCTTTTGAACAGATAATCCACACAGCCCGGACTGATTGATCCAGGCTGATGAAAATATAATCCTTGTAATCTCTCCCGGTAATCCCTTATCCGGCTGGCATGGCAGAACCCGGAATTAATTTGTTTACTGGCGTCACTGCTTTGTGAAAATTACTGAACACAATTTGACATGAATAACTCATGAATAATTAAAATGAATAACAACCTTCAGCACCTACTGTCTATCTACTGTCTTTAATCAGACGCCATAATCCTGTAAAAGAAGGCCGTTTGTCTTTGAGTTAGTTGTTTTACGGGGAGGTGCACTGACCCTCCGCAACCCACTTGTTGACACGTAGGAAACGCATATGAATTGGTTTTATGGTTACCACCCAGCTTTGTAAATGGTTTCCAGGCTTCCAGGAAACCATTAGGCTCGTCAGTGTGTGTAAATCCTCCTGAAAGGAAGAGAAGAGTACTAAAAGTGAGAGGAAAAGGGAGAAATAGGAATAGAGGAGGACAGACACAGAAGACGAACGATATAGGTGAAGGAAGAATTAGCCTGCACTTGAAGTGGGTTAATGATGGTCGCCGTCACTTACCCTGATATGTACATGTTGTGTTGTAGTCTATACCAAAAAAGCAGCTCATCCAGTGCAGTCTGTCTCAGGAATAACACTATGACTTAGCAAGCCCTCACACACACACACACACACACACACACACACACACACACACACACACACACACACACACACACACACGGAGGGAGAGAGAGAGAGAGAGAGAGGAATTTAATATTGGACTGAAGGAGTTAGTTTCTAAACATTCTTTCTTTTGCAGAATAAAATCGTTTGGTGATGAGAAGATTAATCAATAGGATATGCCATCGTATTCAAGGGGTTCAGAGAAACAGCATATTAACAACAACCGCTTAATCATACAACTGTGCCGCCTTATTTTTCCTAGAAACATTTATTCTCTTCCTGATGGATCATAGGAGTGTCAGTGTTTATACTGGTACCATAAACTGTGTCATGGTCGTAACAATTTTTGTTTTCTTTTGCAGGTAACGCCAGAAGATTTCATTCAGTTGAAATTGAGTCAAAGTAGCCTGAGAGTGTTCCTTCTTGTTAACGCAAGAGGATTGGTTCAGATGAGAATGAATCGTAGGATAATGTTGCGATATCTCGGATAGTCATGAAGGGACAAGGAAGATGTTTTTAATATGGTATTTATCCATTATTGCCTGATCAGAAACGTAGGGGCACAGGGCTAGGCTACTCAATCCAGAAATTTAAGCGAAGTATGATATGTTTTTCATCGCTGAGCGGCATTATGATGTAGATAATAAACCCAAATCGCTTCTAGTAAGGAAACTTTTTCTTTCCCCAATTCTTTTGGACTGTCATAACCCTCTAGACCACCTAGAAAAATACGTAAATAAAGAAAAAATACGTAAGGGATGACTAAGAGGTCCCCGCAACTTGTTAATGGAAAATGCAGAATACCTACGACAGTTCAGATGAGGGACTACAGAATACTTACGATAAATGAGAAATGCATAAGAAAGCGGTGCGGGCTATTAGCTTCTTCAACCCGGTGGCGTATTTTCTGTTGTACTGCTGCTACCTTCAGACAGTTTTATTTAGCTTAGGAGAGATTTGTCGAAGTGGAGGAGTTTGATAAAGTCTCCATTAACCTCTTCACCGCTAGAAGTTTACCATAAATTGAATCAGAGTGTGTGAAGATGGCAAGAACTTATATAATGCCAAAATACATAACTGGACTGAAGGGTTAAGGGAATTCGCAGAACACGTGAAGCACCAGATATGAAAGTGTATTCAATCAGGCTCCACAACACTGACGATGACCGAGAGAAAAAGAAGATATGCAATTTAACAGTTTTGGAAAAGTATATAAAAATATTCTCTCTCTCTCTCTCTCTCTCTCCCTCTCTCTCTCTCTTTGTGTGTGTGTGTGTGTGTGTGTGTGTGTGTGTGTGTGTGTGTGTGTGTGTGTGTGTGTGTGTTTGCTTTTCTTATCTGAGGGTGAAACGTTTTCTTTGCTTATAAACATGATTATTTCTTCCAATTACAAAATTCCAAACTGTCTCTCTCATGACCCCGTAACTCATTCTCAGCTGAAATAAATTGTCTGATGTTGGCGGGAATGAATTACTAGAGTTGTCCCAACCACGAGAGGGTTATTGGTTTCAGTGTTAACATCCATTGCTTCCTTTGACTCACTTTCACCTGAATTATATCTTGTTTCGACCGTGAGAGATTGAAGTAAGACATGACTGAATGTTTCGTCTATTTGTGGTAATCCTTTTAGTACAAGGTTTTCGTATGTCCAATGCTGTTTTCTCCAAATGAATGATCAAGATAAGGTAGGATCTCTCGCTTAGTGAAGGAGTTGATAGTGGCTTTATCTAACCTGTCCAGTTTGGAAAGTATTCATATCTTAGGAACACGGACTGGCAACAGCACGAATACAGAAATAAAAATATAATATCGGGCATTATCGACCCTCTCCAGTTCTGTGCTCCCCTACCAAGCAAAAAAAATTTCGGGAGGCAGAAATAAGAATAGTGTATATGATATTCTAATGCTGAGAGAGTTTACAGGATATATGGAGAAATACAACAATATTTAGTAATTAAGTAACCCTGGTTTGTCTGGCCGTATAGACCCATCACCCGCAGGCAAAGTGACCATCTCGTTCAGTGAACTGATGGACATAGCCTCGCTACAGTGAGGCACGGAGAAGAGTATGAAGGCTGGGTTCGTTGATGGACGCAGACTCGCTTAACAGGGGCACCAGAGTACAGTAGGTTAAATATCACCCCGTTATTTGTTTATATTAGCACCCATGTTTATATACTAGCATCTAGCGTTGTGAATGGTTTTATGGATTATGCGAAACCATTAGGCTTGACGTTCAGTGTAGAATCGCCTTAGGAAGAAGTAGGCAGCACTTCCTTCATCTGACGTGTGTGTGTGTGTGTGTGTGTGTGTGTGTGTGTGTGAGAGAGAGAGAGAGAGAGAGAGAGAGAGAGAGAGAGAGAGAGAGAGAGAGAGAGACAGATCTTTTCCTGTAACAATGACGGGCTAATGCAGTGCCGAATAGCTTTTTTTTTTTTTTTGTCAGCAAGAATATTATAGTTACGATTTAAGTCCTCCTCCAAGGTTTGGTAAAAACGGTTCATAACACTCCGATGACGACGGGTCACTCCTAAACTAAAAATCGTCCTGTGGCAGGAAGAATAATACATCTTATTTCTTTTTTATTCTAATTAATTTTATTCTAAAATTGCCATCAGGCCATCTTGCTTGCATACTAGTAACAACAAGTGCTCGTTGGCCCTTCGGGCCCCTCGCACTTGCTCCTGCGGAGGGCTCTCGTGTTTATGTGATGTTCTAGTGTAACGTTGTCACTTGGATAATTTGCAGCTAACCAACTGCTCGTGTTATTTGCAGCTTCGGGAATGGAACCCAAGTTGTCCGAACACAAGTGCGAAGTACACACACAGACACACGGGTACTGATACAATTTATATTAGTTCTACCTCTGGGCAAAAAATTCTACGGAGATCCTATGCCGGGCTACGAGAGCAGTGTTTTTTGGTCAAAATGTGATCGCTCATTAAATATAGTAAAAGTTTTTCAGTCGTGATGGGACCAAGTTTTTTCACATCAGCGATTTTTTTGCCAATTTTGGTGCGATTTGAATGTGTAGTTTCGGCTGCCCAAAACACACACACACACACACACACACACACACACACACACACAGCTACTGCTAAAGTATATTAGATAGGGTAACAGAAATAAATTGCAACATAACCATAATCGGGCCCAGTTAAGTCAAAGAACCATAAGATATCTGTTGTCGTCTGGGAGTTGACACTTTAATATGGATGCTGTATTACTTCATTACCCCTAACCACTACAATACCACAACGTCTTCTGTATACTACCGGTACTCTTGTTACTGGCGAGCGATTTTATTCTACTTAGAAGTGAGATTTCCATCTGAACAGGTAATGTACAGCTCTGGACAGAAATCTGCGGTAAACTCGAGGTGAACGGTGAATGGCCCGGAGCAGTCTTACTGGACCGCGGGTCACTCTCTGGGACGGCAGCTAGTATACAAACTAGTGCCTGGTATAAATGCTCATAATTTTGAACAGATTGGACATCATATCTATCCTATCACAATTTTCTTTCTGATCATCAGTATGGGTTCCATCAGGGACGCTCCACTGGCGATCTTCTCACCTACCTTTCTGACTCCTGGTCATCCTCCTTTCGGGACTTTGGTGAAAGCTTTGCCATTGAACTTGACATCTCAAAGGCTTTCGATCGAGTCTGGCATAAATCTTTACTTTCCAAACTGCCCTCATACGGTTTCTATCCTTGTATCTGTGCCTTCATCCCTAGCTTCCTTTCTGGTCGTTCTATAGCTGCTGTTGTAGACGGCCATCGTTCTTCTCCTAGATCTATTAACAGTGGTGTTCCTCAGGTCATTGTCCTATCACCAACTCTCTTCCTTTTATTCATGAATGACCTTCTAAGCTGTACATCTAACCCTATCCACTCATAAGCTGATGACTCCATCCTTCACCTTTCCATTTAGTTCCCGCAACGTCCATCTCAGCAGTTACTTCAACATACAAGAGATGAGGCTATGGCACACCTAATGTCTGACTTGGCTCGTATCTCTGACGGGTAAAAATAAGCTTGTTGTTTTTAATGCAGCAAAGACTCAGTTTTTACACCTATCAACCCGACAAAAACTTCCACAGGTATACCCACTAACGTCTAATAATATTCAGCTTAATCCTGCATCATCCTTGAACATGCTTGGGGTTTCATTTACTCGGGACTAATCTTGGGAAGATCATATTACATCTCTTGTAAAATCTGCTTCCAAGAGATTAGGTGTGCTAAGCCGACTCCGTTTCTTCTTTACTCCTGCACAGTTGTTGACTATATGCAGGGGTTTTATCCATCCCTGTGTGGAGTACAACTCTCATGTGTGGGCAGGCTCCCCACGTACAGCTCTTCTCAATAGGGTGGAGTCTAAGGCTTTTCTTCTCATTAACTCTCCTCCTCTTACTGACTCCCTTCAACCTCTGTCTCTTGGCCGCACTGTTGCATCTTTATCTTTTTTCTATCGCTACTTCAATGGTCGCTGCTCCTCTGAACTGTCTGCATGCATTCCTCCACCTCTACAACGACCACGTAGCACCCATCTAGCAGCAAACTCTCATCCCTTTTCTGTCCAACTCTCTGATGCAAGAGTTAACCGTTACTCCTAGTCCATCATATATGCAACAGGTCAACTCTGGAACTGTCTCCCTCTGTCTGTATTTCCTGCTCCCTATGATCTCCAGTCTTTCAAACGCAGTGTGTCCAGGCATCTCGAAATGATCGGATGTTGAATTTGTCTCTCTCTCATGTATTTTGTCTTTCTCTTGGAAGGAACAATAACTGCGGGGCCGCGGCCTTTGGTTCCTTCTTCCTCGCATTAAAAAAAAAATATCGGGTATTACCTACGTAAGGAGTGTGTCATAACGTTGATATATATCTATATCTATATCTGTCTATATCTATCTATCTATCTATATACTGTATATACCTATATCAATATCTATCTATCGATCTATCTATCTATAGACAGATAGATAGAAGTATATATATATAGATATATATATATATATAGATATATATATATATATATATATATATATATATATATATCATCTCATCTCATCTCATCAGCCGTTGAGGTCCACTGCAGGACCGGCCTATCCCTACCGAAGCAGGGATGATTCAGCCAATGTATCTCTACCTAGTGGCTTAGGCTGTCTGGTAGAGACTGTATGTAGGGTGATAAGTGCTTGTGAGTGTGATTGTAGTGTTACAGTGGCTTTGGATGTGTGTGTAGTCTGTGAACCAAGTGTAATCGACCCGCCTTAAGCCGATTGGGTGCAAGCTTACTAGTATGCGACGCTGGTTCAACCAGAGCAACCCTTGTGTCCGCCAAAGTAGCAAGTGGCTTGGTGAACACTTTGCAAAGTTTTTACAACTCTGGCTGGAGACGAATCCGCGTGTGAAATGCACACTCTACCACTGTACAGAGGCTCCATATATATATATATATATATATATATATATATATATATATATATATATATATATATATATATATATATATATATCATCATGATCATCATCATCCGGACCTCCTTTCCCACCCTAGGGCAGGGTGAGGAGTAGCAATGTCCAGAGAGCCCAAATTTGCCCAGTTCAATGGGCCACGCTTCCATTCACTCATCATTCATGCCCCCAGAATTCTGGCTCTATCGGATACGCCAAAAACATTCACTACGATCTGTAGCTTCACATAAACGTATCCTATTGAGTCAATCCGGACGCTGCAAGGTAAAAAGGGTTGCCAAATCCCTGATCATACACTTCTCCTCAGAATATTCATCCAGCCAGCTCGATCTCATGTCAGTTCCCTAGCCTTACCAACTTCCAAACCTTTCTTCCTCACACACTCATGCACCATATCTCTCCACCTTCTCCTTGGCCTACCTCGCCTCCTCCCTCCTTCACATTCGCTCAGACATACTATTTTCACCAGTCTATTGTTATCCATTCTCTCCACATGACCATATCACCTCTGTGCACTCTTCGATTCTGGTGTCAACCGACTTCCTCACTCCACATCTTTCACGAATCACATTATTTCGTATCTTACCGACACTCAATACTCCACATACATTCCTCAGCAGTCCCATCTCCGCTGCCCTCACTGACTTTTCATTTGCATGCCACACCATAGTCTCACATCCATATGTTAAAGTTGGCACTAACACCCCTTCATGTAAGTCGCGTGCAGCTGCAACACTCAAGCCTCTGTATCCTATGAAGGCCCTCATTGCACCAGCTACTTTTCTTCCTTGTGTCACTCTACTTTCAACTTCTTTTGCACATTTTCTTCTCTTTTCTATCACTATACCCAGGTATTTGAACACTCTCAGCAATTCCAGTCTCTCTCCATTGATTGTAACATCGCACTGGGAGTCACCTTCTCTCACAGTAACCATCATTTTACTCTTTTCTACATTTACTCACAAGGAACGACGCTCACAGACATCAGCAAAACATGCACTAGCCTACCAAGTTCTTGTCCAGTACTTGCAAGCAGTACTGCATCATCAGCATACAAGAAATTCGAGATATTCCATCCATCACCATTCATTACCAACACCATCCCTCTGTCCATTACTCAGGTTTTTACTTCTCTCATCACCCCATCCATATATATATATTGAACAACCTTGTCGCACGCCCACACCGATCGTGAACCATTCACTTAGATGCCCATTAACCCTTACAATGCGTCTCTACCATCTTAATAACTCTGGACGGCACCTAACGGCTTACCATCTACACCGTACATGCGCAAAACTTTCCACAATCCCTCTCTGTCCACTTTGTCGTATGTTTTTTCCAGATTCATGAATGCCATAAACACCTTATGGTCCTTCTTACAAGCCTTCCCTGCTATCTGTCTCACTGCAAATATTTGGTCCACACATCCTCTGTCACTCCTAAAGCTACCCTGTTCATCACTCGCCAAGACTTCTGATATCTCTCTTACTTTCTGTATAATAATTCTTCCATATACCTTCTCTACCACAGTTAATAAACTTTTGCCACAATAATTCTTGTACTCGCTTCGCCCACCATTACTTTTGTACAGGGGACAATCACAGCCTTTTTGCACTCTGCGGGCACAGTTTCACTCATCCATGCCTTCTTACATATCTCCAACAAGCACTTCATTCCACCCTGTCCACTAATCTTAAGTATCTCTTCGCACACCTCATCAACTCCAGCTGCTTTCCCATTTTTCAGCTGCTTCACAGCACTCTTCACCTGTGCGAGTGTCACGTTTCCTGGCACTGCATTCCTTCTCTGCACACCCCCAAAATCAATCATGATTACAGCTGCGCTGCTCTCTCCATTCCCATTCATCAGGCTTTCAAAAATTCTTTTTATCTGGTCCTTACTTAATCTCCATGGGTTAATAATCTCCTACCTACATCCTTCACACCATCACATTTCTTTCCGCTTTCACTTCTACATTTCCACATCTTTTTCCTGAATCCTTCCTTGTCAATGTAGTTCGCATTCATTTTTCTTCCCAGATCACCATTTATCTCGTTCTTTTTCCTCTTCACTAGTCTGTTTACGTGCTTCTTGCTCTCAATATATTCAATTCTTATTTTAATTGAACCTCTGTCCTGCAACCACGTACAAGCACGACATTAATATCGTAAGTATGGCATGGAACATAAGTTTAACCAACGCACTCACGACACTGAAAGAGTGGGTGATGATCATGGTGTAGCGTGACGTGGAAAAGAACCTTTATGAACTGCACACACAGACGCTCCCACAGAGACGGTGTGTGTGTGTGTGTGTGTGTGTGTGTGTGTGAGAGAGAGAGAGAGAGAGAGAGAGGATCTGGGGTTGTGGTGGGGGTGAACTGGTAAGGTATGGAGGAGAGAGGGATATGGCATTGTGGTTGGGGGGAGGGGGGGTGAAGAGGTACAAAGGAGTACAAAGGGAAGCAAACAGCTACAGACCTAATGGTCCTTTCGAGGCTGCTTGTTACAGAGAAGACTATCACTATGATATCTAATTCTACAAGTTGAAGGTAAGGACAGAAATGCAAGAAGGCTGTCCCCCACCCACCAAACCCTCCAGTCGAAGCTGACAAGAAGAAAGTGAGAAGGACCACCATGCAGCATGGAAAAGCTGACATGGAATTTTCATAGGAAAGACTAAAAAGTGGTAAACTATATTCTGTCCTACTATTCCTGTGCACTACAAGTGTCAATAAACTACAATTATTATTAAATACATGGTACTTCCCTGCTCTAGTTTCATCATGATTTGAAGTAAAGAAAAACAGCTTACATTATTTTTCATTCATGAAGGTGTTTAGCTGGGGATTTGAAGCGAGATATTTATCCAAGCTATTTTTGGATATCACCACTGCACTGCAATCACCGACATCCCTGGCAGTTTATTCCAAATGTTAGCAACTCATTTGAAAAAGACATGTTTGGATGGAGGGAACAGGGGAGAAACGAATGCTGATTCCGAAATATTATAATTGTTTACTAACAGTGCTCACCTAGGAAAACAGGTTGAGAAAACTTGAATATTACTTTTAGCTGAGGAGTCTTCGATGAATGATGACATTCGGTATGCAGTTCATAGTTTGACACAAATGACTCAGTAACTGTAGCAAATTGGTCGCAAACAAATACTCGTAATGGCATGTTCATGTTGGGCCACATCCCGTCCCCAACCGTATATATATATATATATATATATATATATATATATATATATATATATATATTGTTACGGAACAGAGAAAACTGTCCCACAAAGTTCCAGGTTCAAAACAAAAGAGTTAGGTAAAATTACAAGTTAAAGTTTAATGCTCAAACTAACAACTAAACATTCAGGACTCATAAGGATAATGTAATGGCAAACACAGGTTAAATATATGGTTAACTGCAATAGCCTCTATTAACACGAAAATAGCAAGAGTAAATTTTTCTAAGTCAGCCCTGATAAAATGAAAAAAAAAAAACGGATAATGCTCAGTTAATGCAAGATATATTATTACAGATACAAAATATTATTAACAATGGCCGACATCAAAAACACATGAATCACAAAAAACCTCACTAGGCGTACGAATTAACACCTTATGCTATACAGTACAAGAAAAAAAATGTAATAACACTTATACTCAAATTACACAGCAGCTAGATGGTTGGAGACTTCCTGAGCACTCACAATAATAATAACAACTGTACAGGGGAGGACAGAGATGTGAACAAAATGAGGAGTAGATCTAAGTGGCCATTAATGCAGAGACTGAGCTCATTATATAGGGGCCGGCTGAGCTTGATACAACTTGTAAGAAGGATGCGCAAATGAAGCCATAGGGGACAAAGAGTTGACACTCCTGCTCTGAACAACAGAAAGAACGACTTACTCTACTATAAGGGAGGAGGGGGGTAGTGAGGGAGAACACGCACTATGGAAGCCACGAGGCGAATCGAGATCAAACATGCAGCATACTGTACGTTAGAATTATACAAAGGATGATGAAATCATAGGCTATGTAACACCTCCCCACAAAAAAAAAGAAATTTACAAAGGAAATTTCTTATTACTCTAAAACAATCTGTCTGAAGTCTACATAAGCAATCTGCAATAACATTTTCTTTCCCCTTGATATGTTGTATGTCTAATGAATACTCCTGAAGAAGTAGACTTCATCTTGTCAATCTCTGATTTTTATCTTTAAACTTACTAAGGAATTTCAGTGGGTTATGATCGGTATAAATGACTATGGGGTCAAAACCAGAACACAAATAAAATGAAAAATGCTGTAAACCCAAAATCAAGGCCAAAAGCTCTTTCTCAATAGTTGAGTAGTTCTTTTGAGGTGGAGTGAACTTCTTACTGTAATAAGATACAGGGTGTTCAATACCCTGATCATCCTCTTGCAGCAAAACAGCCCCAGCTCCTGTATCATTTCCGTCAACAGCCATCTTAAAAGGCTTAGCAAAATTTGGAGTAGTGAGCACTGGCTGACTTAATAGGATAGCTTTAAGTTTGCTGAAAGAGGATTCACAGTCATCGGTCTAGACAAATTTAACTCCCTTTTCCAGTAGGTCTGTAAGTGTTGATACAAGAATTGAAAAGTTAAGAACAAATCTCCTGTAATAACCTACCATTCCCAAAAATCTTTGTAGCTCTTTCCCACTTTTAGCTCTGGGAAGATCACCCATAACCCGAACCTCAGCTCCTGGTGGTGCAACATGTCCATCACCAACCACGTACCCAAGGCACCGAACTCCAGCTTGACCAAACTCACACTTTGACAAATCAGCCACAAGATCAGCCTGAACCAAACGCTCAAGAAATTTACTGACATGGCATAGGTGATCTTTCCAGTTGTCACTGAAGATTAATACATCATCAATATAAACAACACACCCTGCCAAACCCTCTGTTACAACATTCATGAGCTTCTGAAATGTGGCTGGTGCACTCTTCATACCATATGGCATTACAGAACATGCAAAAGTCTTTCCTAGTGTTACAAAACATGAGATCTCCCTAGCACGTTCAGTCATAGGTACTTGCCAGTATCCCTTTAACAAATCAAATTTACTTATGTACCTAGCCTTTCCGATCTTGTCTATGCAATCTTCCACGCGAGGGAGAGGGTAAGTGTCTGTTTTGGTTATCTGATTAACACGTCTGTAGTCGATGCAAAGCCGCTGTGACCCACCTGGCTTAGGGACTAGAGTGACAGGAGAACTCCACTCGCTCTGACAGGGCTCAATCATCTTGTGGCCCAACAGGTAGCCAAGCTCCTTCTGGATGAGAGGAACTTTCAATGGGGTCACACGGTAAGGAGGCAGTTTAATTGGCTTTGCGTCTCCAACATCGACATCATGCATCAACACAGTGGTTCTTCCTGGAGTGTCACGGAACACTTGCGGGCACTCCTGCAGTAATGCCGAAAACTCCTGCCTTTTCTCGGGAGGTACATGAGAAAGCTTAGTCTGGAGATCATTCATGATATCAGGATTCTTCCCCAAACTATCACTCAGGCTCATGCTGCATGGGAGAACTTCACTTGCAGACTCGGGTGGAACAGCTACAGTGCAGACTGGGTTATTTTTGTCCCGCCTGTGATATAACTTTAGCATGTTGATGTGACAAAGTTGCTTGTTCTTTCTACAATCTGGTGTGGCGATGACATAGTTGACATCACTGAGTTTCTTCTCCACGAAATAAGGACCACTAAACTTGGCTTGAAGAGGTTGCCCATGCACCGGTAGTAGAATCAAAACCTGATCTCCTGGCTGAAAGTGGCGTAACCTGGACTTCTTATCATACCAAGTCTTCATCTTCTCCTGAGCAGCTCCTAAATTCTCTCTCGCCAGCTGTAAAGCAGTGGACAGCCGTTCTTTGAACTTCATCACATACTCCAGCAGGTTGACGTCATCTTCCTCTGACAGCCAGCATTCCTTGAGTAGCTTAAGGGGTCCTCTTACTTCATGGCCAAACAGTAGTTCAAAGGGTGAGAAGCCCAGTGATTCATTTGGAGATTCTCTTGCGGCAAATACAACGAATGGAAGACCTTTATCCCAGTCTTTCTGATGTTCCAAACAGTATTTCTTGAGCATCGATTTGAGTGTTTGATGATATCTCTCCAACGCTCCTTGGGTCTGGGGATGGTAAGCTGAAGACGTGATCTGGGTTATGCCCAACTCTTTCAGAGACTGCTTGAAAACATTTGACATGAAATTACTTCCCCGGTCTGACTGTACCTCCTTGGGCAGACCAAACTTGGTGAAGAACCCTAGCATTTCCTTAACCACGTTCTTTGCTGAGATATTTCTAAGTGGAATGGCTTCAGGATAACGAGTAGCCATATCAATCAGGGTCAACACATAATAAAATCCTGAAGAAGTCTTAGGAAGAGGGCCCACAATATCCACCAACACACGGGTGAATGGCGCCTCAAAAGGAGGAATGGGAACTAGAGGTGCAACCTTTTCGGTCTGATTACACTTCCCCACAACTTGACAGGTGTGACAAAACTTACAATACCAGGAAACATCTCTGAAGATACCTGGCCAGTAGAAGTGTTTCAAAATGCGTGCCACAGTCTTCCTCACTCCAAGGTGTCCTGCCAAACTGGAATCATGAGCCACTCTAATGATATCCTGCCTACAAACACGAGGGATGACAACTTGATGTACAACCTCCCATTCACAGTCGGCTGATGCTGTTGGGGGTCTCCACTTCCTCATAAAAAACTCCTGACTTTATATAATAACAAGTAGAGGCACCAGCTGACTCTTCCTCACTGCAAGCAGAGTTAACTAGACCTTTCAACTCAGGGTCAGCAACCTGCAACTCAACCAACTCTTGACGAGACAAATTATCACCACTACGGGGTACTGCCTCATCTGGCGAGTGGTCCAAATTAGCAAGAAAAGTGTCAGCTAGGATAACATCATCATCATTATCCTCTAAGTCACCAGTAACTTTAGACTTAGCCCTAGTGACAGCACATGCAGAGAACACATCAGGGACACCACAATCCTGGGCCGCAGCCACTGGCTCACTAGACAACTGAGGAGCTGGACACACTTGACTTCCACCAATATCATTTCCAAGTAAGAAAGTTACACCTGACATTGGGAGTGTCTCAACCAACCCAACCATAACGGAACCATTAACAAAACCAGACTCTAAATTCACTCTGCACAGAGGGACAGAGAAGTAATTATTCCCTACACCTTGTAAGATTACAGTTTCATCAGAGGAATTAACATTAAAGCCTAGAACACTGGTCAGCATAAGGGATTGGCAATCACCTGTATCACGATATATTTTAACTGATTTCCTGTCATTACTGTCCAGAGGACTGACAAAACCATCAGACAGGAAATTAGCACATGAACTCTTGAGAGTGTCACCCACGTTACTGCTCAAAAGAGGAGCTTCATCATGAGAATTTAATTTACCCCTCAAAGCAGGTTCAGTTAACTCGGTTAAAGAATTCTGGGAACTCTCAAGGGTGGACACTAGACCAATTGACTGAATATTTAAAGACTCCTTTTTGTTCACATCACGCTGTCTCCTGAAACATTTCTCCGTAGTATGACCAAGCTTACTACAATAAGTATTTTTACTTTTCTGAAATCTAGAGGTGAAGCTGGTATTTACTTCCTGAGAAACATCATCTTTATTCTCTTTCCTGTTACCTGTACTCTGAGTAGAGGCAACGTACTTACTCTCAGCTTTCCTTTTTTCTTTAGAATATCTCTTGTGAGTGAGAACAAATTCATCAGCTAAAACTGCAGCATCAGACAAATTATCTGTTCTTTTCTCATCAAGATATAGGCTTACATCATTATTAATACACCTTTCGAAGTCCTCCAGCAAAATCATCTGCTTAAATTTATTAAAATCAGAATCCATATTCTTAGAATTTAACCACTGCTCTAACAGATCTTCTTTGATTTTTGCATACTCAACATGGGATTGCTTATCTTGCTTATAAGTTGTCCTAAATTTTACTCTATAGGCTTCAGGACCAAACTCATAGGCCTTAAAAATCAAGCTCTTAACTACATCATAATTATCAGATTGATCCTGAGGCAAAGATGCATAAGTTACTTGAGCTTTACCGGTGAGAACAGTTTGAAGGAGTACTAGCCAATACTTTTTTGGCCAATTAAAACCTGTAGCTACCCTCTCAAACAACTGAAAATACTTTGTTAAATCAGATTCATTAAAAGGAGGGACAAGTTTAACAATTTTAGCCACATCAAAATCATCAGAGCTAGATGATCCAGTTCCACATTGTTTCATGCGATACTCATGGTCTGCCTGAATCCTAGCAAGTTCAACTTGTGCCTCAGCCTCCTTAGCACGGGCCTCCTGCAGGGCTAGCTGTAACTTAGCTAATTCAATCTGCGTTTGCTCATTTGGAGGAGTTACATTAAACAAGCTTTCATTAATCATGTCAACAATTTGATCTTTAGAATGATGAGAGCGAACAACAATTCCCAATTGTTGAGCAACAAGCTTAAGTTCATTCTTTGTTCTGTTTTCTACATCACACACTGTTTGCACATTTAACAAAAAATCTTTGGCTTCATCAAGCGTAGTAATAGTAGACATCATGAATAAATCATAGTCACAAAATATCAAGCAATATCCTTATGATAATATCCTGAATATCCTGATAAGAGGTCGCCAAATTTATGTTACGGAACAGAGAAAACTGTCCCGCAAAGTTTCATGTTCAAAACAAAAGAGTTAGGTAAAATTACAAGTTAAAGTTTAATGTTCAAACTAACAACTAAACATTCAGGACTCATAAGGATAATGTAATGGCAAAAACAGGTTAAATATATGGTTAACTGCAATAGCCTTTATTAACACGAAATTAGCAAGAGTAAATTTATCTTAGTCAGCCCTGAAAAATGAAAAAACCGGATAATGCTCAGTTAATGCAAGATATATTATTTCAGATACAAAATATTATTAACAATGGCCGACATCAGAAACAAATGAATCACGAAAAACCTCACTAGGCCTACGAATTAACACCTTATGTTATACAGTACAAGAAAAAAAAAATGTAATAACACTTATACTCAAATTACACAGCAGCTAGATGGTTGGAGACTTCCTGACCACTCACAATAATAATAACAACTGTACAGGGAAGGACAGAGATGTGAACAAAATGAGGCGTAGATCTAAGTGGCCATTAATGCAGAGACTGAGCTCATTATATAGGGGCCGGCAGACCTTGATACAACTTGTAAGAAGGACACGCAAATCAAGCCATAGGGGAGAAAGAGTTGACACTCCTGCTCAGAACAACAGAAAGAACGACTTACTCTACTATAAGGGTGGAGGGGGGTAGTAAGGTAGAACACGCACTATGGAAGCCACGAGGCGAATCGTGATGAAACATGCAGCATACTGTATGTTAGAATTATACAAAGGATCATGAAATCATAGGCTATGTAACAATATATATATATATATATATATATATATATATATATATATATATATATATATATATATATATATATATATATATATATATTGCCAGATGCCTCCATCCCGTTTGGGGTGGCCACAAACAAATCGCCTCCAAGTCGCCCTGTCCCCCGCCATTTCACTGCCCTGCTCCCAACTCACACCCCCTTCTCTCATATTCCTCTCCACCCCATCCCTCCATCTCATCCTCGGCCTCCCCCTCCCTCGTCCCCCCTCCACCTCACTCACATACACTCTCTTCGTCAGTCTTTCACCCTCCATCCTCTCCACATGGCCAAACCACCTCAGTGTATTCCTCATAACGCTTCCTATCACATCCACATCCACACCACAACGTTCCTTTATATCCTCATTCGTCAGCCTGTCTCTCCATGTGACTCCACAGGCTCCTTTTAAATAACTCATTTCCACTGCTCTCACTCTTGACTTGTGTCCTTCCAACAACGTCCAAGCTTCACTTCCATACGTTAGAGTTGGTATCACAATACTGTCATGTAGTAACTTTTTCGCTTCCATGCTCACTTCCCTGTTTCTTATCACTGCATTCAAAGAACCAGCAACCTTTCTTCCCTACTGTACCCTTTCAAGCACTTCACCCTCCAAACCTCCATCCTTACTCATCAAACTACCCAAGTACTGAAACGTACTCACATTTTCCAATTCCTCACCACCCAACCTCGCTGTACATTCACTGACTTCACCTCTCTCAAAGACCATCACTTTACTCTTCCCTATATTCACCTTTAGATTCCGTTACTTACACACTCTCCCAAACTCATCCACCAAGCCTTGCAGCTCCCCTTCGTCTTCACTCAACAACACAGTATCATCTGCAAATAACAGTACAGGGAGTTTCCAAACACTATCCTCTCTCACCAGGGCCACTCCAATATCCATTACCCTACCTTGTACCTCTTTTATTACCCCATCCATGTACAGATTGAACAACCATGGAGACATGACACATCCCTATTTCAATCTAACTTTCAAAGAGAAAAATTCACTTAGTTCACCATGCACATGCACTGCAGCCATCGCACCATCGTACATACTCTTCACAGCATTCAACAACTTCCCATCTACTCCATATATTCTTAACACTTTCCACAATCCTTGTTTATCCACCCTGTCATATGCTTTCTCCAAATCCATGAAAACCGGATACAACTTCTTTCCCTTTTCTAGAAACTTTTCCACTAAAGATCTAAGAATGAATATCTGATCTACACAACCTCTTCCCTTCCTAAAGCCTCCATGTTCTTCTCCAACTAATTTCTCTGTTCTTTCTCTAACTCTGTCAATAAGTATCCTACTATACACTTTTCCTATTATACTAAGAAGACAAATGCCCCTATAATTACCACACACTTCTTTTTCCCCTTTTCCTTTGTACAAGGGAATAATATGATGATTATTAATATTACTATAATTATTATTTCTAACATTATTATTATTACTGAGAATTTATCTACATAGTTTTACTGTGATATACTGTATACACATTGCTCACGATGCACCTAGCCTGGTCGAACTGATACGAATATGAACATCATATAGCAGACAATGACACCCCGTATATATGACACATATAAAATAATGCAGTGGTGATGCAAAAAGACTTAATAATAAATACTACCTTTAAATTTGTATTATATTTATCGTGATGATATTAAGTGAACTATTATTGAGATATAACAATGAGTCGAATGCAGTATACATTGTGCAACAGGTGTAATTAATCATACTAAAGGAAACACAAATAGCTGATGTTAATATTAAAGAGAAGTTGCCGTTGCACTTTAATGTTTCTTTTGTTTTCATCATTCAGTTATTAACATTGTGTGTCTTTGATGTTGAACACACTCACACCCTCCCTCCCCATATATACCCTCCCCATATATATATATATATATATATATATATATATATATATATATATATATATATATATATACCTCCCTATATATATATATATATATATATATATATATATATATATATATATATATATATATATATATATATATATATATATATATATATATATATATATATATGGGGAGGGTATATATGGGGAGGGGAGGGTGTGAGTGTGTTCAACATCAAAGACACACAATGTTAATAACTGAATGATGAAAACAAAAGAAACATTAAAGTGCAACGGCAACTTCTCTTTAATATTAACATCAGCTATTTGTGTTTCCTTTAGTATGATTAATTACACCTGTTGCACAATGTATACTGCATTCGACTCATTGTTATATCTCAATAATAGTTCACTTAATATCATCACGATAAATATAATACAAATTTAAAGGTAGTATTTATTATTAAGTCTTTTTGCATCACCACTGCATTATTTTATATGTGTCATATATACGGGGTGTCATTGTCTGCTATATGATGTTCATATTCGTATCAGTTCGACCAGGCTAGGTGCATCGTGAGCAATGTGTATACAGTATATCACAGTAAAACTATGTAGATAAATTCTCAGTAATAATAATAATGTTAGAAATAATAATTATAGTAATATTAATAATCATCATCATCCGGACCTCCTTTCCCACACTAGGGCAGGATGAGGAGCAGCAATGTCCAGATAGCCCATATTTACCCAATCCAATGGGCCACGCTTCCATTCGCACACCATTCTAGCTCCCGGAATCCTGGCTCTATCTGATACGGCAAAAACTTTCACCACGTTCTGTAGCCTCACGTAAACGTATCCGATAGAGTTAATCCGGACGCTGTTACGTTATAAAGGGGGTGCCAAATCCCTGTCCATGCTCTTCTCCTCACAATATTCATCCAGCCAGCTAGATCTCTTGTCAGTCCCCTAGCCTCACCGACTTCCAAACCTCTCTTCCTCACACACTCCTCCAACGTATCCCTCCACCTTCTCCTTGGCCTACCTCGCCTCCTCCCTCCTTCAATTCGCTCAGATATACCTTTTCCACCACGCTATTGTTATCCATTCCCTCCAAATGCCCATACCATCTCGGTACACGCTTTTCGATTCTTGTGTTCACAGATTTCCTCACTCCAAATCTTTCACGAATCATATTGTTTCGTATTCTATCCACCCTCTGTACTCGACATACATTCCTCGGCAGTCCCATCTCCACTGCTCTCTCCTGACTTTTCATTTTCATGCCACACCATAGCCTCACATCCATATTTTAAAGTTGGCACTAACACTCCTTCATGTAAGCCTCGTGCAGCTGCAACACTCAAGCCTCTGTTTCTTATTAAGGCCTTCATTGCATCAGCTACTTCCCTTCCTTGTGTCACTCTACTTTCCACTTCTTTTGCAAATTTTCCTCTGTTTTCTATCACTGTACCCAGGTATTTTAACTCTCTCAGCAATTCCAGTCTCTCTCCATTGATTGTAACGTTGCACTGGAAGTCACCTTCTCTTTCAATAACCGCCACTTTACTCTTTTCTGTATTTACTCTCAAGGCACGACGCTCAGATATATAAGCAAAACTCTGCACTAGTCTCCCAAGTTCTTCACCGGTACTTGTAAGTAGTACTGCATCATCAGCATACAACAAATTTGAGATATTCCATTTCCAACGTCATCCCTTTCTTCATTACTCGTGTTTTTTCTTCTTTCATCACCCCATCCACATATATATTGAACAACCATGAGGATATCACACAACCTTGTGGCACGCCTACACCGATCGTGAATCATTCACGTAGATGCCCATTAACCCTTACACATGCATCACTACCATCATAAAAACTCTTGACGACACCTAGCAGGTGACCATCTGGACCTTACATATGCAGAACCTTCCGCAATCCTTCTCTGTCTACTTCGTCATATGCTTTATCCAGATCCATGAATACCACAAACACATTATAGTCCTCACATGCCTTCTCCACTATCTGTCTCAATGTATATAGTTGATGTATACATCCTTTGTCACTCCTAAAGCCACCCTGTTCATCACTCACTAGGACTTCTGATATCTGTTTTACTTTCTGTATAATAATTCTTCCATATACTTTCCCTACCACACTTAATAAACTTATGCCACGATAATTCTTGCACTCACTTCATTCACCTTTATTTTTGTACAGGGGTACAATCACAGCCTTTTTCCACTCTGCTGGCCCAATTTCACTCGTCCATGCCTTCTTACATACCTCCATCAAGCTTCATTCCGCTTTCTCCACTACACTTAATCATCTCTGCATACACCTCATGAACCCCAGCTGGTTTCCTAATTTTCAGGCACTTCACAGCGCTCTTCACCTGTGCGAGTGTCACGTTTCCTGGCACTGCATTCCTCTGCACACCCGCAACACCAATTATGTTTACAGTGGCTCTGCTCTCTCTATTTCCATTTATCATGCTTTCAAAATAATTTTTCCATCTGGTCTTTACTTCATCCCAATGTGCTAATAATCTACCAATAACATCCTTCACACCTTCACATTTCTTTCCTCTTTGACTCCTACATTTCCGCACCTCTTTCCAGAATATCTTCCCATTTTCAGAGTAGTTTGCATTCATTTATCATCCTAGATTATCATTTACCTTCTTCTTTTTCCTTTTCACCAGCCTTTTTTCGTGCTTCTTGTTCCCAGTATATTTAGTTCTTTTTTTATTTGAAACCTTGTTCTGTAATTACTTTAGCCACTTCTTCCTCTTTTCCTCCAGTACTCTCTTAACCTCTTCATGGCATCATGCCGTACCTTTCTTCCTTGTTGCTACTCTTGCCACACCACGCACCGCTCTAGCATTTCTAACTAAGCAATCCCGATATGCATTCCACAGGCTGTCCAGATCCATTTCATTCCAGTTCACTGATTCTAACTCCTCCCCAACTTTGGTCCTGTATTTGTCTGCCATTCTTTTGATCCTCAGCTATATAATATTATTATTATCATATAATAGGCGTCCACACTGAAAGTGTGGAACTTGTTCGGGCGAGCGGTAGTGCTGAATATTGTCTTATGTGGCTCATCTGATTTCCTGACCTTAATTTGCTTACCTGACATTTTACCGTAGTCATCTTCAGAAGGACAGCAACTTGCTAAGCTGTACACTGTAGTAAACGTATTCAATTGCTGACTTTGTGTTTTGCTTACTCACAAAAATTACTTTCACCAAATCTCTCGGTGCGCTCCGATTCGATTCTGAAATTGGAAATTCAGAGTTTCTTGCGTTGATTAGGGAAGTGTATTAGTTTGACTCGGATTCAGTCAAAAATTTCCCCACCCCCAAAAAGCCAAACAGGAGGTACTATTTGTTTTGAAAAGGCAAAACCTGGTTGTTCTTTGAATCATCCGAAAACACTGCTGTGCTACTCACGCAACCTTAGATAGTTACCTCTTGCACAGCCTCCTGTTATGCTAATCTGCCTTATAAAAAATCGTTTCCTCGATTTACGGAAAAACTGTTGGGAATTATGGATGGTCTATGAAATTGAATATAATTGAGGATTTTTATGCTATTTCCAAATCGGTGTCTATTTTTCATGTAACTTCATAATTGGCTTAGATATCTTTTAAGTTCGCTACTGTACTACCGAATTTTCCTCCTGACCCCTGACCCCATTTCTTGCTGATGCGATAAATCTTTCTCTCAGGTACGTATGTCGGGGGTCCAAACTGTGACTAAATTTGGTGTTCTCGCTCGCTTCCCTCGCTCGAACAATTAATAACAATAATGCTATTACTGCAGCTATTTATGATTTGTGCTATAACTATATCCTTATGTGCAACATATTCATAATCGTCAACGTCTGTCTTTCCCCTCCAATTTCATATTTGTGCTCACACAACTACTGGAGCTGTAGTGTTTTCGTGAAACATATGCCAGCGGATACGATATAGTGCTATTTATATATATAACGCATAATTCTTGAATTACTATAAAAATTATAAATATAAATAATTACTGTGTCGTCAAACTGATACAGTCTTGCCGTGGTAGAAAAGGGTTATATAACATCGTATTGACCGTTAGTGGTGGAAAAAGGTTAGGTAATGGTTTTCAGATCATTCATTAGTGTGACGTCAGTGTAACATGTGTTCACCCAGCTTTAGTCGTAATCCATGGAGCTTTGGAGTTTTCTCAATCACTTTTACCAGGTGAGCAACGTAGGTAAATAATTATAATACTACACAGTCCACATTCCTTACTCCCCCCTTCCCGTCCATCTTCAACCCCCCCCCCCACCATAATGCCAGATCCCTCTCTCCTCTATACCTTACCACTTCACCCCCACCACAACCCCACTCTCTCTCTCTCTCTCTCTCTCTCTCTCTCTCTCTCTCACACACACACACACACACACACACACACACACACACACACACACACACACCTCTGTTGAAGCGTCTGCATGTGCTGTTCATAAGGTTGTTTTCCACGTGTTGCTACACCATGATCATCACCCATTCTTGCGGTGCCGTGAGTATGTTGGTTAAACTTATGTTCCATGCGATATATACTTACGATATTATTGTCTTGCTGACATGTTAACATACTTTTGATCTGTCTATCTATCTATCTATCTATCTATCTATATATATCACCATCTAGTCACTCGACGTAGTGCTCCTCTCAGGTGTCTGCCCTTTCCTCTTCTCCATCCTTCTTTCCTTCCATCCTCTTCTGTCTTTCTTTCCTTCATTCTTTCCTCTTCCTTCTGCCTGTGGGTGACTACACTGACTGTCAAGCCAAAGGGAAACCATTTACTACGCAGGGTGGTAACCATATAACCAAATTTTGGCTCCTGGTGGTTTATTGGGTAATTAAGGCCCTCCAATAGGATTGAGCTGGTGAAGGTCTATATCCGAGGGATGGTTGGGGTTTATTACTCACGTAATGTCACTCAGGGATGAGTGAGGCTGGTCACCCTCATCTTAAATGTCAGGACCAATTTGCTTAGCCCTGGGCTCCTACGCTTCTCATGGGCAAAGTAGTATTGGATGATGATTTTCATTATATATGGGGAGCATCTTAATATATATATATATTAAGATGCTCCCCATACGTAGGTAAGAATTGATATGATAACCAATCTTTTCAAAAGTTTTATCATTTTTATCAAACTGCTCAGGCACAAGTTTGTATACTGGCTGCAGTCCCAGAGAGTGGGTCCAGCAAGACTGCTGTGGCCCGTCCACCCTTCACCTCGTGTGTAGCGTGAATTTCTGTCCGGAGCTCTACACCCTTCACTAGCCCATTCACTACATGAGATCACCATTTGCTGAAGAGAATTGTGTGATAAGCAATCATATGTACTAATCTTTCTCTTAAGAGGTCAAGACCAACTGTTAAGGATCCTTGCGATTTTCTCATTGCTTTTGAGGCCTCTTAAAGTAAAGGGGTTAACGTAGGCTTCCAATAACCCAGTAAGTTAGGACAGTGCCTGCTAACTTAATCAGAATCGCCGAAAGGTGTTCAAAATAAAATAAAAATAACGACTTGAAGTTGGAGGAGTTAAATGTGAAGTACATCGAGAGGCAAACATCAGCAAGTTGGCCAAGTGAGAGTGATTGTAGGAAAGCCCTATATTTACAGAACATTTTTTAGACCATAATTACTACCCACCCCCACACTGATTACCTTTGATTGGAGTAGCATAATCGAAGGTGGCAAATTAAGCCCTAATTTAACCCAGCCAGGCACCTGTGACTCACACCCAGCTGAATATAAATGTCTGGCGATACCAAGAGTAGAACTAAAACTACGTTTTGCCAGCAAAGCACTTTAAGAGGTGATTAAGGCCAGATGTGCAACAAGGTAACCGTGTATTGTTTTTATCAAAGGATGTGGTGTTTACTTAAGATTAGGTGAGGCTGGGTGGTGTGAAGAATTCAGTACTGCTTTCATTACAGTGACGCCATAATGATACTGACTGATAGATTTTATTTACCCAGCTGAGATCCGGAGGGGTGTTAAAAGTTATATTTGTTTGTGGTTATCTGTAAAATTCGACTTCTTATTATTGATATGTCCAGATGTTGTTATTTGGTGACGTTGAGACTGGGTGGTTTGTTAACCCTTATCCTCCAGGGGCCGGATGCACTAACGCAGTTGCGGTCCCGTAACTCGCTACGGGCGGGGGAAAAGGGAGCGGCGTCGGATGTTGCCATGCACTAAACACTTTCGGAGACCTTACGGGAGCCGGAGTTACGATCGCCGCTAAGGGTGGGCCCGATTACCCTCAAAGTCTCCCGTATCTTTCAGCCAAAAGAAAATAAACTGAATTAAGCATTCTCTCGTGTAAACGAATTATTTCACTATACTGGGTAGTTAATAGAGGTGTTGTACAACAATATACAGTGCGCTGAATTGTACATTAGTGTAAATTAGTGGTTTCAATATTAGTGTTCATTAGTGTTCTACTGTATTATATGCTCATCAGTGTTGTGTAGTACTATAAATTAGTGTTGTACAGTATTAACGTATGCTTTAGGTTGGTAGAAAATTACAGTGTGCTTTAATGTAGTCTACAGTAGTGTACAGCAATGTTAGTGTGAAATAGTATAAGGTGTAGTGCTGCAGAGTAGTATAATATGTTTTGTTGTGCAGTAGTGTACACCGTCAGGACAAGATTCTCTAGGAGAATAGCCTAATAGGTCAAGCCCCTAGAAAAAAAATCCCCTTTCTAATATAGTTTCAAGATAGGTTTGGTTAATTTAAAATCAAGGTTAGGTTATTTTTCTATCTATCTATCTATCTATCTATTGCCAGACGCCTTAATCCCATTCGGGGTGGCCACAAACAAATCGCCTCCACGTCGCCCTGTCCCCCGCCATTTCACTGCCCTGCTCCCAACTCACACACCCCTCTCTCATATACCTCTCCATCCCATCCCTCCATCTCATCCTCGGCCTCCCCCTCCCTCTTCCCCCCTCCACCTCACTCGCATACACTCTCTTCGTCAGTCTTTCACCCTCCATCCTCTCCACATGCCCAAACCACCTCAGTGTAATCCTCATAACGCTTCTTATCACGTCCACATCCACACCACAACGCTCCTTTATATCCTCATTTGTCAGCTTGTCTCTCCATGTGAATCCACAGGCTCCTCTTAAATAACTCATTTCCACTGCTCTCACTCTTGACTTGTGTCCTTCCAGCAACGTCCAAGCTTCACTTCCATACGTTAGAGTTGGTAGCACAATATTGTCATGTAGTAACTTTTTCACTTCCATGCTAACTTCCCTGCTTCTTATTACTGCTTTCAAGGAACCAGGAACCTTTCTTCCCTGCTGTACCCTTTCAAGCACTTCACCCTCCAAACCTCCATCCTTACTCATCACACTACCCAAGTACTTAAACGTACTCACATATTTCAATTCCTCACCATCCATCCTCGCTGTACATTCACTGACTTCACCTCTCTCAAAGACCATCACTTTACTCTTCCCTACATTCACCTTTAGATACCGTTTCTTACACACTCTCTCAAACTCATCCACCAAGCCTTGCACCTCTCCTTCGTCTTCACTCAACAACACAGTATCATCTGCAAACAACAGTACAGGGAGTTTCCAAACACTACCCTCTCTCACCAGGGCCACTCCAACATCCACTACCCTACCTTGTACATACCTCTTTTACTACCCCATCCATGTACAGATTGAACAACCTTGGAGACATGACACATCCCTGTTTCAACCCATCCTTCAAAGAGAAAAATTCACTCAGTTCACCATCCACACGCACTGCAGCCTTAGCACAATCATACATACTCTTCACAGCATTCAACAACTTCCCATCTACTCCATATATTCTTAGTACTTTCCACAATCCTTGTCTATTCACCCTGTCATATGCTTTCTCCAAATCCATGAAAGGCACATACAACTTCTTTCCCTTCTCTTGAAACTTTTTCACTAAAGATCTAAGAATGAATATCTGATCTACACAACCTCTTCCCTTCCTAAAGCCTCCTTGTTCTTCTCCAACTAATTCGTCTGTTCTTTATCTAACTCTGTCAATAAGTATCCTAGCATACACTTTTCCTATTATACTAAGAAGACAAATGCCCCTATGATTACCGCACACTTCTTTTTCCCCTTTTCCTTTGTACAAGGGAATAATTATACCTGACTTCCAATCCTCCAGGACTCTACCTTCCTCCCAGGCCAATCTGCACATTTTCCACATCCATTCTACTACTATGTCTCCCCCATGCTTCAGCATTTCACCACACACTTCATCAATTCTTGGGGCTTTCCCCAATTTAACTTTCTTCATTGCTTCCACAACTTCTGTCCTACTGATTTCTTCCTGTCTTCTCACCTCCCTCCTTATCCCAGCCATTCCCCAGCCACTTATACTCGCATTACTTCCATCCTCTATGTTCAACAATTCCTTAAAGTGTTCTCTCAATCTGCTCACTTTCTCCCTCCTCCACTAGTAATCTACCATTTTTATCTTTCACTCCCCTGCTAACTTCACTTCCACCCTGTCTTACTCTTTTCATCTCTTTCCAGAACATTTTCTTACAGTCCTCCCACTTTACACTCAAGTTCCTTTCAAATTCCTCATCCGCTCTCTTTTTACTCTCTCTTACTAATCTTTTCACCTCTCTCTTTCTTTCTACATATAACTCTTTCTTCCACATCTCAACTTCTTCCACGCCCCTATTTCTCATCCATTCATTGCATGTTTTCTTCTTTTGTGCCACAGCCTGTCTCACCTCTTCATTCCACCACGCTGTTCCTCGCACACCCCTCCGTCTTCTCTTCATCCTTCACACCACATCACATGCTGCACATATTTCTTCTGTGAATATCCTGGCACACCTGCCACATCCCCCATCTGCTCCAGTTCATATTTGCCCAATTGTTCCTCCACTTCTCTCTTATACTCTGCCTTTTTCTCATCCTCTTGTAACCTTTCCACTCTCCTTACAAATACTCCTTCTTCCCGTCCTTCCCTTCTTCTTTTTCTCCATCTTAAATGGATCTTGATTCTGGCCACCACCAAGTAGTGGTCAGAAAGTTCACTCCCCCAACCACTATAAGCTCTTGCATCCATTACACATTTTCGCATCCTTTCATCCACACACATATAATCAATCATTGCCTTCCTTTCATTCAGTTCACCACCCACCCTTCTCATCACTCGCCATGTATACCTGTGGATCATTTTGTGCCTGAAGAGGGTATTGGCTATCACCAACCCCCTCCCAGCACAAATGTCCACTAATGCACTGTCATTCTCATCAATCTCAGCAGGCACACCCCACTCACCAACTATTCCATCCACCTTCACATTCCCTACTTTACCATTCATATCACCGATCAAAAACACTCTCTCATTCCTTCCAAACTTTTCCATGCACACTTCCACATTTGTCCAGAACTCTTCTCTCACTCTGCTTGCATGATCTTGCGTTGGCGCATACACACACACAATTGCCCACATTTGTATTCCAACTTTCAATCTTACCCACACAATCCTTGACCCAACTGATCCATACTCTCTTATGCTCTTCTTCCATCTTTTATTCACAACTATATATACTCCTTCTTTTGCCCTCTCATTCTCACCTACTCCTGCACATATACCCCATCCATACTCCCATTCTCTCACACTCCCACCTCTCCATTTAGTTTCAGTTATTCTGCATACATCAACTTTCGCACCCTCAAGCAATTGGACAATCTCTCTCTTTCACCTCATCATTCGCTCCCCTTACAGTCCATGTTCCGATTACCATGTCCTTTGTCCGGTCCTCGGTCGTCATCTTTTGGTCAGTCCTTGTCCGAGGCTTATTGTTTTTCTTTTTAGTTAGTTGTTTTCCGTGGAGGGGCACTAACCCTCCGCCAACCCTTTTAGTCGCCTTTTACGACAAGCAGGGATACTGGGAGAGTATTCTTGACAAACCCCCCTACCTCCACGGGGTAAGTTAGGTTTGTTTATTTGTGGATTGGATTATTGTAAGGTTAGCTTAGTTTAATTTGGGCTCATGTAGGGTTAGGTTAGTACTGGGTTAGGTTAGGTTAGTTTAAGAATAAGGTTAGGTTAGGTTAGGTTAATGCTGGTTAGATTAGGTTTATTTTTGTTAAGTAAGATTTGTTTATTATTGGACTGAGTAATGATAAGGTTAGCTATGTTAAACTTATGTTAGGCTAATTTAAGGTTAGGTGAGATTAGGTTTGTTTAAGAAATGGGTTAAGCTTTGGTTACTTTTAGCTTAAACTTGATTATTTTAAGTTTAGATTATTTAAGTTAGGGTAGTTTATTACTGGAATGGGGTGGGTTAAAATTAGCTTAATTTATTAGGCTAGGCTAATTTAAGTTTAGGGTTATGTTAACATGATAGCTGGGTGAAGAGGGCAAGGGGAATTTTGACATTTCAAGAGGGCAATTATTTAAAAAAAAAATAAAAAGCCAAAACGGTCATAAAAGCCTGTTACGGTATGTTGGTTAGATTTGATGGTTTTTGGATTTTGTTTTGTGCCTTCTAAGAGTAAGGACAAAATTTGGATCCTCACATAACTGTTATGCCCACATAAAAGTACAAAATCTTAATATAAACAGAATATACCAAAAATTTCCCTTAAACCACTAAATTCCATGCCATAAAAATTTAAGATTAACTCGAGTATATATTTATTCAGAACATCCAAGGAGGGATGGAATCTCCTCTTTGGGACTTAGAAAGGAATTATTCAGTATTTTCTGGCAAAAGTGAGTGACTGAGAACAGTATATATGTGAATCTCAGACCAAGATTAGGGTTAGATAAATTTAGCTTGTTAGGTCGTTATTTATTTATTTATTTATTTTTTTGCTGGCTTAGGTTAGCTTGTTCTATGTGGCTCTTATGTTTGTTCACCAAAGTTCTGTTAGGTTAGGTTATTTAGTTAAGTATGGTTAGGTTGTTAGTTAAGGTTAGCTTGTCAGGTATGGTGAAGTTGTTTGGTTAAGGTTTGGTTAGGTTTGGCTGATTGGCTTAGCCTAGGCTGTTCAATTACCTTAGGTCAGGTTACTTTAGGTTCTTAGGTCAGGATAGGTTACTGTTAAGCAAAAAATTAAAAAATTAAAAAATTAAATAAAAACTACACAAATATATTTTCTTTGCTGGAGCTATTATCTCAGAGTGCTCTTTCTAGGGTGCTTTTTTTCGACATAAAATGTCAGGTACAGTACTGTACAGTGTACAAAAGTGTCAGTTTAGTTTTGCACAATGCACATTAATGTCGTAATAAGCGTTGTGCAGCTGAAATGTTAAATATGAGAGAAATTCAGTCTGTACAGTATACTGAAGGCATTTTAATGTACTCATACATTATTGTATAATAGTAATGTGCAGTACTGCTGCACAACATGCAGCAGTAGTTATGCTGGTAATAACGTGAGTAATGCTTTCTGCTCACTGCACTTCCCAAACTGACAAACACTTCATATATTTCGTTCAAGCCTGTCCTATGTTTTGTTTTGGAGTTCTTCTCAGCTGAGAGTCAGTGTCACCAAACACGATGACTGGCTGAAGCGTCTAGGCAGAGTTGCATCCTGCGTTGTGATTGGCCAAAGCGACCATCAGCTGAGCGGGGAAAAATTCCCTCAAACACAGCGAGATTTTCCCCGCCCTTAGCCTTACGGTTACCGTACGATGGTGGGAGAAATGTTAGTACATAGAAAAACACCGACCATCGTATGGGGACCGTAGCGGCGGCGCCCTTACGGGGACCTTACGGGGACGTGTTAGAGCATCCGCCCCCAGGTCATGAGTTGCTCAAGATGCTGGAGGGGTTCCAGACGCTCTGGGTCACTAATAAACTCACAGTCATGCTCACACAGTAGTTTGATGAGCACGCTAATAAATTGTCTCAGGTGGCCTCTGGCATCTGGCATGAGACAGCTGAGTGCTCTAGGTGACTCGCAGCCCCCTTCCGTTGCCCGTTAGTCACCTGTCTTAGGCAGTCTCTCCACGTAGAGACAATACAAAGTGGTTTTGTTATCTGATTCCTAGCCTGCCCGCCGCTGGCGGTGGAAGATGTGTATAAAGTTTGACAAGTCCTTCAGATTACGGTTCATAATTACAGGAAGACATAATGGAGTGAGGATTACTTAGAATGTTTTTTTTTTCCCCCCCTTAGTTCCAGTTGGTTTTGTTTCTAAGCTTACCAGGTTTCTCCAGGTTCCACAACTGGGTATTGCCTTTGCAACTGTAAGTGCAGTATCAGTTTTATATCAAGTAGTTTACCCAGGAAACTACCAGCTTTTGTATCTGTCTGAGTGTGCACGGATAGGCTGTGGTAATGGGGCGTGGCTAGGGGGGACCTGAATAAAAGATGCCAACTAGTCCATTTCCTTGTGCCCCACATGCACACATCTCTCTTTATACACACCTTGGGCGGTGCCACTTCCACCCCCGCCACGCCGCCCCAGCCAAAGTGCCAGGGAATGGGCTTAGTGTTAGTGCCATACTGTACTGTACATATTTTACAACACCGATGTGTGTATATAGTAAATGAAATTAGTTATCACCGGTAAAATAAGGCTCAGGTAAAATTGCCTTTACATTTGTAAGGGCTTTCTTCAGTAATAAATCTACCGTGAATAGAAAATAAGTGCCTGTTCTGTCATTTTCATAAAGTAAGAAATAAGAATAAGCGATTTATAGAGAAATTGTTGAGTGCTGTGAAGAGTATGTACGAGGGAGCTAGGGCTACGGTGCGAGTGGATGGTGAGCTGAGTGAGTTCTTTGATCTCAATGTGGGACTGAAACAGGGGTGTGTGATGTCTCCATGGCTGTTTAATATATATATGGATGGGGTTGTAAAGGAGGTGCAAGGTAGGGCAGTGGATGTGGGGCTGGCCCTAATGAATGAGGGTGAGATTTGGAAGCTTCCTGTGTTGTGCTTGCTGATGATACAGTATTGTTGAGTGAAGATGAATGGGAGTTGCAAGGTTTGGTGAATGAATTTGGGACAGTGTTTAGGAGGAGGAAGCTGAAAGTTAATGTAAACAAAAGTAAAGTTATGGTGTTTGAGAGGAATGAAGTCACAGAGTGTGCAGTGAGGTTGGATGGTGAGGATATGGAGAATGTGAGTGCATTCAAGTACTTGGGTAGTGTGATGAGTAAGGTTGGAACTTTGGGGGATGAAGTACGTGAAAGGGTACAGCAGGGAAGGAAGGTTGTTGGTACACTGAAAGCAGTGATGAGAAATAGGGAGGTGAGTATGGAAGTTAAGAAGTCACTGCATGATGGTATTGTGATCCCTACCCTGACGTATGGAAGCGAGGCGTGGACCTTGCAAGAGGGGAACAAGTCAAGAGTGAGAGCAGTGGAAATGAGTTACTTGAGAGGAGCATGTGGAGTGACGTGGAGGGACAGGTTGACGAATGAAGAAGTGAAGGAACGTTGTGGGGTAGATGTGGATGTGGTTGAGAAGATTAGGAGAAATACACTGAGGTGGTTTGGACATGTGGAGAGAATGGAGAATGAAAGACTGACTAAGAGGGTGTATGTAGGTGAGGTGGAGGGAGGGAGAGGGAGGGTTAGACCGAGGATGAGGTGGAGGGATGGAGTTGAGAGGTATATGAGGGAGGGGGGGGTGAGTTGGGGGGAGGGTAGTCAAATGGTGGGTGACAGAGTGACTTGGAGGCGTTTTGTCTGCGGCCATCCTTTGCGGGATTAGGGCGTCGGGCTATAGATGGATAGATAGATAGATTTATGGAGAACTACGTGCAAGTAGTTTATGAAAGTGAAGTGCGAAGAATGTCAGTGTAGTGTGCGCAAGTAACGTGCGAAGATAGTGTGATGCAGTGACCTGCAGTTTACAACGGTGACGTGCAAAATAAAGTATGTGGCAGTGCTTTGTATACATTTTATGACAGTGAAGTGTGTATATAGTAATTGTAACCAGATATTCGTGGGAAAATAAAGTTTTGATATAAGTGCATTTAGGAAAATGAGTGTTTTCATTAGTAATAAACTTAACGTGTATAAATAATATCTGTCTGTTCATACGTGATTTCCATAGAGTAAGAAACAAGAATAAGTGATGTATAGAAACTAAGTGACCGGCACATTAAGCAATAAGAACAGTAAATTATGATAGTGAAATAAGGTGAAAACAAAAGATATCTTTCAAAGACGACTGATTTTCCTTTAGTGATAAATATTTATTCGTAAGTTTTATTACTTCCACACACCGTCAATCACAGTGTCACTCTGGAATTGCTGGTAAACTGGTAAGCAAATGTGTGCAAGGAAATGAAGTATGCTTCAAGGCTTCGGCAGCGACTGGGGAGACAATGCTGAGTAATTGAGCTACACTTTGCCAAGGCTGCAGCCACTGTGTATACCCGAACAAAGTCTGACCGCTAGCCCAAAAGTTATTTCTATATGGCACTTCCATAATCCACAGCGATTCCACCTAGAGACATTGGAAAGAAGTATTTGTGAGTATTTTTGTAATTTACTAAATGATGTAGATGGTATGGTTGCCGAGGTATGAGTGTGTGAAGATGAGCATTTTGAGCGAAAATGCCTAGATCGAGCTTTGGTGAGCTGCTAAAACCACCAGGAGGACGTGGTTCAATGAATGTGTATTAGATTATTTCGTAACACAGGAAGAATGATTTTTAATAGGGTGGTGAAAAATGTATACAATACACATAAGTGAGACTGGAGGCAGGAGGATACTTGAAAGATAAACAAAAAAGTGGATGCATCGCCTGGGCGAATATGTAAAACGATGTATGGATGAACAACCTGTAGGTATGGAAAGGCACACTATAAACTCCCTCCCCCCCCACCGCTTTTTTGAGCAGTTGACGAATTGTCTTCATCCCTCAGGCATAATTACGCTCAGTTTTCTAAGGCTGGTTATCTCGCCCGGGACAAAGCCTGGCTAGGTATTGCTTTTGGTCGAGCGTCTCTGTCTGTTTCTTTGTTTATTAGCAACTTGACGGCAAAACGACTGAATGAAATCGCATGAAACTTTCAGGATAAGTGGGCACTAGCATCAAAAAGAACTGATTAAATTTTGGAGGCATTCGAGTGACTCTGAAAGATCAAAGTCGAGGTCACGGATTTTCAGAGGGCTTTAATTTGAAGCTGGTTAAAGACAGAAATATTAACAATTATCAGCGTACAAGAACTCCCATATGGGCTTTGATTTGGCACCAAGACCTCTAACTTAAAGTGACCTTAAAAGGTTAAACTTAAGGTCATGGATATTCAGGGGGCTATAGCTCGAAACTGGCTGCACATAGATATTTGTTATTATCAACATACAGGAAATCCCATATGGGCTTGTAATTGGTACCATGATTTATCTTAAATGGCCTTGAAAGTTCATACTCAAGGTCACGTATATTCAGTGGGCTGTAACTCAAAACTCGTTGAAGACAGATATTTCTTATTATCAACATATAGGAAGTCCCATATGGGTTTTGAATTGGTAGGGGAGACCGGGTCTATAGTCTATTTGATTGACCTGTGCAGCTGAGATGCATGGGCCGAGTAGGGTGTGTTTGATTCACGGCTGCTGATTGGCCAATGATGATGTAAATCTACAGCTCTTCTTATATTAGCATGTATATCTTTATTTTTAAACTGTTTGCAATATAAGCAGCCAGGTTAAATATGGAATAATTTCCAAAGCTAAAGAGGTCAAAGTTAGCTTGAAAAGTTTACCGTTATCAAAGAAAATTACAGTTGAATATAAAGTTTCATAAAACGATGAGTGTTTGTTTGTTTGTTTGTATTTGCCCACACTAGGTGAGGCATGGGCAATAAAAGAGCCCATCAGAGATATGTGTGACAAGTAAAACTGCAAAATCAGAAAATAAAAGACAGAGTTAATAATGTCAGTGCTAGTTAACGTGCAGGAGGGTAATCCCTGACCGCTCATAAAAGTATCAGGAAGGGTGTGCTGCCAATGACCCTGGCCGCATCTGTGATGTCGTCTCCTGAGTGAGTGAAGCTCCTGTCAGGCTGAGAGCAGAGCAGGTTGGTGACCGGGAGTCCAGAGTATAGTGGCATAGGGGTTCAGCGGACCGTGTAAGGCAGTGGGGACACAGCTCAGGCTCCATGCCAGCAATCTGGTGGTAACACAAGAACCACATGCACAAGCACCGGAGCCTGACAATAAGATAATTTGGTGTGCCCTGCAAAATCATAAGGGGAATGTACGATGAGGTCGTAGCATACCAGGCAGCTGACTTAGAGCCTTCAGCGATGCAGAGGTGATGGGCATCCCTAGCAAGCCCGTTAAAGTATTAACCACCATATGGAGAATATGCGAGGCACTAGGGCAGGGCTAGAAGGTAATCTCAAGGAGTGAGCTAGCTGAGCATGCAATTGCATCTGCATGCTCATTGCCTGAGATCCCGACATGCCTGAGGACCCAGTGAAAAGTCACCGAGCCACCCTGCTCTTGATGAGAGAAGCCACTGTGTATATAACAGTGATTAAAAATGTATGGTCCGTGAGGGAAAGCGTTTGCAGGCATTGAAGTGAAGAGAGGGAGTCAGTGTGGATAGCCACATGCCAGTGTTGCTGGTGATGGGCATGGCGTAAGGCACCGAGAAGCGCCACCAGCTCCGCCTGAGAAGTGGAGACTCCCAGGGAGAGGCACCAGGACTCTGTATGATTTCCAAAGGCAAACGTCGCCCCCACGGAACCATCAAAGCAGACCGACAGTCTGTGTATACACCACAGAGACAATGGAATTGGCAAGTAGGGATCCCAATGTACCTCCGGTGCCACACCTAAGCTGTGTATAACAGCAGCCGTGGCATGAGCCCAATCTCATCAGGGAAGAGGGTTAGGGGTCCTGCCTAACAGCCATCGGAGTAAATCAGAAACAGGTAGGTGAGGCTGTCATTGCAACAGCCTGAGCATAACCTCTGCCACATGCAATGCTATGTGATGCTCAAGGGAGGGAAAGTCACTCTCCTCACATAAATCAAGCAGACGGGTCCAGCAGGGAGCACCCAGCATAACCCTCAGTGCGTCATTTTGAAGCACCTCCAGAGATCGAGTGGAATGTGGGGCAAGAATGGTGAGGCACACCGCACTGTTATCCACAAGAGATCGAATAGCATGCATGTAGAAAGTTCTCAGGACAGCGTAGCATACCCCAAGACTGCGTCCAGAGAAGTAGAGGAGGGCAGCAGTGAGGGTGGCCACCTGCTCAATGAGATATTTGACATGCCTACCGAAGGTGAGCCCAGTGTCAAACCAGACCCCCAGATACTGGTGGAGGGTGATAAGTGTCAGACCATGGCCACCAAGCATCAGTGGGAAGTCTGGAGGGTGAAGACCGAATGGTAGGCGTGTGATTTTCTTGAGGTAGACCTTCAGCCCCAGTTCACTGCACTTGACATGCATCCTGGAAAGAGCAGTAGGGGCCTGAGTGAAGCAGTCTGTCCTAGAGAAAACAACTGCCAGATCATCCGCATAACAAAGCAGTGTGGTGCCTGGCCCATAATCCACAGCGAGCAAAGCTTCCACTAGGCCATTGAAAAGCAGGGGCTTAACACGCTCCCCTGGGAGTTACCATTATGATGGTTGTAAAAAGGAGAGAGCTGCCCCTGAAACCTAATCCCCATGGTGCAATCATTAAAAATGACTCCCATCCACGACAAAAGCCTCCCTCCTACTCCTCATGCTGCAAGGGCAGCCTGTATAGCCAGTGGGTTAGCCAGTTCAAAGGCTTTTTCAAGGTTGAGGAAGACAGCCATCTCTCTCTCACCTCAAAGCTCCCCAAGGAAAGATGCAAGGCAGTGGGTGGCACTCCTGCCTGCATGATAGGCAAATATCCTCAGGTGAAGCAGTCCCAATCTCCAGGATAGTTGGGCATGAACTACCCGCTCAGCTGTCTTAGCAATGACACTGAGGAGGGAGATTGGGCGCATGGTGGTGTAATCTCAAGGTTTCAGAATCGGGAGAATAACGACTGTTTTCCACGACCTTGGCAACCTGCCCCCGGACCACGAGAGGTTGAGCAGATCTAGCAGGTGTTCCCTACCACAATCTCCGGCATGAGATAGGACAGAGTACGTGAGCCCGTCAAGTCACGGCACAGTGTCCCCTCTGCGGCGCAGTGCTTTTTGAAGTTCCTCACTGGTGATGGGGCAATCAGCCGGGGCAGGCCTGTCATGGGCAGCCTGAATCACTGGTACTCGGGAGGCCAACAGCTGCACCTGTAGGACTCAGACGGGCTGCAAGAGATTGTGAGAGGTGAAACGGTTCACGAAATGCTGTGCAAGATGGCTGACCTCAGCAGCAGGGTCAGGATGAGAGGGCTGTAGAGGAGGACGTGGGTCAAAGATGGACCAGACTCTCCACATCACACTGAGGGTGAAGTGAGAGTCCAAGGTATGATGCCATCAGATCAACAGCTCCTCCTTCATGCAACGCTTCTCAGAAGTCACGTGGTGCATGATGGCAGCCAGGTACTGACGGTGCAGAGACGTATGGCGCTGCCAGTACTGCCTACACACCCACGTTAAGGCTGTGGTTCAGTTCCCTGACCCTGTTGCAATAAATCCAGCCGTCCTGATAGCACTTCACGGATTGTCACCGCAGCGGGATAGTTAGGGACGCAGCCTGTGCAAAAACATGGACAAGCTGATCTGCTCTGCTCTCGAGGTCCAGGGCAGTAGGAGATGCCACAAAAGCCTCAGCTAAAGTCTGGTCAAAAGCCACTCAGTCTGCCCTGCGGAGATCCCACTGCAGTGGCGGGAGTGGTGGAGGTGGAAGTGGAGCCATGGGCAGAGTGACTTCTATGGCAAAGTGATCATTCTCAAGGTAAAGGTGCAGCGACCATGTTGCCAAGCTCTCAAGGGGGGAAGAGACGAAGGCTAAATCAAGCCGACCCCCAGCAATGTGCATGGCATAGGCGGTGTTGTTTAAGAGGGAGACACCACCCATCTCCTCTAGAACTAAGGAAATGTGCCGCCCTGCTTCATTAGACTGAAGGGGCAAGGAGAGATGGGCGTAGTGGGCATTGAAGTTGCCCCCAATGTACACAGGATCCGTGGTAGCCTGGGAGAACAGGTCTCCCACCCCCAGGCTGCCCCTGTGACTGCAGTATACATTGCACACCATTAGGGACAATGTCGCCAGGTGGATAACCACACCCTGTACCAATACATCAGGCTCACAGAAAGGAGGGGGGTCACAATCTGTGGTCACAATGTGGTACTGAACCAGGATGACACATCCCCGTGTGACACTATGAAGGAGGAGATGGGTGGTGCATCCAAGGAGATGGAAAGCTGCCCACTCCAGCAGTAGTGTCTCCTGAAGCAGGAAGACATGAGGACGATCCCTCATAGCTGTCTCCTGTAAGAGAAGGAGCTTACCCCTAGCTCCTGAACAGTTCCACTGGAGGATGCAGAGGTCAGTGGTGGTATCTTGCAGGCAGGTAGCATTAGCTGCAAGGCATCCTCCATTTGAAACGTGGCCACATCCCCTGTCGTGACCACCGCTGGGGTCAGCTGGGGCTCTGGGGGTAGGAGGGGGACGAGACACCAGATTGGCTGGTGGGCGTGGCAGTTGGAGACCGAGACATGGCCTCCCGCACTGGGTGTGGTGTCCTGCAAGGGAAAAGAAGGGCGGGGGAATAGAGCGCCACCTCTCAAACGCCTTGTCGAGAATCTGCTTGACCATGGCTACAGGAGATTCTGTGTTCATGGGCGTCCCCATGACCACTGCGATGACCTGCACCACAGCCATTGCAATCTGTGCCCCCAGAATCTTGAGCTCATCCACAGAGAGAGTGGGGCCGACTGAGTGAGAACTAGGAGGGTCAGAGGTCTGATCTGGGTGGGGGTGGAGGTCTGAGCTGGGTGGGGGACCCTGGGATGATTGCTGTGCTGATTAATGGTCCTTGACAGACGTCTGGCCTTAGGTGAGGGCTGAGGACAGAGGCGGGAAGTCTGCCACATTGAGAGGCGGCGGCATTGGTGCGGCAGGGCGGCGTTGCTGTCCCCAGGCAAAGGTGCCTACGGGAGCCAGAGTTGCACTGGCGGACTGCTGGTTCCGCATCCAGGCAACCTGCCTCTCCCGACTCTGCATCACCCTCTTCACCTTGGCAGACAGCTGGAATGCCACGCATGATGCGACCCTGTGCAGCTGGGGCATCGGGAGGTTACCGACTCCTTGTTTTGAATCGCATCAGACCGCTCAATGATGTGTGCACCACTGCAGATCTCGCACACCACAAGGCAATGGCAGGATGCATGATGGTGACCGTATTGCTGGCAGTGGTAACACCATATCAGCTGTGGCGTGTAAGGGCAGAGATAGTATATGCCCCAATTCCCCAGGTTGACATGCGACACTAGTGGGCCTTGCAGGGTCACACACACCTGCTGCATCTCCTCCTGTGTGTGCCGATTTTGGCACCTCGTGGCCTCCTCCACCAGGTCGTGCTGCAGCACAATTTCCACTGGCATATGCTGAGGGTACCCCATCACCCTGTCTTTTGTCAGCTGGCCTCCCCGAGTTAGTTCGATGATCCTCACTGGAGGGGCCTCGTTTTCCACCAGCACCTTCACTCCATGATACGCCCCCTTCTCAGTTGGGACTATAGCACGCAGCTCTCGTCATGGCCAAAGTGGTTGGTGATTGCAAGCCCTGGCATGTGCTGTTCCAGGGCTGTGACCGCATTGCAGCTGGTGCTGAATCCCTCCTGACAGGCAGGGAAGGTGGAGCAGGGTGGTGGAAGTGCCCTGATGGAGACTGAGGGGCGTGGAGCAGGTGGAGGCACCCATGATGTCGCCGAGCATGAGGCCAGGTTTGGGTATTTCTCTGTGTTGCTCGCCATGGTTTTCACGGCACAGGGTTCCAGCCAGCATCGACAGAAACAGTAGAGGCAGCAGGGGTGATGGTCTGGGCGGGAGGAGCAGCAGCTAGGGGTGCCCTGTCGGTTGGAACGGCTGAGTCCATGCCAGAACAGGGAGTAGAGCACTTGGAGGTGGCAACTGCCGGGTGGCGTGGCATCCTCTGCTGTGAGGCGGGGCCATTAGCAGCATGAGAGGAAGCTGGGGTGCCAGAGGTGGCAGAGGGAGAGGGTGGAGCAGGTGCGACCTCCTCCATCGCCTCATGGAGGCGGGCCACCTTGACAGAGCAGGTCGAAGCAGCACTGTGCAGGCAAACAACAGCTCCCGTAGGTCTAGGCGGGGGGTGAGAGGCAGGGGAATCCCTGTGGGCCGACAAGTGGATGCTGGGATCGGAGAGACACCACTCTCACTTGACACCAACAGCAGGAGTCGGGAGGGAGGGCCTCGACTGATGGATGAGGGGTCAGGTAGGCCCCTGGGGCCTGGGGATGCTGGATCCCCTCATCAGGCGGACAGACAGAACCACACACAGACAACACACACAGACACTCAGACTTTCACCTCCAAAAAAAAAAAAAAAAGGCCAAACCTATGCTCCCTGCCTTTTAAAGGGCGATGTAGGAAGCCCTGACACTGCCCCATGAGGGTCTTCCCTAATGTACCAGAACCAACCTCAGCACTTCCTATAACCAGGCCCTAATGGCTCCCCCTCATGGAAATGCCCTAATAGCACTTCTTCAGGGTTCAGCGTTGTACCACACTGAGGGTCACTAACTGCAGGCCGTGAAAAAAAAAAAAACAATCACTCTTCACACACAAGCTCTCCTGGCGTGGTTGTGAGCGGACGTGCGTCTAGGGTCCTCCTCTACCTTTAGCCTGTCAAGTGTTTTCCAAGATCTTGGCTTTTCTTCACACTCCAGAAGCAATACGTTGGAGTGCTAAGAAGTGTGAATATCCTTAAAACAATGGCAGTGGCTCTTGATGCTATCAAAGTGCTCTTTGAAACACAAGACCGGATATTTTGGACAGCTATGGGCATTATCGTTGAACAACTGAAGTCCAGAATTCAGACAATGGGAGGAACAATTGCTGACTCGGTCAAGAGTTTGGAATTCACCCAGGCCGAAGTGTTAGATTATAAAGGTGAAATAAAATCACTTCGGAAGTCAGAAAATGAAAAGAAAACTATAACTGAAGGTTTATAAACAAGAATTGATGAACTGGAAAGACATCTAAACTACCAAGAAGACTACAGTCGATGTAACAACTTACGAATCACTGGGATTCAAGAACAGCCTGGTGAAACTTGGAAACAAACATCCGCAACGGTAATGAAGCTATCTGAAGAGAAGCTTCAACTACCTCCAATGAATATAGAACGTGCACACCAAGTAGGACCAGTTGATCACTCCCGTCCTTGAAACGTTGTTGTACAATTCAGTACTGGTGGGGATCATGAAGCAGTGATGAGAAATGCCAGGAAATTGAGGGGTACAGGAATATACATTAATGAGGACCTTTGTTCGGCATCCCAGGAAATAAAGAAGCATCAGATCCACCTGCTGAGGTAAGCAAGACAAGAAGGAAAAATGGCTTTCTTTAAGTATACCGAATTAATAATAAAGGAGATAAATGGTCAACAATCATTATCAGTGGGAGGGGCAGGCTGCTCTACCTCTGACGGTTGGGGTAACTCAACTGAGTCGGACAGCAGTTTTGGTGGTTCCGTGACAGTGGGAAATGCTCGGGTACCTAACAGCAGAACACCTTCTGGGATAATTTTGAGCACTGGAGGTGAGGGAGCAGCTGCTGCTGGTACTGTCGACGTTGCATCTGATGGTGTTGATAGTGAGATAGCTTTGACTGCTCATTCTTCACACACAATACCTGAAGACTCTAATGATGCCACTGCTCCCACGGCTCCAGGAGGGGCTGGTGGTAAGGTCTGCAGTGAAACTGCTGGTGACCTGGCAGAGGCTGGTGGTGCTAAACAGCGGCAGGAAAGGAACGTCAGAGAACGCAAGAGGAAATAGATAAGTTACCGCTCTAACTGAAAATTATGATCAATTTATATCCATAGAATTTAGCGAAATAGATTTTGCTGAAGAATTACCTTTTGCCAATGCAAGTGATGAAGACTTATATATTATTCTAAATAATACAAGTTTAGTAGTCTGCATCAACTAATCCCATAACTTGGAATTCGATCCCTTTATTATATATGAAGATAAATATAACAGTGACTTAGATATCAGTAAATTATACACCCACCTAAGACACCTAAATGTTCCAAAGTCAAAATATATCTACGTTGACAACTTAAACCTGCCTAGTAATAACAATACTTTTACAATATCAAGTATGAATATGCGATCAATTCCAGAAAAACTTCAGTACTTTACTGATACTGTCTTATATAACGAATGTAAAACAATAAATATTCTTTGTTTTACAGAAATAAGGTTAGACCCACATCTTGCTCCACTCTATGAACTACCAGCGTACAATATGTTTACAAACTCTAGAAATAAGTATGGTGGAGGTGTAGCATTATATATTTCAACTGACTATCTCTCGTTAGTACAGAAAGAATTCTCATTAATGGAGTCTTTTAGAGAATGTATAGATGATGAAACTGTTATTATGAATAAAAAGTCGTTATTCATACGTATCTATAGGCCTCCAAGTGGTAATGTTAATAGCTTTTTGAATTCGATGTCAGAAATTCTTTCTTTAGCCCATGATAAACAATATCAAAGGATTTACATGTTAGGGGATTTTAATTTGGATTTGTTGAAGAGTAATGACAACTCTGTTTCTGAGTTTATCAATCTGATGTATTCTTTTTCTTTATTTCCCTTAATAACAAAGCCGACAAGAGTAACTTACATGTCGGCCTCACTTATAGATTACATTTGGACAACACAAGTGGAATTAAATATTGGTAACTACATACGGTAATACAAACAGACATTACTGATCACTTCCCAATAATCTCTCAGTTTAAATTTATTCATGGAAAACCTGATGTTACTTATTCTGTTAACAAGAGATTGATAACATCTTCTTCACTAGAGCGCTTCAAGTATGACTTTGTCCATGTAAATTGGAATAATGTATTAACATCAATCTGTCCCAATAATTCTTATAGCGTATTTTGTAATATATATAATACATTATATCAAAAACATTTTCCATTGAGAATGGTTCGTGTAAGTAGAAAGTGTGAAATTAGTCCATATAGCACAACGGCTTTAAAAAACAGCATTAACCCGTTCCGTCCCGGCGACGTGAATTAACGTGGCAACATTGCAAGGTCCCTAATTTGGACAATTTTAAATTTTCGCGAGTGATTTCGCGATTGATTTTTGGCACGTATACACGGGACACCTTCCTTTATTCCTCTACAAGATGCCAAGCAGGGACAATGCCTTACACCGCATAACCTCTCCTCCCCCCTGCACGCCATTGTCTTGGCAATTCACTTGTTACCAGTGACCTGGCCAATAAAGACATTCAGGGCCAGAGTGATTCCCCAATCGATGACAATGTGGAGGACAAAGTTTACATAGCATTAGAGGAAGAAACAGTCAGAAATGATGATCAGGTAATGTGGGAAAAAAAAGGTCATGAATGGTGATGAGTTAGTGAGTGAAACAATGCTTATAATGCCTATATTACTGTTTGAAAACCAATATACTCTTGTACTACATATTAATTCATACCAAGTATATAAATAAATACTGTTTATGAGTGGATAAAATAGTTACCCTCCCATAGAACTCGTTTTCTTTGGTGCCAGCCTGTTAGAAAACCCAGTCAGGTAAGGAAGTGCTCGTACCTAAATCGAATATTTTAAACCTCAGGTGAGCAATTTCTCTATGAATTTTCTATGTTTCTCACCAAAAGCGGATGTTTGAGCCCCCCCCCAAAAAAAGGTACAAAAATGTTGGGACTGGGGCGTACCACTGCCCAGAAAACGTTGGGATGGGGCGGGTTAAAGAAAGATATAGATTAGAAAGACTGGCAAAAAAATTGACACTGACCTATAGTGAAAAATATCGACATACCGAAACAAACTGACATCAACTTTAAGAGCAGCAAAGAATAAGTATTACAAAGATATATTGAAAGAAAGTCAAGGAAATCCTAAATCCCAGTGGAAAACTATAAATTCAGTACTTGGTAGAACAAACAACTTAACCTCTGTGCACTCTGTTGAATTAAAGCCTCCTTGCTTTGACACCTCTACATTATTTAATGAACATTTTTTTTTAAATCTCTAACATAGAATCAGCTGGGATGGAAAACAACCATAACAGGTACTTAGATAACTCTCTTGATTTTTCAATGTAAACACAACAAAAAAACTATCGTTACACCTTCTGCGGGATATAAAATGACACACGAATGAAGGGTTTTGATAACGGCCTCCTCCATTGGTATCCCTGCATGTGTTTGTTGCATATTTATTATAAGCTATATCCATCGCTTCTCCCATGCATATTTCTACCTCGTCCTATGTGGCAACTCATCCACTGTCAGGCTTACCAACCCTAGCGAGACAGCCAGGTTGTTCAGTATGAAACACATCGGACCCCTCCCTGTAACAATAGTTTTTTTTGCTGTGTGTACTTACCAACAGCACAACAGACTGAAGTTGAAAATTACCTGAATGCATTAAAATCTGCTGCTCCAGGTTATGATGATATATCCCCCAAAGTTTTAAAATATAAATCAGATGTAATATCTAAACCTTTGACTCATAATCAACCTTACAACCTTACAACCTGATCGCTTAAAAAAGGCCAAAGTTATTCCTACATATAAGACAGGTAGCAGAAGTGATATTAATAATTATCGCCCAATCTCTATACTACCAGCTTTCAGCAAAATATCTGAAAAAGTAATTGCAGTTAGATTAATACAATACCTTGAGGAAAATAACCTACTATCTGAATACCAACATGGGTTTCAAACAGATCGGTCAACAGAATCTGCAATATTACAGTTTGTTGACAATGTTTATAAGTTCTTAGAAGAAAAGTATTATGTAGCTGGGGTATTTATTGACTTATCGAAAGCATTTGACACATTAGATCACAAAATTGTAATTGTCAAATTGGAACATATTGGAATAAAAAGTGTCCCATTAAAACTATTTCATTGTTATCTCAGCATTAGAATGCAATGTGTTTTTGTAACAATAATTTCTCGCCTTTTAAATCATTAACAAAAGGTGTAGGCTACCACAAAGGTCTATCCTTGGGCCACTTCTTTTTCAAATATACATTAATGACGGCCATGCCACGTTGAGTACACCGCTTCCCGTCCGATCAGCGAAGTTAAGCAACGTTGGGTCTGGTTAGTACTTGGATGGGTGACCGCCTGGGAACACCAGATGCTGTTGGCATCCCTACGTGTCAAGTGGGGTTGGTGGAGGATTAGTGCCCCTCCCTGTAAAACAATTAACTCTAAGCGCTTGACCACCCCGTTTGGGATACATGGCGTCTGGCAATGGATGGATATAATAAATGCCAGCACAATATTTAAGTTTACGATATATGCTGACGATACTAATCTCTTGTTAGCAGACAATAATATAAATTACCTACATTCAAACTTACTCTTGGAATTAAATTTAATAAATCAATGGATAAAATCTAATAAATTAAAGCTTAATGTATCTAAAACAAAATATATTTTCTTTCAAAACCAATCAGTAAATAATTCTTTGCCACCATTCCTACTTCATGGTGAAACTATACAAAATATTAGTAAAATAAAATTTCTTGCTGTACTCATAGATCAGAATATCACTTATAAATATCATATAGATGAAATATGTTTAATGTTATCCAAAGTGTGTGGTGTATTATACAAAGTCCGTTATAATCTAACAACAGAAGCTATGATCAGCATTTATTATACACTATGCTATCCTTATCTCATGTTCTGTGTATCCATATGGGCTTATACAGTTGAGCAAGTAGAAAGTGCGAAAAAACATTGGGGTATATGGAGACATCTGGCAGTTCCCTGTAATAACTCCACGTATCTTTATGAATGAATTGCTCAGAACCTATAGCCTGTGTAAGGTGGACCGTGATTGGCTGAGCTTTTGAGTGGTGGTGAAGCAAGTATTCTCATCATATTATACGTAAATCAAGGTTAATAACTAATAAGTGGCACGAAACAATGTATAGAGAATGCTACAGCATTTAATGATCGAACGTGGAGTATAATAGAGTAATAAAGCTCAGCAATCTGTAAAATGTAACTGGCAACATAGAACAGAAGAGCAGCATGTCAGCTGGTAGTTTTGTTTATTCATAATATTCGAAGCAGTGGAAACGAAGTCTAGTGAATCAGATAAATAGATGTTGACCACTAACGAAGTTAACGAATGTAATATTGGTATTACATTTCATCAATTTCAAGGGTTATTATGCTCTATGACACATGATATCTGTTAATATGCATAGGCAGTAAATTAATACTGAACTATTTCTTGTCTTACTACCACTTCACCAAATATATTATATTGAAATAAGAAGAGAGAAGACAGTAGTACGCCATTAAGACTTTGTAGCAAAAGGAAGAAGGAAATAGAGAGGGACAGCAAGCACGAGGAAGAAACAAAGAAACGAGGGGCAGTTGAAGCGCTGAAAAGAATTGATTCGGGACCAAAGGGGTGCCAAAACCCTTTACGTATCGCCCACGTCTTTGCAGACAATACCCCCTCACGGGGCTTATTCTCATTATAAATGCATTGCATTAAAAATGCAAAAATATAGTAAGATAATCAGCAACATTCATACATTATGAGATGGGTACCCTAAAATTATTCCTAGCAGCTCCATTTAATTACCTTCACGTCCATGAGGTGCATAAAACATCGTTCTGTAACATCAAACAGGGACTAGGCAACCAAATATTCAGTTTTAATTTGCAGCACCAAACCAACACCGACCTTCCCTTAGTGTTTGGAGGAGATGGTAGGAAAGACAACGATGAAGACCGTGGAATGAAGAGGTTACCAAATGGGTAACTAGCGTCAATTAACACTGGCAGCCGTGGGGTTGTTCCGTCATTGTAATACATAATTATGTAGGGAGGTGAGTATGGAAGTTAAGAAGTCACAGCATGATAGTATTGTGATCCCTACCCTGACGTATGGAAGCGAGGCGTGGACCTTGCAAGAGGGGAACAAGTCATGAGTGAGAGCAGTGGAAATGAGTTACTTGAGAGGAGCATGTGGAGTGGCGTGGAGGGACAGGTTGACGAATGAAGAAGTGAAGGAACGTTGTGGAGTAGATGTGGATGTGGTTGAGAAAATTAGGAGAAATACACTGAGGTGGTTTGGACATGTGGAGAGAATGGAGAATGAAAGACTGACTAAGAGGGTGTATGTAGGTGAGGTGGAGGGAGGGAGAGGGAGGGGTAGACAGAGGATGAGATGGAGGGATGGAGTTGAGAGGTATATGAGGGAGGAGGGGGTGAGTTGGGGGGAGGGTAGCCAAATGGTGGGTGACAGAGCGACATGAAGGCGTTTTGTCTGCGGCCATCCTTTGCGGGATTAGGGCTTCGGGCTATAGATAGATAGATAGATGAATAGACGTTAGTCAGTCCCTGGATGTAGGCCAAATTGTTAAGATCCGCCCACACTCTCGCTTATCGGGCAGTAACTGGCGGACTGTGCCCTCATCGGGCACAGTCTGTCAGGCACGATTGTGATGTCCAAATTGCTGAGTAGCTGGTCAGGCAGTAAAGTCGATCAGTAGTCAGTAGGTGGTCGGCAGCGATTGAGTGCGATATGACCATGTGCAACGCAGTTGAAAAGAAAAAGAAATAACTCAGTGTAACATAAAAATTGTTGCAACTGAAAAAAAAAATGAAGAGTGCAGAAAAACAATATGGTTAAAGAGGCAACTTTATGAGGATGGCAGGGTCCTTGGCTCATGCACGGCTCCACACCACTGGGAAATGCCTGAATATTTCCCTCAACTACGGGCACTGGCTGTCCGCTGGTTTGCCCATCAAAGTTGCCACAAAGTGGTCGATGACGGGCTTTAAGATCATTTGATTGCTTTGACTTTATTTGTGTGTCGCTTCCCGGCATCATTATCGATTGCCAGGAAGTTTACCATGTGCTACTCAGCTGCGAGATGAGCACAAAGCTGATTCCAACACATATCTCACAACTGTTTTATCTCCTGTTATCTTTTCCAAGAATATTCATTGCAATCATTAAATAAGATATGTTCTGTAATGTGTTGAAAGTGAATGCAAGGAAGGCATGGTAATCAATTATGAGGGATTGTTTTTGCCTAACATACATTTGTCGCTAATGTTGATAATGTTTCAACACTACTAGCCTATATCTCATCATCGGTAAGCATAGAACAAAATCATAGTAATTTACAGTAAGTTTATTCTACTATATCTCATCATCGGTAGGCATTGAACAAAATCACAATAATATACAGTAAGTTTATTTCCTGACAAAATATTCATTCCCCATAACATTATAAGATAATGTCCTCTCCAAAATAATGTGTGATCTGTATATATGACAAATAAATAATACTTCTGTTTTATTCGGAAAACTATCCAAACGAATATAATGTCATGACAAGATTGTTGGATGAAATTACTCAAAACAAATCTGCCACTTTAATTGCACTCAATATTTTGTCCAGAGACCATTGCTGGTAATCACATCGTGAAGGCGGTCAGGTAGTGACCCCATATGATTGTGAATGACGTGAGGCTTTCTCCTGAGGACCTCCCACTCCCTCATCATGTGACGCATCAGTCTCTGTGACGTCCTCTCCTTGTTGGGCTCCCAATCATTTACAATATTGGCCCAAACGTTGTCAATGGGATTTAGGTCAAGGCTGTTGTTAGGCCCAGGCAAAAGTTCTAGGTGGCGCTGATCCTCAAACCATGTTTGCACAACTCTCGGTGTGTGCACGGGACAATTATCGTGCATGAAAACGATGTTCTCAGGATACGGAAGGGTGTATGCGCAGACAGTAGGCAGCATCACCTACTCTAGTATCTCCAGATACTGTTCAGCCCTGAACCTTCCCTCTATCTCTGTGACTTCACCAACACCATGGAGACCAATCCACCCGCACACGTTGCATGTTGCGCGACCACTCCATGCCTATGCGTAGATGTGCTCCCGAACATAACTATAAAACATTATGTCCTTGTCAGTTTTGATAAATAATACAGGTTAATGACTTCATTCTCTGTCTTTATACTATAATATAAATTCCATAAGATTTATTTATTTGTTCGATTACACATTACCTATTATAAATAAAGTCTCTCTCTCTCTCTCTCTCTCTCTCTCTCTCTCTCTCTCTCTCTCTCTCTCTCTCTCATGGCCACACCATCTAAGAGTACACGGTCAGTATTTGTTTCCTAACCTGGACTGCTGGGGGAGAGTCATCTTTTCTGATGAGAAGTCCTTTACAACCTCTCATGGGAAACTTCATTGCTATTGGTTTAACAACACAAGGTAAGTAACAATGAAAATGAAACAGTACAATTTACCAAATTTTCATGAATATCATAAACAATTCAAGCAAGTGGTCATATCGCTTTGCGATACTTATGACCGAAGGGTCGGAGGATCGAATCCACCCAAGGGTCATTGGTAGACATCAGGAAGGGCATCCGGTCATTAAATGCTACACGCTCCAAACCAAAGTCCTCTACCCAGGGGCAACGCCTTAGCCCTTATCCAAAAAAGGGGTACCTGGCGTAAAACTCACTCTCTCTTTCTATCTCTATCTATATCTATCTATCTATCTATATAGATAGGTAGACAGGTAGGTAGATAGATAGATAGACTGACAGATAGATAGAGAGAGATGGATGGACTGATAGATTGATAGATAATGGAGAGATAGATATAAATAGGCAGGTATATATATATATATTAGAGAGAGAGAGAGAGAGAGAGAGAGAAAGAAATATAGAGATAGAGAGATGAAGACAGAGACAGAGATAGTTAGAGATAGAGACAGATAATGAATTAGAGATATCGGTATAGAGATAGAAATATCGGCAAAGACAGAGTGATATTGGTATTGAGAGAGATATAGGTATTGAGATAGGGATTTAGATTTAGACATTTAAAGAGAGAGAGAGAGAGAGAGAGAGAGAGAGAGAGAGACTTTTTATTTATAACAGGTAATGTGTAATCGAACAAATAAATAAATCTTATGGAATTTATATTAGAGTATAAAGACAGAAAATGAAGTCATTAACGTGTATTATTTATCAAAACTGACAAGGACATAATGTTTTATAGTTATGTTCGGGAGCACATCTACGCATAGGCACGGAGTGGTCGCGCAACATGCAACGTGTGCGGGTGGATTGGTCTCCATGGTGTTGGTGAGGTCACAGAGATAGAGGGAAGGTTCAGGGCTGAACAGTATCTGGAGATACTAGAGTAGGTGATGCTGCCTACTGTCCGCGCATACACCCTTCCGTATCCTGAGAATATCGTTTTCATGCACGATAATTGACCCGTGCACACACCGAGAGTTGTGCAAACATGGTTTGAGGATCAGCGCCACCTAGAACTTTTGCCAGAGCCTAGCAACAGCCTTGACCTAAATCCCATTGACAACGTTTGGGCCAATATTGTAAATGATTGGGAGCCCAACAAGGAGAGGACGTCACAGAGACTGATGCTACACATGATGAGGGAGTGGGAGGTCCTCAGGAGAAAGCTTCACGTCATTCACAATCATATGGCGTCACTACCTGACCGCCTTCACGATGTGATTACCAGCAATGGTCTCTGGACAAAATATTGAGTGCAATTAAAGTGGCAGATTTGTTTTGAGTAATTTCATCCAATGATCTTGTCATGACATTATATTCGTTTGGACAGTTTTCCGAATAAAATAGAAGTATTATTTATTTGTCATATATACAAATCACACATTATTTTGGAGAGGACATTATTTTATGATGTTATGAGAAATTAATATTTTGTCAGGAAATAAACTTACTGTATATTATTGTGATTTTGTTCAATGCCTACCGATGATGAGATATAGTAGAATAAACTTACTGTAAATTACTATGATTTTGTTCTATGCTTACCGATGATGAGATATAGGCTAGTAGAGTTGAAACATTATCAACATTAGCGACAAATGTATGTTAGGCAAAAACAATCCCTCATAATTGATTACCATGCCTTCCTTGCATTCACTTTCACCACATTACAAAACATATCCTATTTAACCCGCCGCGTCCCGGAGACGTGAATTCACGTCCTCACATAATGGGCACTCATATCCCGGAGACGTGAATTCACGTCCTCACATAATGGGCACTCATATCCCGGAGACGTGAATTAACGCGGCAACATTGCAAGGTCCCTAATTTGCACAATTTTAAATTTTTGCGAGTGATTTTTGGCATGTATACACTGGACACCTTCCTCTATTCCTCTACAAGATGCCAAGCAGGGACAATGCCATACACCACATAACCTCTCCTCCCCCTGCACGCCAAGTCTCGGCAATTCACCTGTTACCAGTGACCTGGCCAATAAAGACATTCAGGGCCAGAGTGATTCCCCAATCGATGACAATGTGGAGGACAAAGTTTACATAGCATTAGAAGAAGAAATAGTCAGAAATGATGATCAGGTAATGTGGGAAAAAAAGGTCATGAATGGTGATGGGTTAGTGAGTGAAACAATGCTTATAATGCCTATATTACTGTTTGAAAACCAATATACTCTTGTACTACATATAAATTCGTACCAAGTAAATAAATAAATACTGTTTATGAGTGGATAAAATAGTTACCCTCCCATAGAACTCGTTTTCTTTGGTGCCAGCCTGTTGGAAAACCCAGTCAGGTTAGGAGGTACTCGTACCTAGATCGAGTATTTTAAACCTCAGGTGAGCGATTTCTCTATGAATTTTCGATGTTTCTCACCAAAAGCAGATGTTTGAGCCAAAAAAAATAAAAAGGTCCAAAAATGTTGGGACTGGGGCGTACCACTGCCCAGAAAACGTCTGGATGGGGCGGGTTAATGATTGCATTCAATATTCTTGGAAAAGATAACAGGAGATAAAACAGTTGTGAGATATGTGTTGGAATCAGCTTTGTGCTCATCTCGCAGCTGAGTAGCACATGGTAAACTTCCTGGCAATCGATAATGATGCCGGGAAGCGACACATAAATAAAGTCAAAGCAATCATATGATCTTAAAGCCCGTCATCGACCACTTTGTGGCAACTTTGATGGGCAAACCAGCGGACAGCCAGTGCCCGTAGTTGAGGGAAATATTCAGGCATTTCCCGGTGGTCTGGCGCCGTGCATGAGCCAAGGACCCTGCCATCCTCAAAAAGTTGCCTCTTTAAGCATATCGTTTTTCCGCAATTCTCATTGTTTTCTTTTTCTTTTTTTTTCCTTTTTTTTTACAATTGCAACAATTTATATGCTACACTGAGTTCTTTCTTTCTTTCTTTCTTTCTTTTTTTCAACTGCATTGCGCATGGTCATATCGCCCTCAATCACTGCCGACCACCTACTGACTACTGGTCGACTTTACTGCCTGACCAGCTACTCAGCAATTTGAACATCACAATCGTGCCTGACAGACTGTGCCCGATGAGGGCACAGTCCGCCAGTTACTGCCCGATAAGCGAGAGTGTGGATGGGACTTAACAACTTGGCCTACATCCGGGGACTAACTAACGTCAAGCAACATAATTATGTATTACAATGACGGAACAACCCCACGGCTGCCAGTGTTAATTGACGCTAGTTACCCATTTGGTAACCTCTTCATTCCATGGTCTTCATCGTTGTCTCTTTCCTACCATCTCCTCCAAACACTAAGGGAAGGTCGGTGTTGGTTTGGTGCTGCAAATTAAAACTGAATATTTGGTTATCTAGTCCCTGTTTGATGTTACAGAACGATGTTTTATGCACCTCATGGACGTGAAGGTAATTAAATGGAGCTGCTAGGAATAATTTTAAGGTACCCATCTCATAATATATGAATGTTGCTAATTATCTTACTATATTTTTGCATTTTTAATGCAATGCATTTATAATGAGAATAAGCCCCGTGAGGGGGTATTGTCTGCAAAGACGTGGGCGATATGTAAAGGGTTTTGGCACCCCTTTGGTCCCGAATCAATTCTTTTCAGCTCTTCAACCGTCCCTCGTTTCTTTGTTTATTCCTCGTGCTTGCTGTCCCTCTCTATTTCCTTATTCCTTTTGCTACAAGGTCTTACTGGCGTACTATTGTCTCCTCTCTTCTCATTTCAATATAATATATTTGGTGAAGTGGTAGTAAGACAACAAATAGTTCAGTATTATTTTACTGCCTATGCATATTAACAGATATCATGTGTCATAGAGCATAATAACCCTTGAAATTGATGAAATGTAATACCAATATTACATTCGTTAACTTCGTTAGTGATCAACATCTATTTATCTGATTCACTAGACTTCGTTTCCACTGCTTCGAATATTATGAATAAACATAACTACCAGCTGACATGCTGCTCTTCTGTTCTATGTTGCCAGTTACATTTTACAGATTGCTGAGCTTTATTACTCTGTTATACTCCACGTTCGATCATTAAATGCTGTAGCATTCTCTATACATTGTTTCGTGCCACTTATTAGTTATTAACCTTGATTTACGTATAATATGATGAGAATACTTGCTTCACCACCACTCAAAAGCTCAGCCAATCACGGTCCACCTTACACAGGCTATAGGTTCTGAGCAATTCATTCATAAAGATACGTGGAGTTATTACAGGGAACTGCCAGATGTCTCCATATACCCCAGTTTTTTTTCGCATTTTCTACTTGCCCAACTATACTTGGCCGCCATTTTTTAACAAACTAGTAATAACTCAGAAAAAAAATTTAAGATGCATATATTTTCTAGGTAAATTCGATTCAACAACCCCAATATTTTCAAATACAAAATTGTTGAACTTTGAAAATATCCGTAAGTATTTTACATTACCGTTGACGTATAAGACTTTATGAGTCTATGTAGGGAATGAAATTTTTAAGTTTGTAGAAAACCCACATAATACTCATAGTAATAGCATTAATTTATGTTCTCTACAATTTAGAACAACCCTCTTCAAGAACAGTAGAACATCTTTCGGCCCTCAACTATTTAATAGTTTACCAGTACATAAAAAAATTCACCTTATGTCAAGTAATATTCTAGCATTTAAAAGGGAAATGAAAAATTATTTGTTAGGTCAGCAATACATACAATACATATATCATCATCATCATCATCATCCGGACCTCCTTTCCCATCCAAGGGCAGGGTGAGGAGTAACAATGTCCAGACAGCCCAAAATTGCCCAGTCCAATGGGCCATGCTTCCATTCACTTATCATTCAAGCCCCGGAATCCTGGCTCTATCGGATACGCCAAAAACATTCGCCACGTTCTGTAGCTTCAATATCGTATCCGACAGAGTCAATCCAGACGCTGCCATGTTAAAAAGGGGTGCCAAAAATCCCTTATCATGCACATCTCCTCAAAATTCATCCAGCCAGCTCGATCTCCTGTCAGTTCCCTAGCCTCACCGACTTCCAAACCTCTCTTCCTCACACATTCATCCACCATATCTCTCCACCTTCTCCTTGGCCTACCTCGCCTCCTCCCTCCTTAGAATTCGCTCAGATATACCTTCTTCACCACTCTATTGTTATCCATTCTCTCAACATGACCATACCATCTCAGTACGCTCTCTTCAATTTTGGTATCCACCGACTACCTCACTCTGCATCTTTCACGAATCACATTATTTCGTATCCTATCCACCCTCTGTACTCCACATACATTCATCAGCAGTCCCATCTCCACTGCTCTTACTCTTGACTTTTCATTTTCATGCCACACCATAGTCTCACATCCATATGTTAAAGTTGGCGCTAACACTCCTTCATGTAAGCCTCGTGCAGCTTCAACACTCAAGCCTCTGTTTCTTATCAAGGCCTTCATTGCACCAGCTACTTTTCTTCCTTTTGTCACTCTACTTTCAACTTCTTTTGCACATTTTCCTCTCTTTTCTATCATTGTACCCAAGTACTTGAACTCTCTCACCAACTCTAGTCTCTCTCCATTCACTGTTACATTGCACTGGAAGTCACCTTCTCTCTCAAAAACCATCACTTTACTCTTTTCTACATTTACTCTCAAGGAACGATGCTTACAGACATCAGCAAAACTCTGCACTAGCCTATCAAGTTCTTGTCCGGTACTTTCAAGCAGTACTGCATCATCAGCGTACAACAAATTTGAGATATTCCATCCATCACCATTCATTACCAATGCCATCCCTCTCTCCATTACTCGTGTTTTCACTTCTCTCACCACCCCATCCATACTGTATATACACTGAACAACCATGGGGACATCACACAACCTTGGCGCACACCCACACTGATTGTGAACCATTCACTTAGATGCCCATTAACCCTGACACATGCTTCACTACCATCATAAAAACTCTTGACGGCACCTAACAGCTTACAATACATATAATTCTGTAATAATTTAAGGTAGAACAAAAGCATCTTATGATACAACTCATGCATAGTATGAGTATGTATATTAATGTAAATGTGTAGCTGTGTGTGTGTGTGTGTGTGTGTGTGTGTGTGTTTTGAGAGAGAGAGAATCTATATATATATATATATATATATATATATATATATATATATATATATATATATATATATATGTGTGTGTGTGTGTGTGTGTGTGTGTGTCCATGTGTATATGCATGTGTATGTGCATGTATGTGTATCTATATCTATATGTATGTGTATGTATATGTATATGTATGTGTGTGTATTTACGTGTATGTGTGTGTATGTGTATGTAGTGTTTATGTGTATATGTATGTGTGTATACTGTATATGTGCACATGTGTGCATATATGAATATGTATGTATTTGTGTATGTGTGTGTATGTATATCGATGTATATGTATTATTATTTTTTTTTTTATGCGAGGAAGAAGGAACCAAAGGCCATGAGCCCGCAGTAACAGTTCCCTCCAAGAGAAAAACAAAATACAATAGAGAGGCAAATTCAAGATCCGATCATTTTGAGATGCCTGGACACACTGCGTTTGAAAGACTGGAGATCATAGGCAGCAGGAAATACAGATAGAGGGAGACAGTTCCAGAGCTGACCTGTTGCATAAATGAAAGACTGTGAGTACCGGTTAACTCTTGCATTAGAAAGTTGGACAGAAAAGGGATGAGAGTTTGCTGCCAGACGGGTGCTACGCGCCCGTCGTAGAGGTGGAGGAATGCAAGCAGACAGTTCAGAGGAGCAGTGACCATTAAAGAAGCGATAGAAAAGAGATAAAGATGCAACAGTGCGGCGAAGAGACAGAGGTTGAAGGGAGTCAGTAAGAGGAGGAGAGTTAATGAGACGAAAAGCCTTTGACTCCACCCTATTGAGAAGAGCTGTATGTGGGGAGCCTCCCCACACATGAGAGTTGTACTCCACACAGGGGCGGATAAAACCCCTGTATAGAGTCAACAATTGTGCAGGGGTAAAGAAAGAGCAGAGTCGGCATAGCACACCCAATCTCTTGGAAGCAGATTTTACAAGAGATGTAATATGATCTTTCCAAGATAAGTCCCGAGTAAATGAAACCCCAAGCATGTTCAAGGATGATGCAGGATTAAGCTGAATATTATTAAACATTAATGGGTATACCTGTGGAAGATTTTGTCGGGTTGATAGGTGTAAGAACTGAGTTTAAGATGCATTAAAGACAGCCATATTGTTTTTACCCCAGTCAGAGATACGAGCCAAGTCAGACATTAGGTGTGCCATAGCCTCATCCCTTGTCTGTTGAAGTAACTGTTGAGATGGGCATTGCGGGAACCGAATGGAAAGGTGAAGGATGGAGTCATCAGCGTATGAGTGGATAGGGTTAGATGTACAGCTTAGAAGATCATTGATGAATAAAAGGAAGAGAGTTGGTGATAGGACAGAGCCCTGAGGAACACCACTGTTGATAGATCTAGGAGAAGAACGATGGCCGTCTACAACAGCAGCTATAGAATGACCAGAAAGGAAGCTAGCGATGAAGGCACAGATAGAAGGATAGAAACCGTAGGAGGGCAGTTTGGAAATTAAAGATTTATCCCAGACTCGATCGAAAGCCTTTGAGATGTCAAGTGCAATGGCAAAGCTCTCGCCAAAGTCCCGAAAGGAGGATGACCAGGAGTCTGAAAGGTAGGTGAGAAGATCGCCAGTGGAGCGTCCCTGACGGAACCCATACTGACGATCGGAAAGAAAGTTGTGATAGGAAAGATGCCTTAAAATTTTTCTATTAAGAATTGACTCGAAAACTTTTGAAATACTGGACGTTAAAGCAATTGGACGATAGTTGGAGGGTTGGGAGTGGTCACCCTTCTTTGGGACTGGCTGAATGAGAGCAAACTTCCAGCAAGAAGGAAAGGTACAAGTTGACAGACAAAGGCGAAAGAGTTTGCCTAGGCAGGGTGTAAGCACAGAAGCACAGTTCTTGAGAACAACAGGAGGGACCCCATCAGGCCCATATGCCTTGTTAGTACTGAGGCCAGTGATGGCAGAAAATACATCAACTGAAGAAATTTTAATGTCAGCCATGAGGAAGTCAGAGGGGAAAAGTGATGGAGGAACAGCACCGGAATCGTCTAAGGTGGAATTGGAGGAGAAAGTCTGTGCAAAGAGATCTGCTTTATCAATAGAAGAAATAGCTACAGAACCATCAGAGTAGAAAAGAGGAGGGAAGGATGATGAGGTAAAGTTGTTAGAAAGATTTTTGGCAAGGTGCCAGAAGGAGCGGGAAGAATTCGAGTTGGAGAGTTGAGAGCATTTAGTATGGATGAAATTATTTTTTGCAGAGCGAAGAACAGACTTAGCACGATTCCGGGCAGAAACGTAAAGATGATGTGATTCAGGGGTGGGTTGGCTCCGGTACCTTTTGTAGGCCTTCTCCTTGTTGCGGACAGCATTAGAACAAGCGTGATTAAACCAAGGCTTTCTTGCGTTAGTCAAAGGATATGAGAAAGGAATGTATGCTTCCATGCCCGAGAGAATAACCTCCGTAATGCGCAAGGCACACTCAGATGGCTCACGGCCGTGGAAACAATAATCATTCCAGGGAAAATCAAAGAAGTACTGCCTGAGGGCCTCCCAGTCCGCGGCTCCAAAATGCCACAGACGACGTTTCCCTGGAGGGTCCACAGGCCGTACCGGAGTGATAGAACAGGTTAAGGTAATAAGGTTGTGATCGGAGGAGTGTATGTAGGTTATGTATATATGTATGAGTATATGCATGTATATTTTCGATAATCATAAAGTTGTAGTTTGTATTTATATATTTTCCTCTTTCTTGATACACATACGATTGTAGCTATTATATATAACTAAAGCAACCACAAATCATATATGGTATTTATAAAAATGTCTGTCAGGGAGCTTAGGCTCGATAGACCGTTGCTTATTATATAATGTTCAAATGTATACATGAATGTATTACTTTAAAGCAATATACATTTACTTACTTACACCCATACTCACACCCACATGCACACACAGTGCAGCCAAGAACGAGAAAAGTCAGTAAAAAATGTTCTTCTATGCCGGAGACCAAGTTCCCAAGGCACGAAAAACAGGGACAAGCGGCAGAAATTCCTCCTCTATGACTGTGGCTAACTTCCTTGCAGTTGTGAAACTGACAAGGGATCCACGCACAGTAATGGATGAGTGACGTTTGAAGTAAATTATCCACTCACGGTGTACACCCACGTCCGCATGTTGCACTGCATCAACCCACGGTGTACACGTACGTCCGCATGTTGCGCTATAATATCCACCCAAGTTGTACATCTACGTCGCATGTTGCACAACAATACATGCCTGCATTTACATCAATGACATCATTGGCGTCCAATCAGCAACCATGTATCAAAGACACCCTACTTGCCCCATACATCTCAGCTGCACAGGTCAGTCAAATAGACTATACAGTAGTTGTGACTTTTTTTTTTTTTCTCCTCATTGCATCATAGGTTAATGGTATAATATAATAATTTTTTGTCTGGAAGCGGGGTATTTGTATTGTAAATATAGGCAAAATAAACAAAAACATTTTTGTCATTATGTTATTTAACGGTTTATGCTGGCATGTCATTTGTCATAATTTACTCCAGATACGGGGTAACTTGTTACGCACCCTGGGGTAAATTGATATGCATGTTATGGAACCCAAATAAGTCTATAATTATTCTATTGCCATTAACATGTGAAAACAGGCGTAGTGGCATATTGGATGTAGTGTAAGTAATGTTAAATTATATCATTATTATGCCGTCAGTCACTCATCACAACCTCTGTTAGCAACTGAATCATTCAGTTGCACAACTCCTATCATTCAATTACTCCACCACCGTCACCAGCACTTACTGAATCACTGACTTGTTCCATATTCAGTATTTATAGATAGACACAGAGAGACAGAACAGTAGATATAAATAGCTTAACAGACTGATTCATTGATTTAGATGGATAAATGAAGGACTTAATAGTCTGGGACAGACAGATAAATATAAATAGATATATTAGGTAGATAAATAGATGGACTGACAGATAAACTGACAGATGAACACAGTATCACCTAGATCTGCATAAAGATTACCTTTACCAACACCGTTCAATCGGTTCATTAACCAATATGTTACTTTTACATTACACTTCACTGATCTGCAGCACTTTTATATGATTAATATCCATAACTCGTTTGTCAGCTGCTCCATGACAGTCTGTTTTCCATGGATAATTCCAGGCAAGGTTGAAGTGATTAGCTGAAAATATTGGGATAATTTGACACATTGTTCTCGAACGGGTTAAAATGATACAGTAACAACTAATCCATAACAACAAAACCCAACACTGGTTTTCTGTATACTTGGCCGTTTTATTTTTATAAAAATGACGCCTCCACCATAAACCTTTGCTAGTTTCATAGCCTTTTCACATATAGGTATATGGTTCCACCCACCAGGTGACTCAGCTGCATCAAAAGGTGACAATAATGTATCAAAATAACTTTGAACATGGAAGAAAAGCTTTGACAGGTAAAATATCTATTTTTTCCCTTAGCTCTTACCCAAGCAACGCCTTCAAGTTGCCACTTCAGGCTCTACCTTTGCATGAAAGCTGCATAGCATGGCGACGACCACACCTTTATGTATAGATTAATTTTGGAGATATTGAGGGTGTAACAACTTGGACGTGTAACAACTAGACCCGGTCTCCCCTACCATGACCTTTGACCTTAAGTGACCTTGAAAGGTCAAACTCATGGTCACAAATATTCAGGGTGCTATAACTCGAAACTGGTTGAACATACAAGTTTTTACCACCAGCAGGGGTACCCGGCGTTCCCCCTGCCCCGTCCTTATTTATCTTCCTTCTCCTCTCTCTCTCTCTCTCTCTCTCTCTCTCTCTCTCTCTCTCTCGTTATTTATCTGACTCTTACGACTCCGCCTCCCTCCCTCAAACCATTGGTCTTTTTGATCTTAAAATCTTTCTTGGGTCATATGACCAAAAAGACGAACACTCAAATCCTATTTGTTCTAGTTCAATCTATTTCTACTCCAGAAAACCATGTACCTCTCATGCTTTTGAAGGGGGATTACAAGAGGTCCAGGAACTTTCTATTTCTGCTTTCACAGACTAAAGTACGGTATCTGTACGTACTTGTTTATTATCACCAATGACCTAAAATGACCTCCGAACGGTGACCTCAAGTGACCCCGCAGTCAACCTCACAGCCTATGTCCAAACTGGAGGTCATGTGAGTCTCCATGCCAAAAATTGGGCTGCAGGGGTACCCGGCATTTCCCAGGCCAAAAAGAAGAACACTCAACCAGTGACCTCAAATGCCCAGAACTGAATTTTGACCCCCCTATAACCTTCCCTGGGTCATAAGGATTCCAAATATGTAGGTTAAGGCCAGGCAAAATGAAAATTGAGGGAGTAATTCGTGAATAGACAGACAGAAAGTGCCCTTTATATAGTAGATAATCAAGATATTGGTAATCTCATATGGGTTTTCATTTGGCACCATTACCTTTGGTCTTGAATGATCTTGAAAGGGTAAATGCAAGATCACGGATTTTCAGAGAGCTACAGCTTCAAAATGGTTGAATAAAAAGGGATATTTACTATCATCAACATAGAAGTCATATATGGTCTGTCTTTTTGCACCATGAACTTTGACCTTCAGAGGTCAAACACAGTGTTGTGGATTTCCATAACTCATTATGACATATTTTACAAATAATTATTATTGACAGATAAGTTCCAATTTATTTGCACCATTACCTTAGACTTTAACTGTTTACTGACACTAAATGGCAGTACTATTTCAGTATTTAACAGTAATATAATAACTGCTGTCGGGCGAGGTTTGTTGGGCTTGGCACCACTTATTTGGTCTGAGGTGAAGCCGAAAATGCTAAGGGTTTGAATGATGAGTGAATGAATGGGTGGCCCATCTCAGTGCGTTCTGTTAATAGTTCTCCAGCTTTTACAATTTCCTCTATCTCTGAAGTCCTTCCACTCAGCGTACTAGGAGGAAAGAAGTGGGATGATGATGATACTGATGATGGGTGATGATAATGGGTGGTGTGTGGAGTATGCTTTCACCCATGCGGCATGGCTTTTTTTTTTTTTTTTTTTTTTTTTGCTCTTGGTTCCTCCAGACGATTTTATTCAGCTTAGCAAAGACCCACCTGTTAAACGGGAATGATAAAGACCATATCTAACTCCGGCAGTTCGAATGTTCCTGTTATGTTGAATGTAACCTGTTGCGGATTGCAGGAATACAAGAAGAGACTATTTTCATAGACCTGTGGTGAAACTATTGCAGCCGCTTTTTAAGTGTCTCTCTTCGAAACCCATAGAATATGTGAAATTGTTTTATTAAAATGACTCCTTGTGGTCAAAATTAAAAACTGTCTAAACAATCAGCTGAGGCAATGGGTGACATGTCAAATCAACTAAAAATTTCAAGCTGAGCAATCTCGAATTTCATACGGAAGTAGCTATAATGCCATCATATAGCCAAATTTTAAAACCACGTATTAGTCAGCTGATGTGTCCGCTGATACAGCAGCTGCTGATGCATCAACTGACCTGTTAAATTAACTAAAAAACAATTCAGATGAGCAACACTGTATTTCATAAGATACTGATCAGACCTCTCCGAAAGCAGATACTTGAACTTCCCTTGAATGAAAGACAGAAAGAGAGAGAGAGAGAGAGAGTGAAATATAAAGATCCCACAGTTGTACCACTTGTAGACCTGTCGGCTTTGCTGCAGGTAAAGCAGGACGTCACCACAGAGGAGTAATTAAGTTCAGGTAAGACTGGGTGTTGGGGTATGCACTAACCCATTCAGACTGAAGAGTAAAGGGATTTAAAACAACCTTCATTAACCTTATTACTACCAGTCTTCTTCACCTCCCCTACATCCTCTTCCTCCTCCTTGTTTGTTAGTCCGGTGGTTTTAGGCACTGGCCTGATGAAGGTTAGGGGGTGTGACTCTTTAGAGCCTGCTGAAGCATTTTTGTTCATGTAGTAATGCCAGAGGCCTATGTCTGTCACCTGCCATTGAACGTTCGAAACTAAATAGCAGCCAAGTATCATCCCCTATCCTGCGTTGATTGCACCATTGACTTCATCAGTTTTCTCCCATTTAACCCATTCACTTAAATGAATAAACTCCTTTGTTGGCAGGACCAATATAATCCTACCTTTATCTGCATCAGCCAAAAGGATAATCTCCCCTGAAACTTTCTATGGACATTTCTCCATCAAATATTCTTTATTTTTCCTTCTGGTTTTGCCCTAATCTTCACTCGCTGCCCCCGGCCCATAATTTTCCTTTGCAATTAGTGTATTCTCTAATTTTTCTCACGTGCATTTTCTTGCAATGTTCTTTCTTCCACTCCAGATATTTTCATAGCTCGTCGGAACTCTCATGATCGGTGCAGCTCTTCAACTGATTGTGAGTATAAGAGCCTGAGAGTTAATAATTGCATCCTTGCTATCTAAAAATAATCTTTTTCTTTATGTGGATGCAATTTTGAATCCTCAAGAGGCTACTGTATGTTTTCAGTTACACAGCATAAAGTAATCGAGCTGTTGGCAAGTAACAAAGCCCTAACCCTTCCACTTCGTTTTTTTTTTTTTTCTGGATGTCCCACACACGGGGGTTTTGAACCATATAAAGATAACTGTTTTGATAAAATATTCCACGCCAAAAAATGGACCATGCTTTCCTGAGTAAAAGGATGTCTTACATAATGTAAATAATAATAATTGTTGTGAGCTGTCAAAACATGTGGTGTTGGAGCTCCTCCTCTGCCAGTCAAATGCCATTCAGTATAATGATAAAGTCAAAGGTGTTTTTTTTTCTTTAATAACATCACTTTCATTTTCACTCTAAGTTTCATCTGACAGCATAATCTGAGTCATCAGACATTGCCTCAATCAGATTCATGTAAGTTGCCATGGCAACAGAACATCTCGTACCACATGCCTCGACATACTTCTGGCACATGATGAAAATAATAGACAACGAAATAGTCCTCCCGTGATGGCACCTCCTCAGTCTTTCCACTTCCTGATACTGAACCACTGTTTGGACCCAGGTACTGGAGCAAAAATATAAAATATCCAGAACATGTATAGGTGCCACCTGATGGCTACAGACATTTCCCTAGTGGCATATTGATGTGCCACCTGATTTGAAAGGGTTAAAGATGCAAACTTAGAGAGCCTAGTCTCTGGTTCTTACACTTCAAAGGGGGGAAAAATGGAACTGATTGTTACAGTAACTCAGTTTCTTTAAGCCCTCCATTACAGTAGTCTCTTATAAGGTGAAGAAAATGGTCTTTTGGTAATAACAGTAAATTTAGAATGTTATTATGTTTAAATGTTGATGTATGTATTGTAGCAACAGACTGTCAAACACCTGATATGGGCAGCACAACACCACACACACGTTCAAGCTGTCTTTTACGAGTCCCGAAGGAAAACTGATCCATAGGATCAAAAATACTAGAAAATGGAATACCTCATATCAAGGTAAAGAGAGCTGAGGTAGCTTCACCCTCGCACACCTGTGCAGGTAACGTGACATCACGTCAAATCAGAGAGAGAGAGAGAGAGAGAAAGAGAGAGAGAGAGAATGGGGAGGCTGAACAAATGAAAGAGAAAATATATCTGCAAAGGAAGAGAGAAAGAAAAAGGTGGGGGTCGGAGACGAAGACAGTTTTTTGTTTTGTTTTTTTGCCTATCTACCATTGGGGCCGGAGCCCCTGGTCATTAAGGCAAAAATATATATATGTATATACATTGACACATATACAGTATACATATATATACGAACATATATATATACATACATACATACATACATACACACATCCATGCATATGAACATACACACTTCCATGCACACGTACAGCTCCGGACAGATGAAACGGCTACACCCTATCCACCAGCGACTTGGTTTGGGTCTAAGTGGTTCTGGTAACAGTTGCAGGTGGAGGGAGGGGGGATGTGGGAGGGTGAGGAGGGGAGAAATGTGGGCGGAGTTATATTGGGGGTAGTGTGGGAGGGTGAAGAAGCAGCACAGTCTCGCTGGTGGGAGGGGGAGACGAATGGTTGGGTAGCGGAGACGAGAGTCTGCTGGAGGGTAAGACAGGTGAGTGTGATTAGATGAAAAGAAATTACAAAAAATGAATTATTATAATATCTGCTGCATATATTGCATTTTATCTACTAAATAAAAACACTGTCTATTATTCACCACCGTATTTGGGTATCCTACTCATTATTATTATCCTTTGGATATTAGGCAATAAATAAAGATATTGGACGGTCTTTCGGACCCGAACCAATTTTTTCATAACTTTTTTCTTCAGCTATTTCCGTATTCCTATTATCCCTCGTGCTTGAAGTCCCCCTTTTTATCACTTTCTCCTACCCCCTACATTTTTTTTTTAGGCATAAGGCAGTTTAACTTTCTCTTTAAATAACCATATTTGTCCACAAATATTCCTTTCATTAATCTATTTAATTACCTGTTTTCTTTCAATATGCATTTGTCTAATAATGGGTGTTACACCTTAATTGGCGCCGCTATTTGACGTTTTGAATAAATTTGGTCTAAATTTACGCATATATTGCAGTCTCTCTCAAGTAGGCTGGCAACCTCACACATCCTCCCCCTGCTTTCTCCTTCTCTCGCTACCCGTTCCCTCCTTTCCTTTTGTAGTACTGTTTATCTATTCTTTCTCATATTTTTAACCTCATTCCTTCTTACAAACTTTTAGTGCCATAGGAATTTCTCCCTGATCACCTACAGTCCTACTACATGAAAGTGGAAAAAACTGCCATCGGGAAAAGAATAACTGGAAATTTATGGCGAAGGTTACGATATTAGTTATTTAGAATGAAAGTGTTGGCAGATACGCATTCTTGACGTGATTATCACAGCCACAGCATTTCGCCTTCATAAAACAGAAGGACTATAGGTTTCATGCATTACCTCCTTACGTCCAGCATTACTGTGCAGAACGCCATGTATAACACATTAAGGACCACAAGGACAGTACTGGTAGTCATCGTGATTCTCATGAATCTCTGCATAGGCTATTGAAAACAGTGCTTTATGCTCAACTTCAGAATTATGTTCTCATCATGGCAATGATAGACAAAGATAATAAAAACAATATATACAACCAAATTATCATTTATTATACAACAAAGCTCAAACTGCCTCCGTGCTGCAGTCTCAAGGGTGTAACCTGCTCACACAATCACATGTAACCTGAAGAAATTAAATACATGATCCTATATATATATATATATATATATTTATAACCATGAACAACACTGTTTGATCTAAAATTTATTGTGTTGGGTAAAGCGGAGGACACTAACTAGCATGACAACCTACCACACGGAAACCACCATGTTGCACTACACGCCACAGAAACCGATGCACAGACCATGATATCAGTGAAAAGACTATGAGAAGAGTATTGCACGAAGCAATGTTGCATCACAGGACCCTAGCAAACGTTATGTTGACAAGCCAGAGGATTTTTGGAAGTGTGTCACTGAAGGCGCAACTGCTGGAGAAGGAATAATACTCGGTGAGTATTATTTCTGAGCTTTTCGCTTGTATAAACTAAACTATTCAGTCATACATGACCATAAAAATATATTAATAATTACTGCAGGGGGACAACCAGTTTCGTTACAACGTCAGTCCATGCAGAGGAAATTGCTTTGGGCATATAGGGTTACTCGATGTTAAATTTCATAAGTGTAGAGCCTGTATGATTATATATATATATATATATATATATATATATATATATATATATATATATATATATATATATATATATTAGTATTTCACGGCGAATTAGGCACCTTAGATGAGGGTGCAACCCCCGGTTTTACATCAGAGTTTCTACTTTCTGCTACGTGATCAGGAACACAGTTGGCTCGGAAAATTGTCCACCTACTCCACCGACCCGGGTATCAGTCTCAGATACGAGATAACCTCCTCGTTGCCACCAGTTATTATGATATGACAGTGCCAGTTTCATCTGATTTTTCTGTATAGTTTTCTTTATCTAATTTGTCATAATAACCGCTCTACTTACTCCTACTCAATTTCTGAGGGCTAAACTAGGGAAAGAGGCTTTTGGGAGGAGTATTCTGGCATTAGATTTTACATGAATCATTCAACACAGTCGCACCTGACTTAATGTAGACCTGCAGTCCTTACCCTAACATTATCCGGGATGCGTGTTTTCTAGCTTAGTTGTCTACACATTAAAACTTTTCATCCCTAAACAGTTACAATATATACTATTTTATTTCGTCAGGCCTACGTGATTGTGGCATTATTTGTAAATATGACACTATCGCATTGGCAGTTCGTGATTACCGAACATATGTTGATTACGTTTTACTTATTGAGATGAACAATTAAGTTATGCCTTCGTTAACGTAATTTTATTACTCAACGACACAAAGATTAATAAAAATACATTTATGAAGGCATAAATTTTAAATATTTATCTTAACAAGCCAAGGGTAAAGGACCTCATTTGTTCCGCCAATCATGAGCGTGCAATGCGATGTTACCATATTTAAACTTGCGTTGGCCAGACGGAAGGAAATAGAGTAAATGTATTATATAGTAAGGTCAGGAAGAACATGATGTGGTGTTATTTCATAAACCTTATGTGTCTTTAACTCCTAAACTGACGGTTATGTTATTTATTATTAGAGGAACTATATCTACACTCACCTTCTTATTCACCTTTGGACAGTGTTGGTGGAAATTCCCAGGGTGTTAGCGATGGCTCGGATGGACTGCCCTGCTTCACGCATCCCTACAATGCGCCCTCTTAAACCAATCCTCCTTTCTCTTGCCTCTCTCCGTCTTGCCTCTCTACGTCTTGCCTCCATTCTGAATCGGTGTGACTGATGCCCCGGGGTGGCTGATACCTCTGTTAACACCTCTGTTCATGGCAGGAAACCTAACGACTTCGCATAGTGTCACGTGGCACAAGTTTGTCCTCTAACTACTATTTTATTTGTTTCTACAGGTAAACAAAAAGTCATTATTTTTTTTTAATGTTTCTAAAGAATAACCAGACATGACAATTAATTCACATGTCAGTATGCCACTGTCTCAGTTGACGGAGAGGATCTACCTGATTCAGTTAGAATCATTCATCTCAGTATATACTGACAAAACATGGAACTGGTGGTCTGCCCTGAGTAACGGTGTTTATTGCAGTCCATAGAAAATACAAGTGAACCACAGTTGTTTCTCGTTGATGTATAAATATCCATGTGTTTGTGGTGTATTAGTCATTATGGCGTTATTCTCACCCCGGTACTCCATGTCTGAGTTTCAGGAAGTGGGTGAAGAGGTGGCCAGTTACGAGGATACTATCTGTTTGATAAATTTGAGCTCTATGCATCCTCCATACTATGCCACGAACCGAATCCCTCATAAGAAACACCAAGGTCACCTGCTTCCTGACATACAGTCTAGAGTATTCATCGAGCTTCAATTTACGAAGAAGAAACACTTCTGATACAGTCTGTGGTATAAATTAGTTCGCTTTACAAATACCCTTCCGTCACAGCAAGATTTACTCTATCAGGACAGATTATCATTACTATATCATACTTATCACGTAATATAGACGATAAGGATATCTCTCTACCCATTTATCAATTTATATCAGTTATATCATCTACCGAAATGTTTCGAGACGCAATAACGGCGACATGCAGCTCTATAAAAATTATTGTCAATAAACGGGGTCTCGAATTATTACTGTCCATTAGAATTTACTTCAGGTAGAGAAAATTTTCCTTTCATCTCGTTCCCTTGCGACAATTATCACCGTCGTCATCCCTGTTATTCCCTTAAGCGCTACGACATGGCATCATATATATATATATATATATATATATATATATATATATATATATATATATATATATATATATATATATATATATATCTGAGAAGGTATTTAATTTTTTCAGGTAGCACGGAGGCAGTTTGAGCTTTGTTGTATAATAAATGATAATTTGGTTGTATATATTGTTTTTATTATCTTTGCCTATCATTGCCATGATGAGAACATAATTCTGAAGTTGAGCATAAAGCACTGTTTTCAATAGCCTATGCAGAGATTCATGAGAATCACGATGACTACCAGTACTGTCCTTGTGGTCCTTAATGTGTTATACATGGCGTTCTGCACAGTAATGCTGGACGTAAGGAGGTAATGCATGAAACCTATAGTCCTTCTGTTTTATGAAGGCGAAATGCTGTGGCTGCGATAATCACGTCAAGAATGCGTATCTGCCAACACTTTCATTCTAAATAACTAATATCGTAACCTTCGCCATAAATTTCCAGTTATTCTTTTCCCGATGGCAGTTTTTTCCACTTTCATGTAGTAGGACTGTAGGTGATCAGGGAGAAATTCCTATGGCACTAAAAGTTTGTAAGAAGGAATGAGGTTAAAAATATGAGAAAGAATAGATAAACAGTACTACAAAAGGAAAGGAGGGAACGGGTAGCGAGAGAAGGAGAAAGCAGGGGGGAGGATGTGTGAGGTTGCCAGCCTACTTGAGAGAGACTGCAATATATGCGTAAATTTAGACCAAATTTATTCAAAACGTCAAATAGCGGCGCCAATTAAGGTGTAACACCCATTATTAGACAAATGCATATTGAAAGAAAACAGGTAATTAAATAGATTAATGAAAGGAATATTTGTGGACAAATATGGTTATTTAAAGAGAAAGTTAAACTGCCTTATGCCTAAAAAAAAATGTAGGGGGTAGGAGAAAGTGATAAAAAGGGGGACTTCAAGCACGAGGGATAATAGGAATACGGAAATAGCTGAAGAAAAAAGTTATGAAAAAATTGGTTCGGGTCCGAAAGACCGTCCAATATCTTTATTTATTGCCTAATATCCAAAGGATAATAATAATGAGTAGGATACCCAAATACGGTGGTGAATAATAGACAGTGTTTTTATTTAGTAGATAAAATGCAATATATGCAGCAGATATTATAATAATTCATTTTTTGTAATTTCTTTTCATCTAATCACACTCACCTGTCTTACCCTCCAGCAGACTCTCGTCTCCTCTACCCAACCATTCGTCTCCCCCTCCCACCAGCGAGACTGTGCTGCTTCTTCACCCTCCCACACTACCCCCTATATAACTCCGCCCACATTTCTCCCCTCCTCACCCTCCCACATCCCCCCTCCCTCCACCTGCAACTGTTACCAGAACCACTGAGACACAAACCAAGTCGCTGGTGGATGGGGTGTAGCCGTTTCATCTGTCCGGAGCTGTACATATATATATATATATATATATATATATAGCCCGACGCCCTAATCCTGCAAAGGGGGGCCGCAGACAAAACGCCTCCAAGTCGCTCTGACACCCACCATTTGACTACCCTCCCCTCAACTCACCCCCCCCCTCCCTCATATACCTCTCAACTCCATCCCTCCACCTCATCCTCGGTCTGCCTCTCCCTCTCCCTCCCTCCACCTCACCTACACACACCCTCTTAGTCAGTCTTTCATTCTCCATTCTTTTCACATGTCCAAACCACCTCAGTGTATTTCTAATCTTCTCAACCACATCCACATCCACCCCACAGCGTTCATTCACTTCTTCATTCGTCAACCTGTCCCTCCACGTCACTCCACATGCTCCTCTCAAGTAACTCATTTCCACTGCTCTCACTCTTGACTTGCAAGGTCCATGCCTCGCTTCCATACGTCAGGGTAGGGATCACAATACTATCATGCAGTGACTTCTTAACTTCCATACTCACCTCCCTATTTCTCATCACTGCTTTCAGTGTACCAACAACCTTCCTTCCCTGCTGTACCCTTTCACGTACTTCATCCCCCACAGTTCCATCCTTACTCATCACACTGCCCAAGTACTTGAATGCACTCATATTCTCCATATCCTCACCATCCAACCTCACTGCACACTCTGTGACTTCATTCCTCTCAAACACAATAACTTTACTTTTGTTTACATTAACTTTCAGATTCCTCCTTCTACACACTGTCCTTGCAACTCCCATTCATCTTCACTCAACAGTACTGCATCATCAGCAAACAGCAACACCGGAAGCTTCCAAATCTCACCCTCATTCATTAGAGCCTCCCCCACATCCACTGCCCTACCCTGCACCTCCTGTATATAATAATTTTTATTTTACTATTTTTTTTTATTTTTATTTTTATTATTATTATTTTTTTAATTTTTTATATTTTTAACCTTCTGTTACTTATAAACTACAGTGCCTAATCTAAAGACCCTAAAACTAATCACCTGACACACAAATCGCTAACCTATACTAAATCCTAAGAGACAAATAACTAGACCTACACTAATGGTAGAAAAGCCTCGACCAAGAGAATACCATCGACTGCAGATATGAAATCCCTTTCTACATTACATACCTGCACTCATCACCTGGTGACTGTCAGTCAAGGCACAACCTATTATAGGGGACATCAATATATGAAAGGGAACCAGACGAGTCAGGAACATTTCCATATACGTCAGCTGTCGTCCCTAATTAGAATAACTTAAGCAAGATGGTATAATGTATTTACATAATTTGTACAAATAGTGAAGAACCTCGCCCAGCAGACCACCATCAACTGCAAGTGCCCAATACCTTTCTATACTGCACACTTGCACTCATCAGCTGGTGACTGTTAGTCGAGGAACGGGGTTTAATGTAGGGGACATCAATATTAGAAATAGATCAGTGGGTGAAGGAACTATTTCAGATACGTCAAGAGTCAACCCTAATTAACAGTACAATACATACATATTTACAGTTGATAAAAACCATAACCATACAGTAAAAAAGTCACATCACTCTGATCAGTCTGGTCTCTCTCAGGAAAGCCATCAATTTATCAGTCATAACAATGTCCCCATCACCCAGGATGGTGGAAAGGGTGAAGGGGACGTGTGCTGCGCCACAGTAATTTATAAGTGAAGCACGTTCACGAATAAATCGCCGACAGCGCAGGATGATATGACTGATAGATAACACCGCATCACAGATGTCACAGTGCGGTGGGAATTGTCTTTCCATATATATATATATATATATATATATATATATATATATATATATATATATATATATATATATATATAATTTTTATGTGGGGAAGAAGGAACCAAAGGCAATGAGCCTGCAAAACTGTTCCTTCCAAGAGAACAACAAGAGAGAGCCAAATTCAAGATCCATTCATTTCGAGATGCCTTGACACACTGCGTTTGAAAGACTGGAGATCATAGGAAGAAGGAAATACAGACATAGGGAGACAGTTCCAGAGTTGACCTGTTGCATAAATGAAAGACTGGGAGTAACGGTTAACTCTTGCATTAGAGAGTTGGACAGACAAGGGATGAGAGTTTGCTGCCAGACGGGTGCTACGCGCCCGTCGTAGAAGTGGAGGAATGCATGCAGACAGTTCAGAGGAACATTGGCCATTGAAGTAGCGATAGAAAAGAGATAAAGATGCAACAGTGCGGCGAAGAGACAGAGGTTGAAGGGAGTGAGTAAGAGGGGGAGAGTTAATGAGACGAAAAGCCTTTGACTCCACCCAATTGAAAAGAGCTGTATGTGGGGAGCCTGCCCACACATGAGAGTTGTACTCCACACAGGGGTGGGTAAAACCCCTGTATAGAGTCAACAATTGTGCAGGGGCAAAGAAGGACTGGAGTCGGCTTAGCACACCCAATCTTTTGGAAGCAGATTTTACAAGATGTGTAATATGATCTTTCCAAGACAAGTCCCGAGCAAATGAAACCCCAAACATGTTCAACGATGATGCAGGATTAAGCTGAGTATTATTAAACTTTAGTGGGTATACCTGTGGAAGATTTTGTCGGGTTGATAGGTGCAAAAACTGAGTCTTTGCTGCATTAAAAACAACCATATTATTTTTACCCCAGTCAGAGATACGAACAAAGTCAGACATTAGGTGTGCCATAGCCTCATCCCTTGCCTGTTGAAGTAACTGCTGAGATGGACGTTGTGGGAATCGAATGGAAAGGTGAAGGGTGGAGTCATCAGCGTATGAGTGGATAGGGTTAGATGTACAGCTTAGAAGGTCATTGATGAATAAAAGGAAGAGAGTTGGTTATAGGACAGAGCCCTGAGGAACACCACTGTTAATAGATCTAGGAGAAGAACGATAGCCGTCTATAACAGCTGCTATAGAACGACCAGAAAGGAAGCTAGAGATGAAGGCACAGATAGAAGGATAGAAACCGTAAGAGGGCAGCTTGGAAATTAAAGATTTGTGCCAGATTCGATCGAAAGCCTTTGAGATGTCAAGTGCAATGGTAAAGCTTTCGCCAAAGTCCCGAAAGGAGGATGACCAGGAGTCTGAAAGGTAAGTGAGAAGATCGCCTGTGGAGCGTCCCTGACGGAACCCATACTGACGATCAGAAAGAAGGTTGTGATAGGAAAGATGCCTTAAAATTTTTCTATTAAGAATAGACTCAAAAACTTTTGAGATACAGGATGTTAAAGCAATTGGACGATAGGGAATGGTCACCCTTCTTTGGGACCTGCTGAATGAGAGCAAACTTCCAGCAAGAAGGAAAGGTACAAGTTGACAGACAAAGGCGAAAGAGTTTGCCTAGGCAGGGTGCAAGCACAGAAGCACAGTTCTTGAGAACAACAGGAGGGACTTCATCAGGCCTATATGCCTTATTAGTACTGAGGCCAGCAATGGCAGAAACTACATCAGCTGAAGAAATTTTAATGTTAGCCATGAGGAAGTCAGAGGGGGGAAGTAATGGAGGAACAGCACCGGAATCGTCTAAGGTGGAATTGGAGGAGAAGTCTAAGCGAAGAGATCTGCTTTATCAGTAGAAGAAATAGCTACAGAGCCATCAGAGTAGAAAAGAGGAGGGAAGGATGATGAGGTAAAGTTGTTAGAAACGTTTTTGGCAAGGTGCCAGAAGGAGCGAGAAGAGTTCGAGTTAGAGGGTTGAGAGCATTTTGTACGGATGAAATTATTTTTAGCAGAGCGAAGAACAGACTTAGCACGATTCCGGGCAGAAATGTATAAAAGATGTGATTCAAGGGTGGGTGCCGGTATATGGTTTCATGTGCGTTAATATAGTGGCATTAAGCCGTAATCGAGCCAACACTTTTTCCTCAAGACGACATAGAGAGAATGCATGCCAAATTTAAGAGGGAAAGCGAGTTTCTACACACTTATTACAGACACAGTATCTTAATATCGACCTGTTTAAAATAGTTGCAAATGATCGCACATTTGTTTGATAATATCATTAATTTTCCTAGTGTACTAATTAGATAAATAATTGAATATAACATCACATGTGAAATGGCAACACTTATTTTTTTTTTCTTTTACGTTTCCGACTCTGGGCAAAGGCTTCAGGGCCTATTTCTCGAGGGTAGTGACCTATCCCAAGGCCCAGTAGTCCTCCTACACCTCCACATGTCACCACTTCGGCGCTAACACCCACCATCCATATTAAAAACATGCTAGGGCTGTCTCATACAGGATTGGTGTATTGGTATTAGCGGGGGTATTTTTACGACATGTCGGCGGGTTATCTGGTAGATCAGGAAAGTCTGCCTTTTTAGGAAAGTCAAATCCTGAGACTGTTCCCTGCCCCAGCCGAGATTCGATCCTGGGTCCATTAGGGCCGCAGGCCGCCTCTCTACCGATTCATGTGCAAGTAGAGACATAGTTTGGCCCAGCGCTCCCCCAGTGTGAAGCTACTTCTCTGCTCTCTTTACCTTCGCTCACATCACGTTCACCCGTAATGTGGTGCGGAATTACTCTTCTTTCTACGTTTTTTTTTTTTTTTTTTTTTTTTTTTTTTGACGTGCTAGCAACCAATAAAGGGTCAGCTGCTCTAATGTCCCAAACTGAGTTGATAAAGTATCACTCACCAGGCTACAGTGTTCTGGGGAGAGACACTGTCCCCCCCCCCCTCATAGTCTTAATTTCTGCCTGAGGTTGAAACTTCAGTTTATGGGGATAAGTAGTACGCTCGATTTTGTCGTGTATTGGCCTGCATAGGTGGTTGGTGTGGCGTTTGCAGTCAAACTCACTGTTTACTGTAATGTTAATTTCATGAATACTGACTAACAGTATATACCTGTAATACAGATTTCGTGTAAAACAGATCATTAACAGAATGGTGGATGGGAGACGCCCTCACAATCAACTTTCTTTTTTCATGTTTAGAAAGATATATTTTTGGTTTATTCGTCAATACTTTTCTTTAACCTCCTACACGCCGGGGGTTTCCCGATGTTGCACGCTCCTCCCTACGGGGGATATCCGTGATGGGAAAAAAATACCCTTACTTTAAACCCTAATATCTGCCAAACTATAACAGCTAGAGAAAAAATTAAAGATACATAAGAATCACCAACTCTTCCTCTTTCAAATGAAAGTATCCCCACGTCTCTAGCTTGGTCCCATCGATGAGTAAGGGTATGTTAAAGGTCAAAGGGTAATGGGAAGACGCCTGCGGCTATACAAGTCAACCGGCGTTGCTCCGAGCCCAAAGTCGTGACTGTTATACACGTCAGCCAGCGGTTAGGGGTTAAGTAGCAATAAAATGTAATAATGTAGTCCATTTTAACAATAATAATAACAACAACAACAACAATAAGAAGAATAATAGTAATAATGATATCATAATAATGATAGTATTAACAATGATAATAATAATAATAATAATAATAACTAGGGGGGCACTCAGTGGGGCGCATCTTTCCGACAAGGCTATGTAATTTCTAAACCGCTCTTCATAATGGGTAAGGTTTCCTCATCATTGATTAGGGTTTCGCAAAAAATGTTTTCCGGATCCAGAATCTGTAATACGATCCGAATCGGTCCCCAAAATTAACTGATTGTTCCCTGGGACATGGGCTCTCTACCCACCAAACTTGGTCGAAATCTCTGTTTTAGTTTTTGAGTAATCCTGCCAACAGACAAACAAACCAATAACCATTGGTCCCAAAAGTTAATCGATAGCCCATATCCCAGGGAACAATCGATTAATTATTGGGACCGATCCTGATCACATTACAGATTCTGGATCCGAAAATCTATTTTGTGAAACGCTAATCAAAGATGAAAAAATTAACCCACTTTGAAGAGTGGTTTGGAAATTACGTTGCCTTTGCCGAGGAGATGAGCACCACTTGGTGCCCCTCAAGTATGTATCCAGAGAATCAACATTACCGGCTTTATTTTTTTTTTTTTTACATCAAGAGTTTAACTGTTTCAAGAATAGTAACATGCTTCCATACATCATTTTCGTTGTCCTTTTATTTGTCATACTGACAGTTGGCACTGTTGTTTTAACGCCGCAGTTTCCATCAGATTTCTCTCTCTCTCTCTCTCTCTCTCTCTCTCTGTTTCCTCACTGTCTCTTTCCACTTCATTTACTGTTATATTACTTTCCACTGATTCCATCTCCACACCTTTTTCACCTTCCTCCGCTCCATTTATTTTTTTCACTGATTACCTCACCAAATCCTTTCAACCTCATTTAACACCTCTATCTTCAGCCTACATCCATTCCCTAACTATATACTCTTCCACTTCCTTAATTCTTTACTCTTTGCTAAATCCATCTCATTGCCTTCCATTTAACACCACTATCTTCAGCCTACGTCCATTCAATCACTATATACTCTTCCACTTCCTTAATTCATTACTCGTTACTGGTTCCATCCCATCGCCCTCCACTTAACACTAGTATCTTCAGCTAAATCCAGTCTCTCACCCTATCTTCTTCCACTTCCTTTATTCATTACTTGGCATTAATTCCATATCCCCCCATCCTCCTCCTGCTTCTGCCTCTCCACTCTATTTATCCTCTCACTTATGGCCTAATTTCCACAACGAATTTCTTTTCACTTCAATTACTTTAACTTTTCCATTCCCTCCATTTCCCTCTCCTCTTACCTCTCTCTCCAAACTTTTACTTTCGCTTCCCCTAAACTTGTTATCACAGTCTCTCATTCAACCCCACAATCAACTGATACTTTAATTCTCTCTCTCTCTCTCTCTCTCTTTCTCTCTCTCTCTCTCTCTCTCTCATACAAGCTTAAGTACCTTGAAATTGTATGTGTGTATTGTGTGTGTGTGTGTGTGTGTGTGTGTGTGTGTGTGTGTGTGTGTGTGTGTGTGTGTGTGTGTGTGTGAGAGAGAGAGAGAGAGAGAGAGAGAGAGAGAGAGATGAGAATACGTCTACTTCCTGCCTGATTTTTTGGAAATTCTGGAAATTATTCTAGGTTTAATTTGAGCAATATGTATAAAGATTTTAAAGTTTTTACTCACAGTGGGCTCAGTAGTTGATTTTTCTCGGGGATTTGCTTAACGGTTTTACTCATTAGGAATTTATAGTTGTCAAAAAATTTACCATTGTCTCGGGTAATCTTTTGACTTAGATTTGCTGTCTTGAGTAAAGTAATCTGGATTTTCTGCGGATTACATATCAAACGTGTGTGTATCAATCATCATAACAGTTTTCCCCCCAAAAAAAGAGGTGGAGTAAAATTTCGAAATAGCAGAGAGGGAATTCACAAGAATCGTGCAATTGGTGCCAAGTTTTTGCAGTTTGGTATGCCAATAGATAAAATAACTTCAAAAACCAACGCAAACAAATTGGGGTCAACCTCTGGTGACCCGCGTGCACAAAAATTCAATATGGCCTCTGCATGAAATAAAGAAATTCATATATCACCTCCCATTAGCACTAGAATGTTGTATAATACTAATTTGTCCGTGTTTCGTGACATCAGAAATCCATTTTTGAGGTATATTTTGTTTCAAGGTAATTTTCAAGGTCAAATGCCATTTTCAAGTATTTGCAACCTGTGCTGTGGACAGTCTTGATGAGTCGGGTAGACATAAATTCCGTGGCACTGCCTTAACACTGACAAGTCACCTCCCTCATGACAAAATGGGGGAAGACCCTCCACCACTGACCGTGGACCTTCCTGAATGAACCATTACCCAGCTTCCTGACAACTATGACATTGTGCCCTACATTGATAATTATGCTGGTGACATCACCCTTTCATCCATTGGTAATGGAGCTGGAAGACCAACTTTCACATATAATCTCCAAACGAAGGTGCCTGAAGAAGCATGATTGAAACATCTGTACAAGGTCTTGATCGAAAAGGGTGGTGAACTTCAAAAAATGCCAGCAACCTACTCTGGGCTCTTGTCACATAGCCAATGAGCAGAAGATATAAGACCAAGGGCGACAACTGGGCTTTCCCTATCTTTGTGAGAAAGCATCATCAGTGGCCATGCAGAAGCATTCAATAATCATATCTGTGAAGACAAGTGACTCTGTATATCCTGGACACACTCCAGTAATTGTAGGTGACTCTCCCCTTTTCGAACAGCTGAAGAAGTGTCAATGGGAGTACCCAGATGAAGCTGGTGAACCAAAGCTAGTTTGCTTCATGGTCATCCCAAGTATGCGGAGGTAATCTGCTGGGTGGATCTGGCTGGGACCGGATGTTAACCCAAGCAAATTTCTTTTACCTCTGGTGTTGTAGCATCTCTTCTAGGTGGCAAACATGTCTAGTGTACTCGTTATTTTACCCAGCTTACTCTTGCTTGACATCATGTACTATAGATTCAGGCATATAATGAATATTGCTAAAGATGGTATTGGACCTCATGAATCCATGGAGATGTGGGAGAAGTAACTTACTGTTGAAGCTCCAACCATATCATACTGGACAACATTTAGAGATTATCTCCTGATCAACTGCTGCTTTGTCCGAGGGCAGCGTGTTGGTCATTGGCTACTAGTCCTGAATGCTTGTGATGAACTGTGCCCATGGTTCTTTGCTTTTGGACACACAAATTATGCGTGCTGGATGCCAGTATTTTTTTAAAGACATGGCAGGTCTACCAGATATCCATCCATGTATCCATGAAGCCTTTATGAAAGGGAGGTTTGTTGTGAAACTTAATAATAAGAGGTTCTCTCTCATGGTATTTGATCAGACCCAGGGACATAGCATAAAATTCCTTCAGGAAGATAGTGGAGCTAAAGATCTGTATGGTTAGCAAGAAGAGAAGGAGGTCATGTGAGATTGCTATATGCTTAAGGAAAGCTCCAAATACTGGCAAATCCATGTAAACAGATTTTTCGCAAGAGAGAATTGAAGAAGCCTCCAAACCTTTATCTCATATCTTACCAAGGGCCAATTTGTACACTTTCAGCAACCGGCCACTTGTGGATCTGAAGAAGGGTGTTGACAAACTAGGATCAGCAAAGGTAAATGCAGCACTCATCACCAAGTTGTTTCTATCCCTACAAGCACGACCTGATGCTGACATAGAGTGCTTTTTCTGACACGAGAGCCAGCGTGAGCCTCCACCTGTATGTGCTTAGGAAAAACTGATATCAGGTACCGAGTCTACTCTTCTTACCTGTCTGCCAGGTATGCCTAATCGTGGGAGCTCTCCAGTTCATTTTCAAGTAAAATGACCTTCAAAAATTACCTATGACATTGGAAATTATTTTAAAAGAAAATTTTCATCTGAAATGGATACCTTTCATCAAAAACATGGAAATAATATATTATACAATAATCTAGTTCAAACAGGAGCTGAGATATAACATTAACTTTTTTCGGTAGTGGCCATATTGGATTTTGGGCAAGCAGGTCACCAAAGGTCGACCCCAACTTTCTTTCGATGGTTTTTAGAATCCTCATTCCCATACCTAACAACATGCCAAATTGCAAAAACTTGGCACCAAGTGCACAGTTGTTCGCAGTACGGCATGTTCCTTCACTGCTAAGATTAATGAAAGAGTAAATACGGAAGTGGGAGAAGTACGAATAGATGCCCAGTGAAATGGGCAATGGAGTCACGCACATACAATTAACGCCCCAGAAATTCTGGTTCTATTTCAATATCCAGCCATTACACATTTTGTAAGCCTTATAAAGATGATAGTTTATATACACCTTTCAGATTGAGTACAGAGTATAATAGTCTACTCTCAGAGGATGCCATGACTCACTCACACATGAAGAGAATCGTGTGACGTAAGCAGTTTATGGTTGCCCTGTTAAACTCTCTCTCTCTCTCTCTCTCTCTCTCTCTCTCTCTCTCTCTCTCTCTCTCTCTCTCTCAGCTGACTTAATTCGAGTGGTCGTTGTTGGAATATAAAACTGAAGTGGTGTGGTCGTGAGAATATTTAAAAATATATTAGAAGTTCAAACAAACTGATATCCACAAAACTACCAGCATACGACGTAAAATCTACACCTGCTCTCATAATTATGCTTCACCTGAGTCAACCATGTTTAACCTGAATGGATCTGTATGAGATGAAATTAATTGAAAGGTTGTGATGTGATTTAAGGTTATCGGTCTTTGATGACTCACCCTCAGCTGAATAAATTCGTCTGGGTTTTAGGTGCAGTGGTATACTAGAGTTGTCCCAGTATTAATACTCTCAGAATTCTTCGACTCATTATCAGCTGAATAAAATCGTCTGACGTTAGCTAGAATGAAGTACTAGAGAACAAGATAAAAAAAATAATATAAGAAATGTACAGCAAAATCAACTTAATAAAAATAATGTCACCTAACCTAATCTGATTCCCTCTGCCTTTCTGTGCGATGTTTTCTTCCCCGAAGGAGAAGTCAGGGTCTTGGAGCACCTAAGCCAGAATCAGAGTTTTACGTCAGTCCGTCCATTTGTTTGTTCGCGTTCTACAGGTCTCCTTTATGGACCAATTTGAGGATTCGGGTGTCAAATAATTCCGTTCAAGACGATGATGTACCTTCACTGCAACATTTGACACGCTTATGTCAACCCCAAAGTCACAGTGACCGTCATGCCAAAAAGAAAGCTACTTCATTTACAGTTTTTGTTATATTTGTTGAGTAACCCCGATCTGTCGGATCAAGGAGACCCATCAACTGCTGGTAATTAACCGTCCCTGCCGTGCCATTCCGCGCAGCGAATCAATGTTCCTTTGCGGCAGACAGTAGGCGCGGGGAAGTGTTGAGGTTTACTTCCCATTGAATTTCTCTACGTAGTCAACAGGGACTTCATTGTAGGCTCCACATCACCCAATTATTTGGTTTTACAGTTACCACCCCACATTGTAAATCTTTTCCAGGGTTATAGGAGGTCATTTGGATTCTCACTTACTGTAGAGTTATCTGAAGTGGAAAGATGAGTAATAGCCATAAAAGTGGTATGACTAGAAAGGCTGTTCATAATGCAGTAATTTATGTTCCAGTAACAATTTTGTACCACCCACTAAAGATTACTAAATCTGAAAATACTTGAAATACGCACCTTTGTTGCTACATTTTTAGGTGGTGAAGATAGGCAGGGAGATGGGTAGGCAGAAAGATAGGTAGTGAGATAGACAAGGAGATAGGCAGCGAAATAGGCAGGGAGGTCAGCGAAGAGTTAGGTAGAAAGTGAGGTACGTGGACAGGGTAAAAAAGCAAGTGGATATATAGTAAGGGAGGTAGGTAGGGAGGGAGGACGGGAGATAGGAAGGCAAAAAGAGAGGTAGGGAGGTAGGTAATTAGGTAGGAAGGCAGGTATAGAGATTCGTTGGGAGATAGAATGAAAGGGAGCTATGCTGGTGATAGGACGATTGTTAAGCAGAGAGGTAGGTAAGGGGATAAGCAGTGTAATAGGTAGGGAGGGATATATGTATGCAGTAAGGTAGCCAAGGGTCTAATAATGAAAATGAGAAGGAAGGAAAGAAATTAGTTAGACCGGGAGGGAAGAGGGCAGGTAGATTTGCGGGAAAGAAGACAGGGAGAGAGGATGGTAAGGAGAGAGACAGTTTGGTACGTAGGTAGGTTGGCAGGCAGGCATAGTGGTAGGTAGAGAAGTAGGTAGGAAAGTAGGTAAGGAGAGAGGTAAGTAGGTAGGTAGGTAAGTGGGCAAGGAAGTAGGTACTGTACTCCTATGTGGTAGGTAGGCAGGGGAGTAGAGAGAAAGGTAGATAGGGACAGAGACTGGTAGGGAGGGAGATAGGTAAGTAGGTAGGTTGTCAGGCAGGCACGGTGGTAGGTAGGGAAGTAAGCAGGAAGGTCGATTGGGACAGAGACTGGTAGGTAGGGCGATAGTTAGGTAAGTAGGTAGGTTGGCAGGCAGTCACGTGCTAGGTAGAGAGCTAGAGAGGGATGTAGGTAAGGAGGTAGGTCACGAAGTAGGTTGGTAGGTAAGTGGGCAGGGAGGTAGGTAGATAGGGAGGGAAATAGGTATGAAGAGTAGGTTTGCAAGCTGACACTCTGTAAGTTAGATAAGAAGGTTGACAGGGAGGTACGATGGGTAGAAAGATAAGTAAAAAGCGGTTAGCTAAGAAGGGATGTAGGAAAAAATTACAAGAAGAGGGAGTCAATCATGTAATGCTAAAGGATGGATTTGCGTCTTAATACTTCCCGATGAAAGGATGACATAGTCTGGCGCAGTGGCTGCAAAATATGAGATGAGCAGCAAACAATCCGCTGCACACGGCAAGGATCACACGATACTTTGTGTTAGGGATCCTAATGTGGCAACACCCAGCTGGCATTTTTATCTGTGCGGCTTTAGATGATTTTGTTCAAATTATGCCATTCTTCATGAAATGGACGGGTTAGCTATGTCGTTCTGTAACAACTACTGTACACTAATGGAAGCTCATTGTAAGAAAAAATCGTCTAATGTTGACAGTTTATTTTACAGGAACTTTAATGCATAAACTCTATACATATATACAAACAGATACAAATGCAATACACTACAATTCTTGCTGTCGCGACACAAGACAAAAGATATGCATGAGGGATTATGCATTTTTTTGAAACACTGAATGGCAAAAACCACTACAGTCATCCACTCACCGACAAATTTAGCTCAATTACCTCAAGATAAAACAAACACACAGGGCCAAATCCCTGCCATGTATTTTCGGCCGCAAGATTTTGTTAAATGCAAATGGAAAATGATGAGCTGGAGGGAAAACGGTCTGGGACGTCCGTACATTTAGAGACATACAGTATGCACAGTCAGGGACGTACGTACAATCAAGGGACATACGTACAGTCAGGGACATACTGCAAAGAACATACTGTAAAGAAGTGAGATTTGCCAGCTAGGTGCTCGAGAAGCTTCTCGGCGTTTCGCGTACGGTAGTTTCAGTATCGGTACGAGTCAGAGTTGCCAGTTTCCCTGCTGTTTGTGAGCGTAGTTGTTTCGTAAGTTATGCTCTTTTTCTTTATAATGATTTATTTAAGTGATTGCTTGTTAATTTATGTAATTTAATTTCGTATGGTAAATGATTTAGAATGTTATGTAATGTAGGAAAACTCTAGCATGCTATGATGTCTCCTAGTTGGTAACTGTTGATGCTAGGGGCTGATGCAAGACCAGCACGTTCCAGAATTGTAGAGTAGATGATTCTTTATAAGGATGGATAAGAGACTAGAATAAGTTCAGTTGGTTTTCAGTTCAGTTTGAGTGAAGTTCAGTCGGTTTTGGTTCAGTTTGAATGTAGTGCTGTTAGTGAAGTTTGTGAAGTGTTGCTAGCAAGCATTAAGCGTAATTACTGCCAGTGAAGATTATTTTCGGTACTTGTGAAAACAGTGTTGTCAAGCATTAAGTATAATAAATGTGAATTGTTGTTAAACATTAAGTGTAATTGGAATCGGTAAAGTGTGTATAGCTCCAGTGCTTGTGGGAATAGTGAAGAGAAGTTGGAAAGCATTTAAGTGGAATTATTTGGAAAATAAAGACAGTGAACATTTAGGAGCCAGTGTTTATTTTCACCTCAGCTGATCTTGTGTACTGTACACCTAAAGGCTGACCATAGGAAGAACAACTCACTGGGCAACGTCCTTCCTATACTGGACTACTGCTGTTGGAGCCTGCGGCAGTGTGGGGACGAGGACGTAACAATATGTACAGTCAGTGACACATACAGTCCGTGTCATACGTACAACCATGGATGTAAATACAGCCAACAACATATGTACATTCAGCGACATACTCATACATTCAATCAAAGACATCTGTGCAGTCACTGACATACATACACACAGCTAGGAACATTTGTAGTCATTGACATATGTACGGTCAATACATAAATCTGCAGCCAGTGACATACGTACAGTCAATGACATCTGTACAGTAGGGATATAAATGTTTTTCTTTTCTTTTTTTTTCTGAAATAAAAGCTTGCCTGTATCATAAACTTATGAACTTTTGTTTAAAAACAAAAGCACAAAAAAGCACTTACTCCTCTCAGATTTTTAAAAAAGTCACCCCCAAATAAAAAAAATGGTTTACCATATAACTTTACCACACGCAAGATTTATCACTTTCTTAATCTAATTATAGATTATTTTTATAACGTTATAGACTTGCACAGAATATTTTAAAGCTGTTCAGAACATTCTAGAACAGTTTATAACGTTCTAGTATTGTTTAACATTGTTTAGAGCATTCTAGAATAATCTAAATATTATAAAACGGGACGCAGTTTTCACCATCTAACCGTTATCTTCGCAGTTTGCAGTTGAAGTCAGGAAAATAATTGCTTAGTGTATTACTGTTATATATATATATATATATATATATATATATATATATATATATATATATATATATATATATAAAGATAAACATGATGTTGCAGAAAAGAAGTGATATTATCGTACAGAAGAACAAGAATGTGTGGACCAGTAATTTGGTGTGGTTCCAGCAGTCACATAGATTATTGTGCCTTTAGAAGAATCTTCATTAGAAGTATAATGCAAAATGTCCAACCAAATGCAAGTTGTTGGACGTTACCAGTTTCTTGAAGCAAAAATCAAATTAAGAAAAGAACGAATAGTCGAAATTTCCAAAGATGTTACAAAATTATGGGAGAATAAATTGAACTTTCCACAAGTGTCAGATCAAGCAATACAAGCAAAGCTTGACAAGGTGCTAAAATCTTACGATGAATGTTTGAAGAGGAGAAAATATGATGCCCTAAACAAACTTTTTGATATCACAAAACTAAATGGTCAATGGTTATCCACTGAAGATAAACAACTCTACCACCTACAAGTGCAAAACAAAGGAGAAGTGGGGTACTCAACAGGTCAAGTTGCAAGTAAGGAAACCATTCACCCTTCAAAAAGACGAAAACTGCCTGATGAACCTATATTACCATGAACATCTTACGATTTTTCATCTCGTGGTAGATGCACTGAATCTGATGACAGCAAATATAAGGATGAAGTTGAGACTAGTCATCCACCAACCAGAAAACACAACAGATGACATGAATATTTTGTACTATTGAATACGAGTGTTTAGATTCTTTGAAGAAAAAGGGCATTTTCCATTGATTAACTTTCATTAAATTCGAAATATCAGTAATGCAAAGTGGAATTCAAGAGCAATTCTCGCTATCGTTGCATTCATTCTTATACCTACAGCAAGGAAGACTTTGGAGAAGATATGCAGATTCATTTCTTGCAAATGGGCAGAGTACTGGTTTACTAATCAGGTGTACAATGAAAATGACTTCAAGAACTTGTCAGAAATATTGAAACCTTACAAAAAAAAAAAAAAAAAAAAAAAAAAAAAAAAAAATGCTAAACTTATTGCAGAATCACTGCAAGCAGGAGTCATCCTTTCTTAAGATACCAAGCAGTAATCAGTGTGCAGAACGTGCAATCAAAGTGATGCAGGAACTTTATGCTGCCTGCTGAAACAAAGCTAAACTGCAACTTAGATTTATTCTAGATAACAAACTGTGATCTTAAGTATTAATGCATTTGTATAAGCTCGTTTGTTTTTTTCTATTTTTATACATGTAAATATACACTTGCAAAAATCGATTTTTTTTCGGGGTGACCTTTTTTTTTTTTTTTTTTTACCGAGGAATGTTTTTTTTTTTTTTTTTTATAGCAAAAGATCGTCGACTTCAGGTAAAGGAACATAAGGTTGTAAAAAATATATAACCCTAGGTCAGAGACATTTGTATAGTCAGGGACATACATACAGTCAGTGACATACGCACAGTCAGACATATGCAGTCAGTTACGTACATAGAGTCAGTGACATGTGCAGTCAGTTACATACGTACAATCAGGGACAGACGTACAGTCACGGACATACAGTCAGGAAAAGTCTTTTACTTTCCTCCCAGACGCATCTTATCAAAGGTTCATCTACAGACAGAGAAACATACCAGGTCTCTCTTAGCTTAGGAATACCGGCCAGGTAGCAGAGGTGATATATCAGAAAAGAACTGTATAGTAAACTACCAGGGGTACCCGGCGTTGCCCGAGCCTAAAAAGGCAAACACTCTACCAGTGACCTCGAATGATCCAGATCTGAATTCTGACCCCCTCTAAAACCATCCTTGGGTCACCCTGATTCAGAAAAAAGCATACAATGAATGGATGAGAAATAGGGGTGTGGAAGAAGTTGAGAGGCGGAAGAGAGAGTTAAATGTAGAAAGAAAGAGAGAGGTGAAAAGATTAGTAAGAGAGAGTAAGAAGAGAATGGATGAGGAATTTGGAAGGAATTTGAATGTAAAGTGGAGGGACTGTAAGAAAATGTTCTGGAAAGAGGTGAAAAGAGTAAGACAGGGTGGAAGTGAAGTTAGCAGGGGAGTGAAAGATAAAAATGGTAGATTACTAGTGGAGAAGGGAGAAAAAGTGAGCAGATGGAGAGAACACTTTAAGGAATTGTTGAACGTGGAGGATGGAAGTAATGCGAGTATAAGTGGCTGGGGAATGGCTGGGAGAAGGAGGGAGGTGGGAAGACAGGAAGAAATCAGTAGGATAGAAGTTGTGGAAGAAATGAAGAAAGTTAAATCAGGGAAAGCCCCAGGAATTGATGGAGTGTGTAGATGAAGCATGGGGGAGAGATAGTAGTAGAATGGATGTGGAAGATGTGCAGATTGGCCTGGGAGGAAGGTAGAGTCCCGGAGGATTGGAAGTCAGGTATAATTATTCCCTTGTACAAAGGAAAAGGGGAAAAAGAAGTGTGTGGTAATCATAGGGGCATTTGTCTTCTTAGTATAATAGGAAAAGTGTATGGTAGGATACTTACTGACAGAGTTAGAGAAAGAACAGAGAAATTAGTTGGAGAAGAACAGGGAGGCTTTAGGAAGGGAAGAGGTTGTGTAGATCAGATATTCATTCTCAGATCTTTAGTGGAAAAGTTTCTAGAGAAGGGAAAGAAGTTGTATGCGGCTTTCATGGATTTGGAGAAAGCATATGACAGGGTGGATAGACTAGGATTGTGGAAAGTGTTAAGAATATATGGAGTAGATGGGAAGTTGTTGAATGCTGTGAAGAGTATGTACGATGGTGCTAAGGCTGCAGTGCGTGTGGATGGTGAACTAAGTGAATTTTTCTCTTTGAAAGTTGGGTTGAAACAGGGATGTATCATGTCTCCATGGTTGTTCAATCTGTACATGGATGGGGTAATAAAAGAGGTACAAGGTAGGGTAGTGGATGTTGGAGTGGCCCTGGTGAGAGAGGATAGTGTTTGGAAACTCCCTGTACTGTTGTTTGCAGATGATACTGTGTTGTTGAGTGAGGACGAAGGGGAGCTGCAAGGCTTGGTGGATGAGTTTGAGAGAGTGTGTAAGAAACGGAATCTAAAGGTGAATGTAGGGAAGAGTAAAGTGATGGTCTTTGAGAGAGGTGAAGTCATTGAATGTACAGCGAGGTTGGATGGTGAGGAATTGGAAAATGTGAGTACGTTTAAGTACTTGGGTAGTGTGATGAGTAAGGATGGAGGTTTAGAGGGTGAAGTGCTTGAAAGAGTACAGCAGGGAAGAAAGGTTGCTGGTTCTTTGAAAGCAGTGATAAGAAACAGGGAAGTGAGCATGGAAGTGAAAAAGTTACTACATGACAGTATTGTGATACCAACTCTAACGTACGGAAGTGAAGCTTGGACGTTGTTGGAAGGACACAAGTCAAGAGTGAGAGCAGTGGAAATGAGTTATTTAAGAGGAGCCTGTGGAGTCACATGGAGAGACAGGCTGACGAATGAGGATATAAAGGAGCGTTGTGGTGTTGATGTGGATGTGATAGGAAACGTTATGAGGAACACACTGAGGTGGTTTGGCCATTAGGAGAGGATGGAGGGTGAAAGACTGACGAAGAGAGTGTATGTGAGTGAGGTGGAGGGGGAAAGAGGGAGGGGGAGGCCGATATTGAGATGGAGAGATGGGGTGGAGAGGTATATGAGAGAGAGGGGTGTGAGTTGGGAGCAGGGGAGTGAAATGGCGGGGGACAGGGCGACTTGGAGGCGATTTGTTTGTGGCCACCCCAAACGGGACTGAGGCGTCTGGCAATATATATATATATATATATATATATATATATATATATATATATATATATATATATATATATATATATATATATATATATATATATATATATATATATATATATATATTGTTACGGAACAGAGAAAGATAATGTACACTTTAAGTGAGAATACTAATAATCACTACTGTCCCGTAAAGGTCCAGGTTCAAAACAAAAGAGGTAGGTAAAATTACAAGTTAAAGTTTAATGCTCAAACTAACAACAAAACATTCAGGACTCATAAGGATAATGTAATGGCAAAAAACAGGTTAAATATATGGTTAACTGCAATAGCCTCTATTAACATGAAATCAGCAAGAGTAAATTTAACTAAGTCAGCCCTGATAAAGTGAAAATACACTGGGTAATGCTCAGTTAATGCAAGATAAATTATTACAGATACAAAATATTATTAATGATGACTGACGTAAAGAACCTTTACATAAATTACAAAAACCTCACTAGCCTAAGAATCAACCTCATGCTACACAGTACAAGAAAAAATGCAACAACAGTTATACTCAAATTACACACAGCTGCTAGATGGTTGGAGACTTCCTGAGATCTCACAATAATAATAACTGTACAGGGGAGGACAGAGATGTGAACAAAATGAGGAGTAGATCTAAGTGGCAATAATGCAGAGACTGAGCTCATTATATAGGGGCCAGCAGAGCTTGATACAACTTGTAAGAAGGACGCGCAAATGAAGCCTAGGGGACAAAGAGCTGACAATCCTGCTCTGAACAACAGAAAGGACGACTTACTCTACTATAACGGTAGAAGGGGGGGGACTGAGACAGAACACGCTCGTGATCAAACAGGCAGCACACTGTACGTTAGAATTACACAAAGGATGATGAAATCATAGGCTATGTAACACCTCCTCACAAAGAAAAAGAAATTTACAAAGGAAATTTCTTATTACTCTAAAACAATCTGTCTAAAGTCTAGATAAGCAATCTGCAATAACATTTTCTTTCCCCTTGACATGTATGTCTAATGAATACTCCTGAAGAAGTAGACTCCATCTTGTCAATCTCTGATTTTTATCTTTAAACTTACTAAGGAATTTCAGTGGGTTATGATCGGTATAAATGACTATGGCGTCAAAACCAGAACACAAATAAAATGAAAAATGCTGTAAACCCAAAATCAAGGCCAAAAGCTCTTTCTCAATAGTTGAGTAGTTCTTTTGAGGTGGAGTGAACTTCTTACTGTAATAAGATACATCATCAATATAAACAACACACCCTGCCAAACCCTCTGTTACAACATTCATGAGCTTCTGAAACGTGACTGGCGCATTCCTCATACCATACGGCATCACGGAACATGCAAAAGTCTTTCCTAGTGTTACAAAACATGAGATCTCTCTAGCACGTTCAGTCATAGGTACTTGCCAGTATCCCTTTAACAAATCAAACCCACTTATGTACCTAGCCTTTCAGATCTTGTCCATGCAATCTTCCACGCGAGGGAGAGGGTGTCTGTCTTGGTTATCTGATTAACACGGCTGTACTCGATGCAAAGCCGCTGTGACCCACCCAGCTCAGGGACTAGAGTGACAGGAGAACTCCACTCGCTCTGACAGGGCTCAATCATCTTGTGGTCCAACAGGTAGCCAAGCCCCCTCTGGATGAGTGGAACTTTCACTGGGTTCACACGATAAGGAGGCAATTTAATTGGCTTTGCGTCTCCAACACTGACATCATGCATCAACACAGTGGTTCTTCCTGGAGTGGCACGGAACACTTGCGGGCACTCCTCCAGCAATGCCAAAAACTCCTGCCTTTCCTCGGGAGGTAGATGAGAAAGCCTAGTCTGGAGATCATTCATGATATCAGGATGCCTCCCCAAACTATCACTCAGGCTCATACTGCATGGGAGAGCTTCACTTGCAGACTCGGGGTGGAACAGCTACAGTGCAGACTGGATTATTTTCGTCCCGCCTGTGATATAACTTTAGCATGTTGATGTGACAAAGTTGCTTGCTCTTTCTACGATCTGGTGTGGCGATGACATAGTTGACATCACTGAGTTTCTTCTCCATGAAATAAGGACCACTAAACTTGGCTTGAAGAGGTTGCCCATGCACCGGTAGCAGAATCAAAACCTGATCTCCTGGCTGAAAGTGGCGTAACCTGGACTTCTTATCATACCAAGTCTTCATCTTCTCCTGAGCAGCTCCTAAATTCTCTCTCGCCAGCTGTAAAGCAGTGGACAGCCGTTCTTTGAACTTCATCACATACTCCAGCAGGTTGACATCATCTTCCTCCGACAGCCAGCATTCCTTGAGTAGCTTAAGGGGTCCTCTTACTTCATGGCCAAACAGTAGTTCAAAGGGTGAGAAGCTCAGTGATTCATTTGGAGATTCTCTTGCGGCAAATACAACGAATGGAAGACCTTTATCCCAGTCTTTCTGATGTTCCAAACAGTATTTCTTGAGCATCGATTTGAGTGTTTGATGATATCTCTCCAACGCTCCTTGGGTCTGGGGATGGTAAGCTGAAGACGTGATCTGGGTGATGCCCAACTCTTTCAGAGACTGCTTGAAAACATTTGACATGAAATTACTTCCCCGGTCTGACTGCACCTCCTTGGGCAGACCAAACTCTGTGAAGAACCCCAGCATTTCCCCAACCACGCTCTCCGCTGAGATACTTCCAAGTGGAATGGCTTCAGGATAACGAGTGGCCATATCAATCAGGGTCAACACATAAGAAAATCCTGAAGAAGTCTTAGGAAGAGGGCCCACAATATCCACCAACACACGGGTGAAAGGCGCCTCAAAAGGAGGAATGGGAACTAGAGGTGCAACCTTTTCGGTCTGATTACACTTCCCCACAACTTGACAGGTGTGACAAGACTTACAATACCATGAAACATCCCTGAAGATACCTGGCCAGAAGAAGTGTTTCAAAATGCGTGCCACAGTCTTCCTCACTCCAAGGTGTCCTGCCAAACTGGAATCATGAGCCACTCTAATGATATCCTGCCTACAAACACGAGGGATGACAACTTGATGTACAACCTCCCACTCACAGTCGGCTGATGCTGTTGGGGGTCTCCACTTCCTCATAAGTACTCCTGACTTTATATAATAACAAGTAGAAGCACCAGCTGACTCTTCCTCACTGCAAGCAGAGTTAGCTAGACCTTTCAACTCAGGGTCAGCAACCTGCAACTCAACCAACTCTTGACTGCCTCATCTGGTGAGTGGTCCAAATTAGCAAGAAAAGTGTCAGCTAGGATAACATCATCATCATCATCATCATTAACCTCTAAGTCACCAGTAACTTTAGACTTAGCCCTTGTGACAGCACATGCAGGGAACACATCAGGGACATCACAATCCTGGGACGCAGCCACTGGCTCACTAGACAACTGAGGAGCTGGACACACTTGACTTCCACCAATATCATTTCCAAGTAAGAAAGTTACACCTAACATTGGGAGTGTCTCAACCAACCCAACCATAACGGAACCATTAGCAAAACCAGACTCTAAATTCACTCTGCACAGAGGGACAGAGAAGTAATTATTCCCTACACCTTGTAAGATTACAGTTTCATCAGAGGAATTAACATTAGAGCCTAGAACAATGGTCAGCATAAGGGATTGGCAAGCACCTGTATCACGATATATTTGAACTGATTTCCTGTCATTACTGTCCAGAGGACTGACAAAACCATCAGACAGGAAATTAGCACATGAACTCTTGAGAGTGTCACCCACATTACTGCTCAAAAGAGGAGCTCCATCATGAGAATTTAAGTTACCCCTCAAAGCAGGTTCAGTTAACTCAGTTAAAGAATTCTGGGAACTCTCAAGGGTGGACACTAGACCAACTGACTGGATTTTTAAAGACTCCTTTTTGTTCACATCACGCTGTCTCCTGAAACATTTCTCCGTAGTATGACCAAGCTTACTACAATAAGTACATTTACTTTTCTGAAATCTAGAGGTGAAGCTCGTATTTACTTCCTGAGAAACATCATCTTTATTCTCTTTCCTGTTACCTGTACTCTGAGTAGAGGCAACGTACTTACTCTCAGCTTTCCCTTTTTCTTTAGAATATCTCTTGTGAGTGAGAACATATTCATCAGCTAAAACTGCAGCATCAGACAAATTATCCATTCTTCTCTCATCAAGATATAGGCTTACATCTTTATAAATACACCTCTTGAAGTCCTCCAGCAAAATCATCTGCTTAAATTTACCAAAATCAGAATCCACATTCTTAGAATTTAACCACTGCTCTAACAGATCTTCTTTGATTTTTGCATACTCAACATGGGATTGCTTATCTTGCTTGTAAGTTGTCCTAAATTTTACTCTATAGGCTTCAGGAACAAGCTCATAGGCCTTAAGAATCAAGCTCTTAACTACATCATAATTATCAGATTGATCCTGAGGCAAAGATGCATAAGTAACTTGAGCTTTACCGGTGAGAACAGTTTGAAGGAGTACTGGCCAATACTTTTTTGGCCAATTAAAACCTGTAGCTACCCTCTCAAACAACTGAAAATACTTTGTTAAATCAGATTCATTAAAAGGAGGGACAAGTTTAACATTTTTAGCCACATCAAAATCATCAGAGCTAGATGATCCAGTTCCACCTTGTTTCATGCGATACTCATGGTCTGCCTGAATCCTGGCAATTTCAACTTGTGCCTGTGCCTCCTGAATACGAGCCTGACACTCCACCTCCTTAGCATTTGCCTGAAATTCAGCCTCCTGAATACGAGCCTGAGACTCAGCCTCCTTAGCACGTGCTTGAAATTCAGCCTCCTTAACACGAGACTCCGCCTCCTTAGCCTGAGGCTCCTGCAGGGCTAGCTGTAACTTAGCTAATTCAATCTGCGTTTGCTCATATGGAGAAGTTACATTAAACAAGCCTTCATTAATCATCTCAACAATTTGATCTTTAGAATGATGAGAGCGAACAGCAATTCCCAATTGTTGAGCAACAAGCTTAAGTTCATTCTTTGTTCTGTTTTCTACATCACACACTGTTTGCACATTTGACAAAAAATCTTTGGCTTCATCAAGTGTAGTAATAGTAGACATCATGAATAAGTAACAGTCACAAAATATCAAACAATATCCTTATGATAATATCCTGAATATCCTGATGAGAGGTCGCCAAATTTATGTTACGGAACAGAGAAAGATAATGTACACTTTAAGTGAGAATACTAATAATCACTACTGTCCCGTAAAGGTCCAGGTTCAAAACAAAAGAGTTAGGTAAAATTACAAGTTAAAGTTTAATGCTCAAACTAACAACAAAACATTCAGGACTCATAAGGATAATGTAATGGCAAAAAACAGGTTAAATATATGTTTAACTGCAATAGCCTCTATTAACATGAAATCAGCAAGAGTAAATTTAACTAAGTCAGCCCTGATAAAGTGAAAATACACTGGGTAATGCTCAGTTAATGCAAGATAAATTATTACAGATACAAAATATTATTAATGATGACTGACGTAAAGAACCTTTACATAAATTACAAAAACCTCACTAGGCCTAAGAATCAACCTCATGCTACACAGTACAAGAAAAAATGCAGCAACAGTTATACTCAAATTACACACAGCTGCTAGAAGGTTGGAGACTTCCTGAGATCTCACAATAATAATAACTGTACAGGGGAGGACAGAGATGTGACCAAAATGAGGAGTAGATCTAAGTAGCAATAATGCAGAGACTGAGCTCATTATATAGGGGCCAGCAGAGCTTGATACAACTTGTAAGAAGGACGCGCAAATGAAGCCTAGGGGACAAAGAGCTGACGATCCTGCTCTGAACAACAGAAAGGACGACTTACTCTACTATAACGGTAGAAGGGGGGGACTGAGACAGAACACGCTCGTGATCAAACAGGCAGCACACTGTACGTTAGAATTACACAAAGGATGATGAAATCATAGGCTATGTAACAATATATATATATATGGGTCTGGGGGTTTCTGGCCCTTGGTTTGGGCATGATTGAAGGACAAACAAGCAAACAACGCAGTTCTATTACATAAATAGATTGGCGTGTGAGAAAGAGAGGTACAGAAGCTGATGCGGGCAGGAAATTGACAAGAGATCGAGCTGGCTGGCGAGTTTTATGCAGAGTACTGTATGAGCAGGTTTTGGCACCGCTTGTTAACTTTATTCTGCCTCCTTTGTTATTGTATCTGTTCCTGTATTTGCATCCTTTTTTTTTTTTTTCCTGAGTAACCTACCCAATAGCTCTGTCATTGCTTCCTCTGTCCGTGTTTTTTTTTTCTATGCGAGGAAGAAGGAACCAAAGGCTGAGCCCACATTAACGTTCCTTCCAAGAAAGAAACAAAAACAATACAAAAGAGAGCCAAATTCAAGATCCATTCACTGCGAGATGTCTGGATACACTGCGTTTGAAAGACAGGAGATCATAGGAAGTAGGAAATACAGACAGAGGGAGACAGATCCAAAGTCGACCTGTTGCATAAGTGAAGGACTGAGAGTAATGGTTAACTCTTGCATCAGAGAGTTGAACAGCAAAGGGATGAAAGTTTGTTGCTAGATGGGTGCTACGCTCTCGTCGTAGAGGTGGAGTGATGCAAGCAGACAGTTCAGAGGAGCAGTGACCAGTGAAGTAGCGACAGAAAAGAGATAAAGAGGCAACAGCGCGGTGAAGAGATAAAGGTTGAAGGGGGCCAGTAAGAGGAGGACAGTTGATGTGATGAGTAGTCTTTGACTCCACCCTATTGAGAAGAGCTGCACAGTATGTGGGAAGCCTCCCCACACACGAGAGTTGTACTCTAAACAGGGGCGAATAAAACCCCTGTATAAAGTCAACAACTGTGCAGGAGTAAAGAAGGCATGGAGTCGGCTTAGCACACCTAATCTCTTGGAAGCAGATTTCACAAGAGATGTAATATGATCTTTCCAAGATAAGTCCGGTGTGAATGAAACCTCAAGCATATTCAAGGATGATGCAGGATTGAGCTGGGTATTATTATACATTAGTGGGTATTCCTATGGAAGATTTTGACTGGTTGATAGGTGTAGAAACCGAGTCTTTGATGCATTAAAAACAACCAGATTCTTTTTACCCCAGTCAGAGATACGAGCCAATTCAGACATTAGTTGTGCCATAGCCTCATCCCTTATTTGATGAAGTAACTGCTGAGATGGACGTTGCAGGAACCGAATGGAGAGGTGAAGGGTGGAATCATCAGCATATGAGTGGATAGGGTTATATGTACAGCTTAGATCATTGATGAATAAATGGAAGAGAGTTGGTGATAGGACAGAGCCCTGAGAAACACTATTGGTAATAGATCTAGGAGAAGAACGATGGCCGTCTACAACAGCAGCTATAGAATGACCGGAAAGGAAGCTAGAGATGAAGGCACAGATAGAAGGATAGAAACCGTAAGAGGGCTGCTTGGAAATTAAAGATTTATGCCAGACTCGATCGAAAGCCTTTGAGATGTCAAGTGCAATGGTAAAGCTTTCGCCAAATTCCCGAAAGGAGGATGACCAGGAATCTAAAAGGTAGATGAGAAGATCGCCAGTGAAGTTTCCATGACGGAACCCATACTGACGATCAGAAAGAAGGTTGTAATAGGAAAGATGCTTTAAAAATTTTCTGTGAAGAATGGACTCAAAAACTTTTAAAACACAGGATGTTAAAGCAATTGGACGATAGTTAGAAGGTTGGAACGGTTACCCTTCTTTGGGACCTGCTGAATGAGAGCAAACTTCCAGCAAGAAGGAAAGGTACAAGTTGAAAGACAAAGGCGAAAGAGTTTACCTAGACAGGGTGTAAGTACAGAAGCACAGTTCTTGAGGACAACAGGAGGGACCCTATCGGGCCCATATGCCTTGTTAGTACTGAGGCCAGTGATGGCAGAAAATACATCAGCTGAAGAAATTTTAATGCCAGACATGAGGAAGTCAGAGGGGGGGGAAGTGAGGAAGGAACAGCACTGGAATTGTCTAAGGTGGAATTGGAGGAGAAAGTCTGAGCGAAGAGATCTGCTTTATCAGTAGAAGAAATAGCTACAGAGCCATCAGAGTAGAAAAGAGGAGGGAAGGATGATGAGGTAAAGTTGTTAGAAAGGTTTTTGGCAAGGTGCCAGAAGGAGCAGGAAGAATTCGAGTTGGAGAGTTAAGAGCGTTTAGAACATATGAAATTATTTTCTGAAGAGTGACGAACAGACTTAGCAGGATTCCGGGCAGAAACATGGTGGGTTGGCTCCGGTACCTTTTATAGGCTCTCTCCTTGTTGCGGACAGCATTAGAACAAGCGTGCTTAAACCAAGGCTTTCTTGCATTAGTCAGAGGATATGAGAAGGGAATGTATGCTTCCATGCCTGAGAGAATAACCTCTGTAATGCACAAGGCACACTCAGATGGCCCCTGGCCACAGAAGCAATAATCATTCCAGGGAAAATCAAAGAAGCACTGTCTGAGTGCCTCCCAATCCGCAGCTCCAAAGTGCCACAGACGACGTTTCTTTGGAGGGTTCACAGGCAGTACCGGAGCAATAGGACAGGTTAAAGTAACGAGGTTATGATCGGAGGAGCCCAACGGAGAGAAAAGATTAACAGTGTAAGCAGAAGGATTAGTTGTATGGAAGAGGTCAAGTATGTTGGAGCTCTCTCCAAGGTGGTCAGGGATACGGGTAGGATGCTGTACAAGCTGCTCTAGGTCATTAAGGATAGAAAAGATGAAGGCTTGTTCACCAGGTGGATCAGTGAAAGGAGAGGAGAGCCAAAGGTGGTGGTGAACATTGAAATCTCCTAGAATGGAGATTTCAGAGAAAGGAGATATGGATAGAATGTGTTCCATTGTAGATGTAAGATAGTCGAAGAATTTTTGATAGTCAGTAGAATTAGGAGATAAGTAAACAGCGCAGAGATATTTAGTCAGAGAATGAAAGGAAAGCCGAAGCCAGAGAGTAGAGAATTCAGAAGAATCAAGTTCAGGAACACGAGAGCAAGACAGGTCGGCGCGTACATATATGCAGCATCTACCTTTGGCTTTGAAATGAGTATAGAGAAAGTAGGAGGATACAGAGGAGGGTTTGCTGTCAGTTGTCTCAGACAAGTGAGTCTCTTTAAGAAAGAGAAGGTGAGGTATAGAGGATAGGTGGTGTTCAGCAGACAAAAAGTTAGAGGAGAGGCCGCGAATGTTGCAGAAATGAAGATGAAGTGAGTCAGACAGTGGATCCAGGCAACTCAGAGTGTCGTTACCGGGAGAGGGGCTGATGGTAGGGGTAGTTATGGTCTCCCCCCCCCCCCCGTGACTCCAAGGCATTGGTGTTTTGCGGCATTTTTCTTTTATATAATTTTGATAAGGAAGTGCAGTGTGTACTGTGCATGTAGTTTAGTGATGATAGTTAGAGAAACCTGTATTGGAGAGCATGCTGGCCTACTTTCTGTGTTACTGAAACACTGAAAAAGTTCAGGAAAGGGGGATGGTCAGGAACTAGTCCTGAGGGCTGATGAAACGGGAGCTCCAGCTTTCCATCCACCTTGGGAGTACTGCCCTGCTCGACTGGTGCTACAGTCTACTCCTCTGGTATTATGCTATTCCTTATTAAGGTAGCGCTGAATCGTTATATACAGTTCTCAACCTTTTCCCCTCGCTCGCTTATGTTTTTTTTTTTTTTACTGCTAACACACACAGAGACTTTTCATGTATTTTCCCTTTTTCACATTAGTTAATGTGTTCTTTATAAACGAAGACACCTGTAGAACAGCATTTTTTATTTCCCTCTATTCCCTCTGCAATTTATTTTTTGACTAACCTATACATTATTGCATTGCCTGTGCTTCTGTTTTTAGAATAATTCTTGGTGCTTGTGTGTGAGCGTGTGTGTGTGCCCGCAACCTATTTGTTTCTCTTTACCTATTTCAGCACTCTCTCTCTCTCTCTCTCTCTCTCTCTCTCTCTCTGGTCCTTAGACCAATTGGGTGCAGGTGTTGCACTCTGTAAGTGCTCTTTCTTGTTTCTAATTTTGGTTCTACCTTTTCAGTACACCAGTCGGTTCAGTCCTGCCCGAGTTTCTGGAAGGAAAGGTGAGTTTGTAAAGAGTCTTGTGTTGCTTAGGAGGCTGTATTCAGTGTCTCAAGTAAGAAAAGAGTCCTTTATTTCTTCGAGGATATATTAAGGGTGTACAAATGAATTAGGAAAGAGTCTATCTATGTTTAGCAGGCTGCATTCAGGGTGTATCGGGTGAGTTAGGAAAGCGTCTTGTGTTGCTTAGAAGGACGTATTCAGGATGTGCCAGGTGAGTTAGGATAGTCTTAGTGTTGCGTCGGAGGCTGTATTCAGGTTGTGTCAGGGTGTTCGTTTTAGCCAGTCCCACCGTCTCCTGTTCTATCTAATCTTGTCTCTCTGTATATTACCCCCTCTCTCCTTTTACCATTCTTTTTATATTCTCTTCTTTCCTTTCGTTTATTTTTATTTTTTTCATATTTTTCTCCGCCTAATATGACCGTCCATGTTTTTAACGTGAAGTTAGTATTTATGCTCATAGAGTCTAATTCATTTTACCCATAACTGAAAGATGGAGACAGTCTTAAGCATGCTTAGAGAGAGAGAGAGAGAGAGAGAGAGAGAGAGAGAGAGATACTGTATCTATCTATCAATCTATATATCTATGTCTATATCTATATCTATGTATTTATCTATCTATATATGTATGTATATTTATCTATCTATATCTATATCTATCTATCTATCTATCTATCTATCTGTCTAGAGAGAGAGAGTGACCAGCCAAATAGTTTCCAGTACACCAGGAAACCATTTACTACGCTGGGTGGTAACCATATAACCAAAATATGGCACCTGGTGGTTTAGTGGGTAATTGCGGCGCTACAGTCGGATTGAGTCAGTGAAGATTTATATCCAAGGGATGGTTGGGGTTATTGCTCACGTAATGCCACTCAGGGATGAGTGAGGCTTGTCACTCTCATCTTAAATGTCAGGAACAACTTGCCTAGCCCCGGGCTCCTACGCTCTTCATGGGGCAACGTAGAATTGGATGATGGAGATATATATATATATATATATATATATATATATATATATATATATATATATATATATATATATATATATATATATATATACATATATATATATATAAATAAATATATATATATATATATATATATATATATATATATATATATATATATATATATATATATATATATATATATATATTTGTACAGAGTGAAGCGCATACCACGAATAAACAGCCGGAAGCTTCAGTATGTTGGACCACAGTTTTACATAACATTTCCTAACGCACACGTGGCACAGAAATATCCCGCGAAACTTTCAACACACTGCCCTCCAAGCACTGCAACGCTTGAGTGAGAATGCAAAAACACATTTTTAGAACACGACACCTGAAGGTTATTAAAAAAAAAAAAAAAAAAAAAAGAGGGGGCAGTGTAAAAAAAAAAAAGAGGGGGTAGAAAGTATAAAAAAAAAAAAATGTTTAGGCCGCTGGCTGTCATAAGAAACGAAGAGGAGAGGTAGGGGTGGTGGGATGGAGGAAGGGAAGATGGAGGGAGGGGGCTAGGCGACGGAAGGGGTGTGTGAAAGGAAGTGAGGGTAGTGACGGGAAGAGAAGGAAATGATGAGGGAAAGAAGGAAGATAAGATACAAAGAAGAGAGGGAATGGGGGTAGGGAAGGAAGGGGACACGAGAGAGCCAGAAGAGAGTGGAGCGAGAGGCTAGGAGGGAAGAGGATGATGGGAAGTGAGGATGGAAAGTGAAGAAAGGGAGGGAGGGGCAGGACAGTAGGTCGAGGGAAGGTGGGAGAGGAGACGCAGAGGCAAGAGAGATGTAGAAGAGAAAACAGGAAAGGAAGATGAGAGGAGGGCCGGGTGAATGAAGTACGTAAGCTAGGAAGGAAAAGAATAGGAAGAGGAGAATGAATTGGGGGTAAAGGGAAAGGAAGAAGAGATGGAGGAGAGGTAGGGTCTGAGGAGGGTATATGGGAAGGGGAAAGGTTATGTGAAAGTTGAGAGTGGATACTGAGGGAAAGGGACAGAGGGTACGGGAGAAGAGGGAGGATAAGGAATGGGAGATGAAAGGGAAGGGAGCATTTAAAGAGGAAAGAACGGGTGAAGGAGGGAGGATGGGAATATACCTAAAAAAGGAACCTGACAGAGAGGACACAGGGGGATGAAGAGAAGAATAAGGACCATGGGGAGGGATATTCTCACTCACGTACCAGGGATGAAGAGCAGCACAAACTTTTCTAATAACTGTCTGGTTCTGTCCTCGTCCACCGGACAGCATAAACAGAAGTAGAACCAAAGTGACTGGAATAATGTGACAGGTTGATAGGCTTGAAGGAATAGCGACCAGAGATATTCAATCACTTATACATTTCCCTCCCTGGTTGACTGTAAAATTGTTATATTTGGTACGGGGAGGCTAGCTAATATCACCTTCGTAACACAGGGAAGCCCGTTACATACTGAAGTAAGTACAGTACTTTCGTCATTTGCGTGACGTACGTCACGCCATGAACCTTCAACAGCGGTGAAAAAGGACACCAAAGTTGTGCATGCCACTCCACAGCAGATGACTTTAATGAAACCTACATGCTCATTGCAAACGCAGATAAAATCAAGTTGCCCTGAAAAGACATCCACAGTTACCCAAAATAATAATAATTCCACAGTTACCCAAAATCGTTTACTGTAGCGGGACGTTATCCATTGCTCGGCAACGCTTTCTCTTGAAACTCCCTCTATCCACTTCCCCCGTGGAAAAAGGTAACAAAGGTAACAATTGTCCTACACCTCGAACATGCCGTAGATTGAAAAAAAAAAAAAAAGGGGGGGGGGGCGCTGATCAAAGGAATGACGGGAGGATGGGCTTTGATGTTGGTTGGCCGTGGGCTTTTGGCGGGAAATTATTCCTTGTGAATTTGGGTGTTGTAGGACTTTAGGTTTGAGTGCATCGAAAGCTTATTTGAATATATCTTTGTGGAATAAGATTGCCAAGGGGTAGATGAAGACGTAGGGGACACGGAAACGGGTGGAGATACCTGTTGAATGGAGATCTAATACCGTGTGAAATTAGTGTTTATTGTTGCATCATTAACGATTTGAGTGTAGAAGATTGAGGGTCTGAGGAGAACATATAGCAAGGGAGAGGTTATGTGAAGGGGAAGGAAAAATATTGAGAGGATGGAACAGAGGGTCCGGAGAAGAGGAAGGATAAGGAACGTTTTTTCCAACAAGAATAACACAATAAGCCTATTGCTTTCAAATGTTTGGCGTCTTAACGACACTGGCAAAAACTTGATTTCGATTATCAGGTTTCCAGACCCTTGCATAAAGTTTGCTCCTCCCTTTGTTCTTTCTCACACAACAGCACAGTTGGGGAATTGTATGTAAATTTGATAGTTGCGTATCCTACTACAAAGGTAGGTTAGGACTCAGCACAGGTAACTTCTCTATTTTAATAACATGCATTAATACAAATTGTCTTCTTCTGGTACAGAGAAAATGCTTTAATGTGGACCAACTACTCGAAGGTCATTAAGACAGGCAATTAATTTTTACCAAGTTTCAGTTGTTATTGTAGTACATGCAACAATCAAATTTACATCCAGGGCACCAATTATACAGCTGGAAGATCCAGGAAGAGAGGAAAATCAGACTTTATCAAAGAGACTGACAGGACAAAAATCCAAATTCAGTCCCGTCTTGATGAGGACTGGGTATATTAACTATTTCACCACCAGTTCTCAGTTCATTCCTCTGCACTAAACACACACACACACACACACACACACACACACACACACACACACACACACACACACACACACACACACACACACACACACACACACACACACACACACACACACACACACACACACACACACACACAACAAGCGGCAACCCTTTATCGAGTCGTCATTTATCGTTCTATATGTAATGAAGTCTGGCCGGGGGTGTGGGGGTCTAGGTCACAGCAGCCGCCTTGCATCATGATTTAATGCGTGTAAAAATCTTGCCTTGAACACGTGTGTGCGTGTGTGTGTGTGTGTGTGTGTGTGTGTGTGTGTGTGTGTGTGTGTGTGTGTGTGTGTGTGTGTGTGTGTGATTCATTCCCAACTTAATGAAATTGTCTTGTTAGTTGCAGTAGAATATTTGCGTTATCCAGACAATGAGAGGGTGCTTGCAGTACAAGTCTTATCACTCAGTCTCCTATGACTTTATGTCTAACTGTCTTTTTATCTATCTATATGTTGCCAGACTCCTTAATCCCGTAAAGCGTGGCTACGAGTACAAACAAATTACCTCCACTTCGCCCTGTCTTCCGCCATTTGGCTACATTCCATCCAACTCACACACCCCTCTCTCATTTATCTTCCCCTTCCATCCTTTCATCTCATCCTTGGTCTCCCCCTCCTCCTGTCCCTCTCCCCCTTCCTCACATACATTCTTTGAGTCAGTCTGTCATTCTCCATCGTCTCCAATTAGGCAAACCATCTCTCGGTACTTATCATACTACTTTCAGCCATTTCCACAATAACACTACAACATTCCTTTATGTCCTCATTTGTCTGTTTCTCCAAGCAGCTGCACATGCTTCCCTCATTTAACCCATTTTAACTGCGGTCACTCTTGACTTGTGTCCTTCCTGTCAGTCTGTACTTTTTTCATATTTAATCTCCTTAGTTTTTTTATTCTTATTACACTTCAACTTCTTTTTCATTAGCTCATTTCACTCCTTTTCCTCGTCTCATCTCCACATGTTTCCATGTCCATAGTCACATTTCCTCTGCCCTCCTTCACTTGTGTCCAAAACCTCATCATTCAGTGACTTTGACCTGACCGTGACCCTGAGACAAGTGAATAAAAAATCGCCACACAGAATTCACCTCACGCCAACCCAGCCGCCACATTCTCACCAAACCTTTACAGCCACCATCATTTTTAACTCCTTGTCAGATGGCTCATTGACTGGATTACTTTTTTTTTTTTTACTCCAAGACATTTTCACTCTGCTTCGGGAACACCTATCGCAGTAGAGGAAGAATGAGAGTAATGTATAAATCTTTACACATTTTCCTTTTGACCCCCCACCTCACCTCCCCCGTTTTATTTCACGACCCTTTTCCCACCCACAGCCCTATCTTCTCGGCTGAAAAGACCAAGGTGGTTGGTGAACGTGGACTACGCTGTAAACTAGAAAATGCACACGAAAATAAATACCCGGGGCTGACTACTGGCGATCTCACTGAGACTGTCAAGAACATGTGTAAATCTCACCCAGGCCAGTGAAAGGTCTTGTTGCCAATACACAACGATCCAGTGTTAGGATCTATCAATCTATCTATATACCTAGGTCATTTCCCCCTCCTTGTCACGTACACGAAGAAGCAGATAGAACTAGAGTCTAGAGATGGTGCAGGACACAATGCTGCAATGAGTATTATTTCCTATATTTATTCCTGTTCCACTGTTCTCATGATTTCTTCGATTTTCTTCGCTTTTATCTTATCCTTTTTCCTTCCAGTTTTACATCGGTCTTTCCTCTTCTCATTTTTGCCTTCCTTGTTCGTATTTTATTCCCTTTTTTGTCTTTTACTTCTTCCTTTTCTTTCTTGACTCGTTATTAAACTTTTTTTTATTTTTTTACATCTTTTTCTCTCCTTGTTCTCCTCTGTTCTCCTTTCATTTTCTTATAGTGGAAAAGTAATTCTTTTTGCAGTCTTATTTATTCTTATCCTTTGTTTTTCTTTCATTTTCTCCATATTTCTACATCCTTATATTTGTATTCTCTCTTCTTCCCTCTCTCTTTCTGTTTTCTTTTCTTTTCCCTTCTTTCATTTTCTCCTTATTTTTTCGATCTTTTAATTATATTCTCCTTCCTTCTTCGTTTTCTCATTTCTGTTTTCTTTTTCTTTTCGCTTCTTTCATTTTCTCCTGCCGTAAATCAGAGGTGAGTACAAGAAAATACTGCCTACTGAAAACTCACATCACTACCCGGAAAAACTTTGGTCACATGTGACAGCATAAAAGTGATAAACGAGAGAGAGATCCGAAAAGGAAAGAGAAGTGAGATATAGATCATGCAGAGAGAGTGAGAGAGAGAGAGAGAGAGAGAGAGAGAGAGAGAGAGAGAGAGAGAGAGAGAGAGAGAGAGAGAGAGAGAGAGAGAACTCTAGAAGGAGGACACAAGGGAAGGGAATACGGGAAAATAGAGGGGAAGTGAAAAAAAAAAAAAAAGGAATGTGGGGGTCATATAAATGTAGCAGGAGAGCAGAGGAAACTGAGAGGGAGAAGAGAAGATGCAGAATAATAAAGAATGAAGTGAAAGAGCGGAGAGAGGGAAAGGAATAGGAGAGAAGACAAAGGAGAAGGATGGTAGATGGAAGGAGAGGTAACTGAGAGAGAGAGAGAGAGAGAGAGAGAGAGAGAGAGAAATGTGGTGGGAGTCTGTCATGAGGCGCTTAGCTCTGGTACTTATCTCCGCAGCTTATGTCCTTTGGCGGGTTATTCATTCACTGTTCTGAGATACAAGGCCAATGCACTATCCAGGGTGCCACAGTTGCCTCCCATAGGTAACTACAGTATTTTGCCTACCAGTCCTTAAAGGGTGGCTGGACACCTGAGTCACGTGGGAGGAATCCTGGTGGTGTCGAGCCGGAACCATGGGGCTAACCAGTCGGCAACCGCGGCGAATGAGAAGAGTCACCTGGAATGAAAAGAACAAAGAAGGTAAAATAAAGGGACGACGCAGGGAGAAGAAAGAGAGACACTTGGAAATAAAATAAAAATGAGGGTGAAGGAGAAGAGAGACGGAAATAAGAAATGAGTGACGGAGGAGAGAAGAATATGAAAGTAATGGAGAGGCAATAGAAGAGGAGAGAGAAGGGGCAGAAGGAATAGGAATTGAAAAGAAGATTGATGATAAAAATAGAATACAGGAGAGAGAGAGAGAGAGAGAGAGAGAGAGAGAGAGAGAGAGAGAGAGAGAGAGAGAGAGAGAGAGAGAGAGAGAATGCAATTTAAATAATAGTCAAGCTGAGTCTGTGTATGTCTGACTTTGTTTTTGTTTGTTTCTTTCAAGGGAACGGTATTACTGTAGTTATCGACCTAAACCTGTCTCCGTTAGGTCAGGGTAACTCCAGGGAATATCAGAAAAGTAAAAGAAACATGATCGCGCGCAACGCCCCGGGGCGAAATTGTCAGAAATCGCCACACGCGAAGATATACGAAAATTGTGTTTTCGACGTTTTGGTCAGAATTGGTATTTGTGGGTTCAATAGCGGTTTGGACAAAGATAAGGGTATTTCCAAATATTTGTGATGGAAAGATTATTAGTTAGTCCAGCAACTTTCTATGGGCAATACAAGTACCTACAAAAAATAACAGGACAGACTGATAACTGGAGGTAATAAATTTATGAAGGTATGGTAAATGAGGGTAGTTACCTGTGTCTGTTGGCTCAAACATGGTCTGCATGCGTTGTAGGAATTAAAAAATATTCACCCAAATTTTCATATGAACACACTACACTAATTCATTTCCGTATTCGTGCATCTGTGCACACTCACACATCTGAACATTTTGCGCGCACACACACACACACACACACACACACACACACACACACACACACACACACACACACACATGAAAAGTATGGGTTCCAGTTAACTACTGCATTAAATTTATACTGAAAAGTGGTGGAAATGTGTACGTTGATTGTGGTGATAAGTTGCAGGCAGAGGGTCAAGAAAATCACACACTTCAAAAAGTCTGTCTTTTTTGCCAGTCATCTGTCTCCCTAATGCTGGAGGGTTAGTTCCGTATTTCTACTCTATTCAGTTCGGTGATTTATATATTTTTTTGTTTAACTTATTTTTTTACTTTTTATCCGGCTAACTTGAGGTGTTTTTATTGTCCTTTACTAAGCGGATATGATTTATTCTTGCGCCTCTTGGATTTATTCAACAACAACAACCTCATACTGAAGGATTTAAGGAGAATAAATCTGATCTTTTCCAGTTCGAAAAGTTTGTTCAACGCTGAAGACCGTCCTCTGACGATAGGAAGAATAAACAAAATATGCGTTGTGGAAGGTAATATGTCAAAAGACTGGAGGTCATAGGCAGTGGGAAAGACAGACCGAGTCAACAGTATCAGAGGTAACTTGTTAAGCACGTGTTCGGTTAACTTTTGCATTAGGGAGTTGGAAAGAAGAGCGTTGGGAGTGTGTGTGGCTGGATGGATATTGCACGACCACCGTAATGGAACTGGGATGTAAGCAATGACTTCGAAAGAGTAAAGAGATTAAAAAGAGATATCTGTATATTTGGCTGTGCATATCTATGTATCTGTCTCTTGTTAAAACTTTGCCCAGTCTCGGCACTTGAAGCCATTTCCCTCATTTACCCCTCAGATTCCATTCTCTGTATTACGTGTGCAATTGAATCAGTTACTGGTAAAGAGGCTTGAACTATAATCCGTTGAAGAAAAAGAGGGAATTCTTTACACTTTTAATCAGGGAATAAAATTCTTCTCTTGTTCTTGTTACCAGTCGATATTTTCCAGTTTAACAACGCATTGCTGCAGTGAAGCGGTCAGTTAAGTTTACATGTAACCACTTAAGTTTCAAAAGTGTCCAGACATCAAGAGGGGAACACTAATTACGTCACTGGATTGATGTATTCAAGGAAAACTATAGTTTGACAACTATCACGAGGTTGTTTTATTGTGGGTCATTCAAACAGATTCACGATTACTTTTTTTTTTTTTTTAACCCATATCAGTTGTTGTATCTTACACAATGGTCACTCATTGTACAAGGACTTGTGGCTAGTTGTACTTCTATTTCTCAGAAATCATAAAAAAGTATATTATTTTCATGGCATATATTTAACCACGCTGAGCGATTTTATTATTCAGAGAAAGAAAAAATGGGGTTGACATCAGGGAAACAGAAGCCAGCCAACCTAAAGGAAGGACAAACAAAACAGCACCCTGAATTTTTATCATTTTTTTAAAATTGGCGCGTCCCTTGGCCGCCGGGGAAATGAAGGGTGTGTGTGTGGAATGGTCAGGGAAAGTATGGGAGTGTGGTCAGGGAAAGTGTGGGAAGGTGAAGGAGGGTGTGGGACAATGACGGAGGGTGTGGAGAGGTGACGGATAGTAAAGAAGTATGTGGGAAGGTGTATGGGGGCGGTGGGATAGTGAGGGAGGGTGTGAGACAGTGAGAGACAGCGCTGAAGGATGTGTGAGGGAGTGTGAAATTGAAGGGGAGCGGGGAGGAAATGAAAGTTTGGGAGGACGTGAGACAGTAAGAGAGTGTGCTGGAAGGCATGAGACAGTAAAGAATAGTGTTGGAATGCTTGAGACAGTACAGTGTTGGAAGGCGTGAAGCAGTAAGGAATAGTGTTGGAAGGGATGAGACAGTAAGGGAGAGTGGGAAGGCATGAAGCAATAAGGAATAGTGTTGGAAGACGTGAGACAGTACAGTGTTGGAAGGCGTGAGAAAATCAGGAAGAGTGATGGAAGGAGTGAGACTCTAAGGAATAGTGTTGGAAAGCGTGAGACAGTTAGGGAAAGCGTTGGAAGGCGTCAGACAGTGTGGGAGGGGGCTTGAGCGTGAGCGAGACAGGAGTGATTTTTTCTTTGCCTATCGATCACTGGGGCCGGAGCCCTTGGTCATTAAGGCAAAAATATATATATGTATATACACTGACATATATGCACGTATATATATACAAACATACATACATACATACATACATACATACACACATCCATGCATATGAACATACACACTTTCATGCACACGTACATATATATATATAATAATTTTTATTTTATTATTTTTTGTATTTTCATTTTTATAATTTTTTTAAATTTTTTATATTTTTAACCTTATATTACTTATAAACAAAAATACCTAATCTAAAGACCCTAAAACTAATCACCTAACAGACAAATCGCTAACCTATACTAAATCCTAAAGAGACAAATAACTAAACCTACACTAATGGTAAAAGTACCTCGACCAAGAGAACACCATCGACTGCAATGTAATGCCTTTCTACATTACATACCTGCACTTATCACCTGCTGACTGTCAGTCGAGGCATAACCTAATATAGGGGACATCAATATATGAAAGAGAACCAGACGAGTCAGGAACATTTCCATATGCGTCAGCTGTCGGCCCTAATTAGAATAACTTAAGCAAGATTGTATAACTTTTTTACATAATATGTACAAAACTGAAGGACCTCACCCAACAGACCACCATCAACTGCAAGTACCCAATACCTTTCTATATTGCACACTTGCTCTCATCAGCTGGTGACTGTCAGGCGAGGAACGGGGTTTAATGTAGGGGACATCAGTATTAGAAACAGAGCAGTGATAAGGAGGAACTATTTCAAATATGTCAACTGTCAACCCTAATTAATAGTACAATATATACATATTTACAGTTGATAAAAACCATAACCATATAGTAAAAAAGTCACATCACTCTGATCAGTCCGGTCTCTCTCAAGAAAGCCATCAATTTATCAGTCATAACAATGTCCCCATCACCCAGGATGGTGGAAAGGGTGAAGAGGACGTCTGCTGCGCTGCAGTAATTTATAAGTGATGCACGTTCACGAATAAATCGCTGACAGCATAGGATGATATGACTGATAGATAACACCGCATCACAGATGTCACAGTGCAGTGGGAAGCGTCGTTCCATATATGGTTTCATGTGAGTTAAAACGGTGGCATTAAGCCGTATTCTTGCCAATACTTTTTCTTCAAGGCGACTAGGACGGTTGGCAGTGTCCCAGTCGCCCAGGTGCGGCTTACATGTTGGAATATTAAGTCTGGTCCACTGACCTTGCCACAGAAGATTTATTGATTTCTTTCCGAGAGAGAGACACGACCGTAGATCACGAGGAACGTCCCAAGTCTCCTCGAGCTCTACAGCCGACTTGGCAAGTAAGTCAGCCTGCTCATTGCCGTAGATACGACAATAACCAGGCACCCAGATCAGTGTGAATGACTTGTTGCACGAATGCAGCATATTAACAATGCGGCCCTGGATCTCGTGCGAGTCCGTAGTGCAAGATGCAATTGCCTGAAGGGCTGATTTCGAGTCTGAAAATATGACAAATGAGTCATGCCTAGAATTGAGAGCATAGTCTATGGCTTTGTCAATAGCAAAAAGTTCGGGGGTAAACACAGATGTATGAGTCGGCAACCGATACCTGAGGGCACATTCAGTCGACCACACACTTGCATCCACACATTCATTCGACTTGGAGCCGTTGGTGTACAAGTGGTGGGACCCCAAGTGACGAATGATGATGTTACGAAACAAGTGGTGGACCTCCGCCTCCGGTGCCTTGGCCTTTGGTGCTGGGAGCCATGTAACATCAACAGTAAAGCCGGGTGGCTCCCAAGGTGCTATATTTTTAAGCACCAACTTCTCACAGTCACTGGGGTCCACACCAAGCTCCTGAGTCAGTAAGTGGAGGCGAATTGCAAGTGGCCGACGCACCCCCCGCATGAGATGGTGTCATTGACGCAGGGGGATACAGGCCACATTGCCGATATTACTTTTCCTATATGTTCGTATGACGTACAAAAAGGCCAGGTGGTCACGGCGAATACGGAGGGGAGGCACATTTGCTTCCACTTCCATACAAGCTACATGGGTACACCGGACGGCTCCAAGGCACATTCGCAAACATTTATTCTGTAGCACATCCAATCCTCTCAGCGTGGCATCGGATGCCGAGCCATACACCTGTGCGCCATAATCTAGCTTCGATCGAATAAGGGACTTATACACCATTAATAAAGATTTTCTGTCTGCACCCCATGTAGTACCTGCTAGGTACTTTAGGACATTTACTGGTTTATCACAACGAGCAAGCAAAGTATTAACATGAATTTTAAAGTTCAAACGACGATCAAAATGTAGGCTCAAAAACTTTATAGAATTTAGAAAAGGTACCGCCTGATTATCCAAAGTTAAGCACAAATTAGGTACGTTATGAGTTGTAAAAACTACAGCGGCACACTTACGGACGGAAAACATAAATCCCCACTGCAAGGCCCATTGGTGGACGGAGTCAAGGGCTGCTTGAATCTGCCCAGCCGAAAATTGTGCATTATGGGAAGAGTGCCATATTGCACAATCGTCAGTGTAGAGCGAGTATTTAAAATTCCTCGGGATGGGAGCTGATGACAGAATATCATTGATCATAATACTAAATAAAGTAGGACTAAGCACACTTCCCTGCGGCACCCCGTTTTCCTGGATAAATATATCCCATGTTCCATGTTACGTTATGGGGCAATTTGACAGAGAAAGTCCTGTCCCTTAAGAAATTTGCTATAAAAATAGGCAACTTTCTCTTAAGCCATAAGCATAGAGCTTCATTAGCATACCATGTCGCCATGTCATGTCAGGCTATATGGATGTAAGAACACCCCTATCATGAATTCTTTATTGGCAAATGTCTCTGCTATACAATGCTCCAAATTCATTAAATGATCTAGTGATCTTCTGTATTTACGGAAGCCACATTGTTGATTATTTAACAAATTCTTCGACTCTAAAACAAAAAGAAGCCTATTATTTACCATACGATCCATGACCTTACATAGACAAGAAGTCAACACAATAGGACGAAATGAAGTGGGATTCATAAGACAACCAGCATCTTTGGGTATCAGTATGATGTGTGCAAAGTGCCATGAGTTTGGGAACGATCGAGACACCCAAATCTCATTGTACAATGCTAACATCTTAATCAGGTTGTCCTGATTAAGATGTTGGATCATACCGTACGTGATGGTGTCTGGTCCAGGGCTGGTGTCTTTACAGGATTTAAGGGCAAGGAGCAGTTCACCCAGCGTAAACTCTTAGTTGTACAGGGAGTCTACGTCTTCTGTGGCAAAGTATATGAATTGTAGCTCAGCCGTGCGTTTATGATGTTGGAAACGCGGATCATAATTGGCTGAGCTATTTACATGAGAAAAACTCCTGGCGAGGATGTTAGCAACGTCCTCGGGCTCGTCATAGATGTTATTATTTACCTGCAGGGCCGTAATAGGTATGTATGGGCCTTTATTATTTAATATCCTTATTGTGGACCAGACTTTACATAATGGTGTAGTACGAGTCACCGTGGACACAAAGGACCGCCAGGAGTCACGTTTGGCCCTTCTTATTATTCTCCTTGCTTCAGCCCGTGCTTGTTTGTATGCAATGAAATTTTCCTCTGTAGGCTGACTGTCAATAATCCTGTATCTCCTATTGTGTTTTCTTAATGCTTGTTGGCAATCCGGTGTCCACCAATGTGCTCTATGCTTCGCATGAACTGTAGAAGTCTTGGGAATAGCAGCCTCAGCTGCGTGTAATATGGATTTGGTTATATTTTCGACCTTAACATCTATGGTCTCCCCAGATATATATAAATTGGCGATCCTTGAGAAGGATCCCCAGTCTGCTTTCTTATAGTTAAATTTTGGAGGTGGAGGGTCCGAAACGATGTCGCGTGCATAAGAAAGACAGATGGGTGAATGATCACTTCCCAAGGAGTCGTCATAAGGGTCCCATGAGAAATCTTGATGTATACCAGGGGAGGCCAAAGATAAGTCAATGGCCGAAAAGTTACCAGTACGATCATCTACACGAGTCGCTCTACCATCGTTCTGAAGACAGAGGTTGGACTGTAGGATTAGGTCGGCTACTTGCTCCCCACGACGATTGATCCTCAAGCTACCCCATTGATAGTGATGGGCGTTAAAATCGCCCAACACTAACTTATTCCCAGGCAGATGTTCAAATAGTGAATATAAAGCATCACTATCAATGAGGCCATGTGGAGAAGTACAGAGAGCAAATAGACAGATATGTGTTATTAAATTTTACTCTGCACGCGACCACTTCCAGAGTAGAATTTAGAATCACTTCCGTTTGTGGGTGTGATTTGTGTGTGTATATGGCTACTCCGTGACCTTCATATCTTCTATACGGGTGGTAGTGTTTTAACTGTGGAGGATCAGGATGATCCTCCAGGCGCGTCTCCTGTAAACAAACAACGTCTGGCCTGTGTGTAGAAAGCAAGATTGCTATATTGTATAATTTATTCCTAAGACCCCTACAATTCCACTGTAACACAGTGAATGCAGTGGTTTAAGATTTACGTTGGGGGCCAGTGTTCTTAGTCTTGTTAGGTTGCCCGCCAGCAGGTAAGCGACAACCGGGGGACCTATCCTGGTGCTTGTTTACGGAAACCTCCATATTGTCATCAATTACTAGGTTCCCTGACTCACCCGAGGAAAAGCTAACCTTCCTCTCCCTTGCTGGAGTGGGAACTGGAAGGACATGAGGACGAGACTGTTTTGTGAGGGTGGTCATGTTACTTTTACTAGACTTGTCGGGCTTCGCTTTAGGCCATACTAATGGAGAGGCAACAGCAGCCTGAGAATAGGTTGAAACCTTAGGGATGTCAGTGAGAGAGTTGGAGCGGACGGGAGACCGAGATGGAGAGGTACTGTGAGTGGCAGGAGGGAGAAGGACAAGATCAGTCTGCGTCTCTACAGAGCACATCACAGGATGGGACATTACCGCCGAAGCATAGGACCTATTCGGCGTGGGAGTTGCATGCAAATCCTTCACCTTTTTCCTAGCTTCGTAATAGGAAATGCCCTCAGTTGCCTTCATTGTGCAGACCTCTTTCTCCTCCTTCCACTTGGGACAGTCCCTAGAGGAAGTGGAGTGAGTGCCCTTGCAGTGAAAGCAACATACCATATCAGATGTACAATGGTCCGCATCATGACCCTGGCTTGCACACTTGCTGCACACTGGCTGGGAAGCCCGACAAGTCTTTGCACCATGCCCATACAGCTGGCATTTCAGGCAAGGGTTAGGGATGTAAGGCCGAACATGAACAATTTCGTATCCAACTTTGATAGAACTGGGAAGAGACACTTTGGCAAACGCCAAGACAGTGGTTGCCGTCTTCGTCCTTATGCCTTCTGAGTAACGAGTAATAAATCTAGCCTCAATTACGTCTTGGTGCGCCAAATCACTTACGATTTCGTCCTCACTCATCACCATGAGATCCTTGCAAGTGACAACACCCTTGCAAGAATTCATGGAGACTGCGATTTTCGGCTCGACATCGTAAGTGCGGAATTTGCGCAGTTTCATCAAATCTTTTACCTGTGACGAGTTAACTGTTTTGATTAGGAGATCTCCGTTCGCAAGGTTTTTTACTTGTTCGACTTTTCCTGAACAGTGGTCAATCACCTTCTTGGTAAGGAAGGGATTGAGACTGGACAGGGGAGTGGAACCTAGCGCATGGAGAGTTACATAGGTCGCATCGTCCACTGGGACGTCAAGCGGGGATCGGGTCTGGCGTTCGTCCGTCTGAGGGTGGTCAGTCCTGTCATGCCTACTTTCGTCAGGACCACCTCCCCCCCTGAAGGGGGGGGAGGCAGCTGGGGCGTCCGTCATAGTGACCACTTCCCCCTTGCGGGGGAAGTGGGAAGAAAGAGAAAAACGAGCAAGGGACAGAGCACCTGGGGAACACACACCTAGTCTAAGATTACCCTCTCAAACCACTCTCGGGAGGACGTGCCTGTGTGTAACTCACACCCCAGAGTGATCAGTGGGGGTACACTCCAGAGGTGAGTAAGCAAAGGCAATCTCAGGAAACAGATATAGACACTATATCTCTAAAGGGCTGGGAGGAAAATTAGTACTAGCTAACCTAACTTTTATTCGCTTTATTTACAAACCTAATGCCGGTGAGGCAGCCCTGAAAACTAGAGAAGAGCCAGAAAAACACATCCAAACTCTCCGCAACCATGCATAAAAGTCCAGGAGTGAGGAAGGGCGTGCAAAGTTTAGTGGAAAGTCCTGAGGATATCGTGGGTGAAGCAGAGTTTGGGAGGATATGGGAGTGTGTGTGTGTGTGTGTGTGTGTGTGTGTGTGTGTGTGTGTGTGTGTGTGTGTGTGTGTGAGAGAGAGAGAGAGAGAGAGAGAGAGAGAATATTCTTGTAAACTTTGACTTACGTTTCGTTCGTTTCGTTTTTAAAGGCTCCAACATGCTTGCATGTGTCGGCCTTGGTCACCTAAAGGCGGCTCTCCACACTGCACGATCCATTGCAGCCTCCCTGTTCAGTCCCTTAACCCTGAGGTCACACTTAATGACCTCGTCCCATGTCTTTCTCGGTCTACCCCTCATAACCCCACCCCCAATGTTAACACTTCTCACCTCCCTCACCCAATTATCATCCCCCATCCTCTCCACATGTCCAAACCATCTCAATCTACCTCTCCTCATCACAACACCAATACACTCCAGTTCCATCCTACCTCTCAACTCTTCCATCATAAACCTAGCCCCTCCAGGCCTTGGATGCAGGGATGCACTGCACATCCACCTAATCATTGTCATTTCTGTACGTCTGAGCCGGCGAATATCTTCCTCCTTCACTGCCCAGGTCTCACTACCATACAGCATTACACTCTTGACACATGATGCATACAAAGACCCCATAACACGTAGAGAGAGTCCTCTCAATGTCAGGAGAGGCAAGAGCTCCCTGAAGTTCTTCCAACCACTTCTCACCCTTGCCACAGAGCTAGCTCGAGCCCCACCTCCAGCACACAACATGTCTCCCAAATAACAAAACTCTTCCACACACTCAAGAGATTCACCAGCAAGTTCAATCCTTTCACGTCTGACAATCTCCACCTGCTCACCCCGACTCGCCGCACACATAAAATCAGCATTATCTCGCAGTCTACCTCGGATACCACTACATCTCTTATGCACCCATTTATCACAAACACCGCACAAGATAGAATTACTTCCCACGCCCTTGTGGCAAACTGCACATGGCCACTCTCCCTCGTCTTTAACAGTACCGCCACCAACCCTAGATATCATCACTTTTGTTTTATCTGCATTTACCCTTAAGCCCTTGTGCCCCACACCATCTCTCCACTTCCTAAACCTTTCCTCCGCCTCCCTTTTGTTCTCTGCAATCAACACCAAATCATCAGCATACAACAACTCCCACGGGAGTCCGTTTCTAAAGTCACGTGAAAGGGATTCAGGTACCATAATAAACAACATGGGACTCAAGACTGACCCCTGATGCACACCAACATTCACGGAAAACTCATCACTCATATCTCCATTCACTCTTACCTGGGTGTGAGCACCCACATACATAGCCATAACCACCCTAACCAGCCACTCCTCCAAGCCAAGCTTTCTCATTGCCCACTTCACCACCTCTCTAGGGACTCTGTCAAAAGCCTTTTCCAAATCAACAAAAACAAAATAAAGATCCCTTCTCCTACCAATATATTTTTCCTGAAGCTGTCGAATAATGAATATAGCATCAGTGGTCCCCCTACCTGGCATAAACCCAAACTGCATCTCATCAATATTCAATCCTTCTCTAATCATATCTTCTAAAACTCTCTCCATTACCTTCATTATCTGATCTAAAACCTTTATACCTCTGTAATTTCTTCTTTCCAGGGCATCACCCTTTCCTTTATACATATTTACAATTACACTCTTCAGCCAATCATGTGGGACAACACACTCATAAATAATCCTATTTGTCAGGTCAGTGACTAACCTCACCCCTATATCGCCTGAGGCCTTCAACATTTCGGCAGTCAACCCACTGAAAAAATGCATTTTTTTAAATCCAAAAACACTGCAAATACAATATCTGCCCAGAGAAGCAACGAATGGAACATGTGCATAGCTGGGAGTCACATCCGCTGTGTGGAATTAAAATAGCTGCCTGGGTCGAGAATAACTTTATATCCCACTCCCATTAATTTGAATTAAAAGGAATTAACGAGTCAGAGCCTGCATTCTTAATCCTTTCAAAGTACAGACGGAAAAGGAGGGAGAGAGAGAGAGAGAGAGAGAGAGAGAGAGAGAGAGAGAGAGAATACAGTATTATGCGATGCGGGAAAGAGAGATAGGATGATGGAAGTTTGTGAGTGGAAAAGAAATGATATGACAAAGCAACAGTGATTTCACTAAGTCTGGTGATAGATAGATTAAGCTAAAAAAGACATGCACATCTTACCCTTCTCTTCTCTATTTCCGTATGGCATACCTTATTCACATTAATTTTATCCTACCCAAACACTTCTCAGCCCTTCATTACACTTTCTTGCCTACATCTCTCCATTCTACTCTACCCTTCTCTTGCTTACCCCATATTTTCGGCGTGTATCTTGCCTAACCATTTTGCCCTACCCAACATCACCCTACCTACAGCTATCTCTCCTACTCTGCCTTACATTGACATATCTCAACCTCCTTCACATTGCCCTTCCCATCCCTCCCTACCCTGTTTCTGACCTATCCAACTTTTTTTTTTTTCTTTTTTTTAAGCACCCATTGCCATTATACCCTAACCTACCCTCATTTGTCTTTCCCCATCCTTTCCTCTCGTACTCTACCCTTCCCTGCCATAAAATTTCCTACCCTGTTTTTCCCTTATCTGTCATATCTCTTCCTACCCTGCCGTACCTTTCCCTACCCTACCTTTCTCTTCCCTTCCTTTCGAGTACCTGTCTGTTCTGTCCTAGCAGTTTGCATCTTATTTCATCCCACTTTGCCCGCTCCTTAATTTTTCTCTCCAGCCATCCCCAGTCCTCGTCTTCCTTCCTATCCCTTCCCTCTCTCCCTCCCTTCCTACACTTCCTATCTCTCCATTATCCTTACCTACCTTCTGCCTTGCCGTCATCTATTGTACATAATCCATTTTGTTATAATACACCTCCCTTACCTTCACCTCAGTCTTTCTCCTTTGTCTTCTTCTTCCGCATCTTATACTTCCTGTTGTTATTTTCCTCTGTCTACGATCTAGCTCTGTATTTCTGTATATCTGGTTACCACCTGCGTCAGTTGTCACTTCTGACTTTTCTTTCCCTCTTTATTCTTCGTTCTCCTCGTCCTGCTCTTAAGATTACCTCGATACCATTTTTTTCCTGTTATAAATGTTTCCACACTTCTCACTCTCACTTATTTACGTATTTCCTCTTCTTCCTTCTACTCTTTCCTCCTTATTTGATTTTTTTTTTCTTTTGGCCGCGAGAAGTTTTTTCTGTTTTATTTCTTGTTTTTAACGACCATTTGTGATCCTGACATCCGCACGCACATGTTATACAAGGGAATATTAGAGAATAATTTGCAAAGTAGGTTGAAAAAGGAAAGAGACGCTAAATTGTCACAATGCCAAGGAGAATACAGCTGTATGTCCATAACCGGATGAATTAATGGGAGTAAACAAACACACCTGGTAAAAAATAGTTCAGAATCAAGAATTCTTAGTGAAACTGTGACCACTGAAAATTAACCAGTGAAAGAAAAATGCAAAAAAAAATAAAGTTATAGAACCCAAAACTAAAAAACGGTCTTCGCAAATGTGAGGAAAGGAAAAAATATATTAAAAATACCTGAGGATAGAGGCAAAATTTTGGGGTTAAGACTGTCATTCAAATATTGAGTTGGAGTAAGATGCACAATTTCTCCAGGATTCTCTCAAGCCGGATGAGTTTGCCTGGCCACGTCCGTTTCATATGTTGCACCGATACCACCTCGTCACATTTCAACGATATGTTGGTCCATTGTCCTTAACCAGTTCTCTTCTCGAGGTCAGAGAAAGTATATGTTAAAAATGTTTTTTTTTCTTTTTTTTTTCCACATTAACGAAACAAAAGACACCTTTGATAGCTACATCCATCCCAACCGTATCCACCACCCCAGCACATATCAAAAGGTGTTCTTTGTCTCTGAACACACCCAAATGACACACCAGATCCACACCACGCGCACGCTTATAAAACTTTGCCGTTGCAGTTTGGCAGATTTAATTTTTCAAAAATTTACAACGGCTCAGTAAGTGACAGGGTTATGAACACACTGGAACTGGTCTCCACTTTAGGTGTAGTAAAAGAAATAATATACCGTATATATATATATATATATATATATATATATATATATATATATATATATATATATATATATATATATATATATATATAGGGGGATAGATAAAAAAAATGGAATGTAAAATATGGTTGTGTTTTATAATGTGCCAGGAGGGGGTTGGTGATAGTAAATACCCTCTTCAGACACAAAATGATCCACAGGTATAAGTGGCGAGTAATGAGAAGGGTGGGTGGAGAACTGAATGAATGGAATGCAATAATTAACTATGTGTGTGTGTGGATATAGGATGAGAAGGTGTGAAATGGATGCAAGAGTATATAGAGGTTGAGGGAGTGGACTTTCTGACCACCACTTTGTGGTGGTGAGAATCAGGGTTCAAATGAAATGGAGGAATAGAAAAAGGGAAGGACAGGAGGAAGTAGTTTATCCAAGGAGGGTGGAAAGGATACAAGACGATGGAAAAAAGGCAAAATATAAAAGAGAAGTGGAGGAGCGATTGGGTAAATGTGGTTTGGAACAGATGGGGGACGTGGAAAGTGTGTGCAAGATATTCACAGAAGAAATCCGTGCAGCATGGGAGGGTGTGTGTGGGGTGAAGAGAAGACGAAAGGGGGTGCAAGGAACAGATATTCATTCTTAGGTCTTTATTGGAAAAGTTTCTAGAGAAGAGAAAGAAGTTGTATGCGGCCTTCATGGATTGGGAGAAAGCATGTGACAGGGTGGATAGACAAGGATTGTGGAAAGTATCAAGAATACATGGAGTAAATGGGAAGTTGTTGAATGCCGTGAAGAGTATGTATGAAGGTGCTGAGGCTGAAGTGCGTGTGGATTGTGAACTGAGTGAATTTTTCTATTTGAAGGTTGGATTGAAACAGGCATTTGTCATGTCTTAATGGTTGTTCAGTCTGTATATGGATGGGCTTATTAAAAAAAGATACAAGGTAGGGCAGTGGATGTTGAAGTGGCCCTAATGAGAGAGAGCAGTGTTTGGAAACTCCCTGTACTGTTGTTTGCAGATGATACTGTGTTGTGAAGTGAAGGCGAAAGGGAGCTGCAAGGCTTGGTGGATGAGTTTGGGAGTGTGTAAGAACGGAATCTAAAGGTGAATGTAGGGAAGGGTAAAGTTGTGGTGGTCGAAAGAATTGAAGTCAGTGAATGTACAGTGAGGATAGACGAGGAGGAAATGAAAAATGCGAGTGCGTTTAAGTACTTGGGTAGTATGTTGAGTAAGGATGGAAGTTTAAAGGGTGAAGTGCTTGAAAGGGTACAGCAAGGAAGAAAAGTTGCTGGTTCCGTGAAAGCAGTGATAAGAGACAGGGAAGTGAGCATGGACGTGAAAAAGTTACTCCATGACAGTATTGTGATACCAACTCTAATGTATGGAAGTGAAGCTTGGACCTTGCTGGAATGGACACAAATCAAGAGTGAGAGCAGTGGAACTGAGTTACTTCAGAGGGGCATGTGGAGTTACATGGAGAGACAAACTGACAAATAAGGAAGTGAAGGAGCGTCATGGTGTGGATGAGGATGTGATAGGAAGCGTTAGGAGAAACACAAAGATGTGGTTTGGCCATGTGGAGAGGATGGAGAACAAGAGACTGACGAGGAGAGTTTATGGGAGTGAAGTTGAGGGGGGGGAGAGAGAGGGGGAGGCCAAGGATGAGATGGAGGGATGGAGTGGAGAGGTATATGAGAGAGGGAGGTGTGAGTTGGGAGCAGGGTAGTGAAATGGCGGGGGGACAGGGCTACATGGAGGATATTTGTTTGTGGCCATCCCTTACGGGATTAAGGCGTCTGGAAATAGATAGATAGATAGTTTTATATTCTTTATCTTCCCTTTTGTATTATACTCTCCTTCCTATGGATACAACCTCGTCAGATCCGAATGATGTATATACAGTATATACCCTGCGAAATAATATTTGCATCTTTGAGACTGATCGGCCTCGAAGTAATCATTGATACTGAACTATCCTTATTTGGTTGGGTTGGTAGTCTGAATCCTTTGACTACATATAACACTGCTTTGCAAGACAAAGGCTTTTTTTTCTTTTTTTCTTTTTTCTTTATTTTTTTGGTCGAGGGGATAGTACTGAATCATTGTCTCTCGAGATCGGTCACCAAAGGATTGACTTCGGAATATAATTGTCTATTTGCATTTTGGATTAACTTCAACGTCTGTGTTGTGATGTCGCCTCTTACAGTTCATATACCGTATGAACTTTCTTATTTTCAAACGATTCTTGCTTGAGTGCCCCGCTTGACTGCTCACGGTCAGAGAGTAAAGTATACAGTAATTCTAGAATGTAAAAGAATTAACCATATCATCGTTGTATCTTCTTCAGTAATTAGTTCCAGCTAACATGATACGAGTTTACTAAGCTGAGAGTGAACATAGGAACAAATTCTTAATACCGTCACCAGTGACTTTCGTGAACAGGACAATTTTTTTTTATTGGGGGGAGGGGGTAACATCAAGCTTTTTTTTTTTTTTTTCCAGCTGGCAGTAGGGTTAACTGAGCGTGTCTTAATGTGTAGGAGGCGTGGAAGGGGAGAAGAAGGTGGACCGATGTGGTATATGAGAGTATGAGAAAACAAGGAATGGAGTGTGATGAGGCTAGGAAACTGATAGTGGATCGAATTGCTCGGAAGAACTTTGTACGGTGGTGTGTATGACAGAGGTTTGGTAACCCTATTTTCCATTGTGAAGTAACAGTTGTAAGGCTTATTGTTGCTAACTGTTGGTATGAAGCACCTAAGTATGGACTTATGCCTGTGTGGTGGAATCAGAGGATACCGGGGTCTCGAATAATAAGGGAATGGGCATGGTGCATTTAAATGGATCAACGTTTGTTTAATTACTCTTTCTTTCAGTTTTTTCTTGTTCTCAAGAACCTACCTCCTCACTCCATCCTTAGATGCGAAAGAATTCTGGATGACGATGATGATGATGATGATTGTGATACTCTAGCAACCAGAAAATATATAAAATTTCATGTGAGAAATCTAGTGGTCTCTTATATCTGTGCATTTTTTGCAAATATTTGCCGTTATATTCTTCCCTGTACTAATACGACCTCGATCCATCCGAATGCTATGCGTACAATGAGGGAAATTACCCCTTGGGTAAAATGGCGTTATAATCAATTATATTGTTCCTTTCTCCGGATTATATTTTTCAACTTCGGGAAATTCTGGTAGAAGAGGAGTTAATGGAGGCGAAACCTAACCCCACCAGTTCGAAAAAACCTCTCCTGTGATAAAATGAAAGTAATCTGGAGAACACGGGTTTAAATAAACTGTAATGCACATCACCGGACTCAGAGGGTTTAGTATTGTTCTAAGGTCTGGTGAACTGGCCGAGGAAAAATCGAACCACCGTAGCTATGCACCAGTCCAGTTGAGACTTGCTTGTGTTTGGTTGGCTTTCAGTACTTTTTGGACAAAAATAGGAAGAGGTTCAGTTTCCTGACTTATCTACCGCTACATTATAAAATTAGAAAATTAAATACCTTCTCTAATCTAGCGTAATTTTATACCATTTTATTTTGTTCAGCTTAATTGAAACCTCCTGTAGAGAATAGCAATAAATGAAGGTTTCATTTCGAAAAAATCTCTCTCTCCCTATCTGACACTTTTCTTTTAATGGTAGGGAAGATGAGAATTAAAACGTCATCTTCTAATTAGGTTAAAATCTGATGGCAGGGGGAAGTATATTCTAAAACATTTCCATAGCTACCGACTGGAGAAAGTATACATTTTGAATTACGTAAATCCTGGTGGTGTTTTATGTATGTAATTTTGAACCCATCTTTTCTTATTCATTTTTCATCCGAACCGATACCACTTCGTTACATCAACATTTTATTCAGTCTGCTGTCCTTCCCAAACTGACTTCTGGAGGCCGAAGTGTAGAAGAAAAAGCAAAACAAGTAGTATAATAACAGGTAGCATTTTATGTGCCATGTTAATAGTTTAGATCTCTATAGTACCATTCAGGTTCAGTTAGAGTCTTCCAGGACCTTTATGTCAAAACGACAGGTAGAGTTCTCGCTCTTGCACCGATAATTTGGGGTTTTTCCAATTATACAAACATTCTTCAGCTTTCATCCTACCTCCCGAAAGGAGACTGATGGACTGTAAGGGACTAACAGCTTCTATATACTGGCCACCGGGTCCTTGTTTATATGGCTCCAATAGTTCTTGTAGCCGTGATGCACACTGAAAATCAAATAAAATCGTCTACCTTAATTACAGTTGAAAACAAGGATCATTTAAAACATGACAGGGTAACTGATGTCAGAATTAACACAATACGCCTACTTCGATTCATTAAGGATGGCGGTAGTTCGATTTTAGTACTTGAGTTGTCCCGTCCGTGATGTGATTATTCTCGATGAGAAAAAGTAGGGGAAACACTTATAGCCCCCCCCCCAAAAAAAAAAAAAAAAAAAAAATCTTGATGTGACAAAGAGAAAAAGCAACTGCCAGGGAAGTCAGCGGGTTGACGCAATACTCTCTGGGGAGGCGAGGAGCAAACGCCAGTGTGAGGATTGCATACATAATGAGAGAGAGAGAGATTGTTGCAAATGTAAGAGAAAGCAATTGAAAGAAAATCGAGAACAGAAAAGAGTTCTGGAGGAGGACGTGGAGGAGAAGAAAAATAAGAAGATATGAGGAAGTGGAGAGCAAAAGCAGAGTAAATGAAGAGTGAAAATAAAATCCGAAAGAAATATTGGAGAAGAAAACGGAGGAAGAAAGGAGGGGGAATCGCAAGAAGAAAAATGTCGTAAAAGTAAAGTGTGGAAATTTGCGATGACTGGGGCGCAGTGAAGGCGACCCGTGGAAAACAAGAAGTAGGAGGAGGAGGAGGTGGTGGAAAAAAAAAAAAAGAAGAAGTAGTAGGAGGAAGAGGAAGAGGAGGTGGAGCACGAGGAATTGAAGAAAGTGGAAAACAAAGAACGTGAAAATGTAGAAAAAAATTTTACGTCTGAAAGTTACAACAGGACAAATAGTGAAGATGATCTGAGGGGCAGTTGGGATAGAGAGGGGAAAGGGAATCAGAAGAAGATGAGGATGAGGAAGATTGCTTAACACATGCAGTTCAATGACGTCTTAGTTTACATTGTCAAAACACTATCAGACGATTTCATTCAGTAGAAGGATAAAAATATATCTTGCTTGTGATGAGTTAGTGATGGCTTCCACCGTATAGTACAAATAGTTCCCCAAAGCTGCATACAAAGTCTGGTGGTAGCAAGAATGATATACAAACGACGGCACCATACTGAAGGGGATAGGAATGGGGTAGAGAAGGACCTGAACTGACAACCAATCACGATCAGCGGCCTAACCCTACCATGATTTGTTATTAAAGGAAGGACAACGAGTGTATAGATTTTTCCCATGTATCTTTCCCGAGTCTCTTGTTATTACGGTAGAATTATGCTTTTGGAACGAGAGGGAAATGAGTTTAGTTTATTTGTTAATCAACCCTGACAATCAGGTTTTCTTTTAAATAAAATAACAGAGGAAGGAAAAACAAATGAATAAAAAAATCATCCATACACCAGATTACTGGCGTCCTCCATTCATAAAAACTCTGTAACAGTTGGACTTGAACAGCTGTAGGCTGAAACTTGGGGGGAAACAACTCGGGGGGGAAGCGAGTTCCAGAGAGATGCAGTTCGGAGAATAAATGATTTTTGATAGGCAGAAGTTCTGCAATATGGCTGTGTGTCGTTCCAGTCATGAACGCTATCAGATGCCCGTGTAGCATGAGGGAAGGCATGGAGAGGTGGCACAATGGACGCAACTTCGTCTGAGCATTTGCCATAAAAGTATCTATAATATAATCAAGGGAGACAACATTCCTTCTTGCTTGTAGTGGAGGTAGTTTATTTGTAATAGCAGGGTTATTAATAATTCCTACAGCTTTGCTCTGAATTTTGTCTAGTTGTTTTAGTGTAACTAGCCCTACACCATTGAGCGAGATTCAGCCTGTGTGTGTGTGTGTGTGTGTGTGTGTGTGTGTGTGTGTGTGTGTGTGTGTGTGTGTGTGTGTGTGTGTAACTCCTCATTGGATATTTGATGAATTTTTGTGAACTTTCCCAAGTGAGGAAATTATATATATCCATTATATATATATTTTCCACCCATGATTTTTAGGGGTGACAGACCCCATACAAAACTTATAAAGGATGCAATATAGCGGAAGGAAGGCAGATACCGCTTTGATGTCTTAGTACTAGTTGTACAACGGAGCATCATCTGCAGTTCCATCTGTGGGGAGCGTGACCGTCCAATGATTCACTGGAGGGGGGAGGGGAGCCGCCTTCCCAAAAATACTTGCATTAAAAAACAGGTAAAGGATTCGAATGAACCTTCCAAGGTGAGTTTGTCGTGGTACTGAGAAGGTCTTCCACTATATAAATATATCTAGCCATTATTTTTAGGGGGGTCAGCCCCCCTTACCTAACTGAACATACTCAGAAACAGTAAAAGGAGAGCAGATATTGCTCTAGGGGTGGTCAGCCCCCCTTATCAAACTGAACATTCTCAGAAACAGTGAACGCAGAGCAGATATTGCTCTAATCCTTTAGTGCATGTTGTACAATGGGCGCTCATTGGTAATTTGATAATTGGGAAGCGTGACCCCCCAGTGGTTCCTGGGAGCGTCAGCCTCCTTCAGAATATAAAAAAGCAGAAGAAAAGGAGCACATGGATTTCAACGAAATAGCATACATATCGGAGAATTGGGTATGCAGTATCCGTAATTTCCCTGAATGCACAGGAAGAACCTGCACATCAACTTTATTGACCTCTTTCTACGGGGGATCAAAGAAAAGAGAATAAAACTTTTTGTTGCTTTTTTATCCTGCTAATCAGAATCTGAATGGCGAGGGAGAAATTTATTTTCAGTATACTCATGAATCCGGGCCAAGGGCGGTGGTAGTGAAGAAATATAGAAAGATACAGGTCGGAATTTCAAGACGTAAAACTTGGAAACAAGGAGAAAGCTAACAAAAAGTGGCATAAAAAATGGGGAACCACAATATCAAGAGCATGGAAGGAAATATAACTAATCAAAGGAAGTAAATGAAAAATAAATAGGAACAGAATGAAAATGGAGCAAGACACGAAACTTAAAGAACTTTGTTATGAAAAGAAAGGAATGGAGGAGGGAAGAACATCGGAAAGATAGCAAGGGAGGCTGTTACAGCGCAAGGAAACAAAAAAAAAGTGCAAAGAGAACACTTGAATGGTAAACTTAGACGCTCGCAGAAAAATGTGGGAGAGAAGAGAAATATAAGGAAGGAAAAGTTAATGAAAAGAAGTAGATCCTCAAACTTCATACAGATAATGGATGTAAAAAGAAAGGATGTACGAAAAAAATGCAAAAGCATAGTTTGAAATAGTAATATTATAACCTGACTAAAAACTTCATGAAAATAGGACTACGGGAAAAGGGGAAAATTTCTTTGAAAGTCCATGTCCCAAGCGGTTGAAAGGCAAACAGATGAGGATAAAAAAAACAACACGAGGAAAATGCAAAAATGTTCATGTATATTTGAATAAAATATAGGAAAGACGACGCATGAAAGAGAAAAACGAGGAAAGAGAAAAACGAAGACGAAAGTTGGAGAGAATTTCTCTCTCTCTCTCTCTCTCTCTCTCTCTGCAGTAGTTACATTTTAGCACCTCCAGATTCGTATGACTCATTTACTTAAAAAGTAATAGTTTCGTGCAGGTCCGATCATGGTAGCGCTAATGATACTAACATTAACTTTCTCCCCATTGTACGACTCGTCATTATAAATCATTCCACGTCAGCTGGAGTAGAATACAAACTTTGTCTCGACCACGAGAAGGTTAATGTCCTATATGATTTGCACCCTGAAGTGCTTTTCTTCATTTGAGATATTTTCTACGCAGCAGAAGGGTTGAATTTAATCCAGAACCAGTTCTCATATCTCTGGGTGAGAAGTATTAGTTCGCGTCCACACTGTAGTGGAATAAGTGCTGGCAATATGTTAACATCACAGTAACGAACAAGATGCAAACATGCTGGGAACAGCAGCGTCCAGATCATATTGGCAACATCATGTCGAAGAGTCATCTGCCCAGTATGGATACACTTATCCCATCACCTCTGCTGCCGGGAGGTTTGAAGCTGCACTGTAACATGTTTGCAATTGCATACATCTGTCCAAATACTGCTGCATACACATATCCAAACATGTTGCCAGCTGTGTTGTCAACACATGTTCCAGTACACGTGTGGAGGCACCCTTAGTGAAAACTGAGCAGGAATGGGTAGAATATGACAGGTAAATAATATGTCAAGCATTGGTTGGTATGATTAATGATCTGTTGATGACACGGTATAGTCAGTCAAAAAAACCGTGTCTTCTTTCCGACCCCTGTAAATATTCAACAGATAACCTATGTCGATGCAGGAGGGGTAGCCTTACAGGTCTGGCAACTGTGTCAGACCAGACGGGAGGGGGGGTGAGTGGTTTGGGGGTAGAGGTAGGATAGTAAAGGATATGAGTGCAGCAGTTATTGTTGGCAATGGAGCAATACAGCGCAGAGTAAATGTGCTAAATATGATATTACACCTGATTTAATAACTGTAAATGGTGAAATGTATCGTCATCCTGAAATAATGACCAGAATGTGTCGCCAAACAAGCGTTGGCAGAGATTAGAGGTGCTGTCCCACCCCCTCCCCACCTTCATGCCACACCCTCTCCGCCGGGTATCAACTAGCCACAAAACATCGGAGTGACGGACAGACAGCTGAGTGTTTACTGTATGTTTACCTTCTTAACATTACAGGATATACAAGTTTCCAGGTGTGGAATGATACAGATACATTCACCCCACTTTTTTTTGGCCGACTGTAAAACACTGATATAATGACCAATAATTTCACGCGGGAGCACTGAAGTGATATTATTAATCCCATCACACGGATGACGTCTTCTTTCACTGTACAGAAACCACCACTTGAAGAGATTCCTCAGTTTAAGAAGGGTTGGGAGTAGTGCAGGAGATTTTGATGGATGTACTACCCCGTCGGCTGGAATGCTTAATCCTCCCTGAGCAACATACAAATACTTTGCGGGGATTGATAAAGTACACACCACACAGAAAATACTAGAAAAGAATGAAGAAGGAAGGCATCGTAGGGAAATGTCTTATTAATAGTATCAATTCTAACTGTGTTTATACAGTATCTAGAAAGTAATAATATCAGTGTCATTAGAGCATGTAATTTCTACCCCTCCCCCAAATTAATGTAAAGTACAAACATAGAAAAATTCTGTTATGTGACACGACGTTCCGTAGGACCCTGGATGGTCACATCCTCTGTGCGAGAAGCCCCCTGGGGTCTCATTATACCCACAGAACCTCTATTCCTCCATGGGCACATTTCCACAGGGATATATTCCCCATAATCTTACTCCCACAATTGACCTATTTTCCCATTACTCACACACCCACCCTGCTAAACCACCCTCCCAACCTGCCTATCCACTTACCCACTTTCATCCACCCATTCTGCTTAACCATTCAACCATCCAAGCTGCCCTACGACACCCACCCTCCCACCCTCTCCACTCACCCTTCCCCTCCACACCCACCCGTCCAGTCAACACTGCCCACTCACTCCACCCGGTCTGTCTACCCCACCAATCCATCCACCCACCCGACCCGATGAAGCTGTTAATAATGTGGTTGTAGAGACAAAAAACATATCCATGATTGGCAACCATGTTTCCAATTTGTTGACTCCATTAATTCTAATTAGTTCCGGTTTGGCCATTAAAGCCGTCACTTTAGCAACTGTTACGCACACATTTGGGAGTACTCTTTACAGCTGTTTATGGAAGGTGCTTTTTTATTTGATTAAATGAGTGGTTATTGTTTTTACATTTATTTTCCAATATTTATCATTTTCATGTTGTGATGATGGATGGTATGGAGATAGTCCTGGTCGTTACAGCATCATAAAGGAAGAAAACCCCCGCACATTTAAAGGTGAGGAGGGTAAGTCCTGCGACCTCCACCTCCCTCTGCCAAAACCAAGATGAGTTTAATGTTTACCAACTGCACAGGGTCAGTAAAACAAGAGCCAATTTTTTTCTTCATTGCAGTCTTCCTCTTGAACATAACTCGGAAGTGTCGTTGAAACATACAGGTCCCTTGGTGTAGTGCTGCGTGAACAGAAGCAGTGAGCAAACAAACTTCGTTAAAGAGTTTAACCAGCTCGAGAATATGAATTATGCACATTAGCGCCGACGTGGTGACATGTGAAGTTGTGTGGCAGGAACAAAGACTGCTGAGCCTGAGGGAACAGACTGGCAAAAGTTTATGAACAGAGTCAGTTAAAGAAAGTATGTTTATGTTCTTGTATGTTTCAAACACTGATGTATATCTGTGTCTTCCACAGGTGAGGATCATACACTGACTGGTGAAAGGACATGGTGAGTACTGAATCATGAGGCTGAGACCGATTTAGTTGGAAAATATATATATATATATATATATATATATATATATATATATATATATATATATATATATATATATATATATATATATATATATATATATATGAAAGAGCTTTGACCGAAGACTACAGAGTTTAGTTGATGGCACGACCATAGAAATTTATTTATTTATATATTTATTTGTCTTTTCTGGAAAGAGGTGCAGAAATGTAGAAGTGACAGCAGAATGAAGTGTGAACGTGTAAAGGATGTCAGTGGTAGATTATTAACCCATGTGGATGACGTAAGGACCACATGGAAAGAACATTTTGAAAGCTTGATGGATGGAAATAGAGAGGGCAGAGCCACTGTAAACATGATTGGTTTGGGGGGGGGGGCAGAGAAGGAATGCAGTGATAGGAAACGTGACACTCGCACAGGTGAAGAACACTGTGAAACAGCTGGAAAATTGGAAAACAGCTGGGGTTGATGAGGTATATGCAGAGATGGTTAAGTGTAATGGAGAGAGTAGAATGAAGTGCTTGTTGGAGATATGTAGGAAGGCATGGATGAGTGAAACTCTGACAGCAGAGTGTAAAGAGGCTGTGATTGTGACTTTGTACAAAATAAAGGTGAGAGAAGTGAGTGCAAGAATTGTTGTGGCATAAGTTTAATGTGCATGGTAGGGAAGGTATATGGAATAATTATTATAAAGTAAGAGAGATATCAGAAGTCCTGGTGAGTGATGAACAGGGTGGCTTTAAGAGTGGCAGGGGATCTGTGGATCAAATTTTTGCTGTGAGACAGATAGCAGAGAAGGCTTGTGAGAAAGATTGAAAGGTGTTTATGTCATTCATGGATCTGGAAAAAGCATACAACAAAGTAGATAGAGGATTGTGGAAGGTTTTGCGTATGTACGGTGTAGATGGTAAGGTGCTAGATGCCGTCAAGAGTTTTAACGATGATATTAAAGCAAGTGTGAGGATAAATGGGCATCTTAGTAAATGGTTCGTGATCGGCGTAGGCATGCTACAAAGTTGTATGGTGTTCCCTTGGTTCATCAGTATAAATATGGATGGAGTGATGAAAGAAGTAAAAACACGAGTAATGGAGATGGGGATGGCGTTGATAATAAAGGGTGATGGATGGAATATCTCAAATTTGTTGTGTGCTAATGATGCAGTACTACTTGCAAATACAAAAGCTCGATTAACTGGTATCCGATGCATCGGCACGTCCGTATAACAGGAACGCAAATTCGATGCGGCATGGGGTCGAAAATATTCCGGATACTGGTCATCCCCCTATAATTCATGATTAGTTGTGTACAGGATAAGGTGGTGTACGCAGCTAGGTTTTCAACATTATTTTGGCTTGTAACATATGTCAATTTTTTTTTTTTAAATAATTTTTGGTAATGTTTGTTGGTTTGTGTTCAGTCCTGTACAATTTCTCTTGCTGTCTTTTTGTGTGTATTTTAGTGCACACTCATGATCACTAATTTCTGCTGAGGGGTGCCCCTTTTGTACCCCCATATACCCAGGGAAGACTGGAGGGGGGGACGAAACGAGCTCCACCCGCCTCTACCCCAGCTCCCAACCCTCCCCCATACCTCTACCCCTCCCAGCCGGCCACTCGTCATTCTTAACTGGCAGTTACATCTTAAGCTAACCTCATACTTTACACTCATAGTCATATTACCAATACACAAATATAAAACACTAGGATATGTAAAAAGTATATAATATGACTATGAACACGCTCCAGCAAGAAATTAATGCATTATAACGTTGACAATAAAACAAAAACGTTAACAACGGCCATCCCAGGCCTCATGCGTTGGATGTTTACATGCGTCCGTGTCTGTGCCTTTGTGTTTGGGTGTGTTTATGTCTGTGTTTTTCAGTGTGTGTGTGTGTGTGTGTGTGTGTGTGTGTGTGTGTGTGTGTGTGTGTGTGTGTGTGTGTGTTTGCAAAGCAGTGCACCTAACACAGGAAGCCTGAGGTGGCCGTTGTTAACGTTTTTGTTTTACTGTCAACGTCATAATGCATTAATTTCTTGCTGCAACATGATGATACTTATATTCTTTTAACATATCCTAATGTTCTTTGTATGTACAAGTAGTGGGACCAAGAGTTTTAAGCATGAAATCAGCTTGAGATGTAACTGCTAGTTAGGAATGACGGGTGGGGTGGGGGTTGGGAAGGGGCATGGGGCATGGCCAGGTGCTGGGGTAGTGGCGGGTGGAGCTCATTTTGTTCCCCCCTCCCCTCTTCCCTGGGTATTCTGAGGTCGGAAGGGAGCACCCCTGGGCAGATATTAGTAAGCGTGAGTGTACTGTACCTGTACTGTATCTTACCTGTACTGTATCTAATACTGAGTAATGTACTTTATGAAATAAAGTCCTAAGTTTGGTACTGTTTCATTTGTTTGACCTCCCAGAAAATTTCTAAGAGTAACATTCGATTATCCAAAAAATTCCATATCCAGAATGGAAGAATCCCCATGCATTCCGGTTAATCGAGCTTTTACAGTATCAGAAAAGAGCTTGGTAGACTAGTGTGGAGTTTTGCTGATGTCTGTGAGAGATGTGCGTTGAGAGTAAATGTATAAAAGAGTTAAGTGATGGTTATTGAGAGAGAAGGTGACTCCCAGTGTGATAATACAGCGAATGGAGAGAGACTGGAATTGGTGAGAGAATTCAAATACCTGGGTACAATGACAGAAAAGAGAGGAACATGTGCAAAAGAAGTGGAAAGTAGAATGACACAAGGAAGGAAAGTAGCTGGTGCAATGAATGCCTTGATAAGAAACAAAGGCTTGAGTGTTGCAGTTGAACGAGGTTATTCTTTCGGGCATAGGGGCATACTTTCCCTTCTCCTATCCTTTGACTAATGCAAGAAAGCTTTGGTTTAATCACGCATGTTCTAATACTGTCCGCAACATGGAGAGGGCTTGTAAAAGGTACCAGAGCCAAAACAGCCCTGAATCGCATCTTTTTTGTTTCTGCCCGGAATCGTTCCAAGTCTGTTCTTCGCTCAGCTAAAAATAATTTCATCCGTACTAAATGCTCTCAACTCTCCAAATCGAATTCTTCCCAATCCTTCTGGTACTTTTCCAAAAACCTTTCTAACAACTGTACCTCATCATCCTTCCCTCCTCTTTTCTAATCTGATGGCTCTGAAGCAATTTTTTCAACTGTTAAAGCAGATCTCTTCACTCAGACTTTCTCCTCCAATTCCACCTTTTACGGTTCGGGTGCTGTTCCTCTATCACTTTCCCCCTCTGACTTCCTAATGTCTGGCATTAAAATTTCATCAGCTGATGTATTTTCTGCCATCACTGGCCTCAATACTAACAAGGCATATGGACCTGATGGGGTCCCTCCTGTTGTCCTCAAGAACTGTGCTTCTGTGCTTTCACCTTGCCCAGGTAAACTCTTTCACATTTGTCAATCAACTTGTACACACAACAAAAAAACTATCGTTACACATTCTGCGCGATATAAAATGACACACGAATGAAGGTTTTTGATAACAGCCTCCTCCATTGGTATCCCTGCGTGTGTTTGTTGCATATTTATTATAAGCTATATCCATTGCTTCTCCCATGCATATTTCTACCTCGTCCTATGTGGCAACTCACCCACTGTCAGGCTTACCAACCCTAGCGAGACAGCCAGGTTGTTCAGTATGAAACACATCGGACCCCCCTGTAACGATAGTTTTTTTGCTGTGTGTGCCTTTCCTTCTTGCTGGAAGTTTGCTCCTCATTCAGCCAATCCCAAAGAAGGGTTACCATTCCCAACCCTCTAATTATCGCCCAGTTGCTTTAACATCCTGTGCCTCAAAAGTTTTCGACTCTATTCTTAACAGAAAAAATTTAAAGCCTCTTTCCTGTTATAACCTTTTTGATCGTCAGTATGGGTTCCGTCAGAGACGCTCCACTGACGATCTTCTCACCTACGTTTCAGACTCCTGGTCATCCTCCTTTCGGGACTTTGGCAAAAGCTTTGCTATTGCACTTGACATCGCAAAGGCTTTCGATCGAGTCTGGCATAAATCTTTAATATCCAAACTGCCCTCTTACGGTTTTTATCCTTCTATCTGTGCCTTCATCTATAGCTTCATTTCTGATCGTTCTGTAACTGCTGTTGTAGACGGCCATCGTTCGTCTCCTAGATCTATCAACAGTGGTGTTCCTCAGGTCTCTGTCCTATCACCAACACTCTTCCTTTTATTCATCAATGACCTTCTAAGCTGTACATCTAACCCTATCCACTCATACGCCGATGATTCCACCCTTCCCCTTTCCATTTAGTTCTCACAACGCCCATCTCAGCAGTTACTTGAGCAAACAAGGGATGAGGCTATGGCACACCTAATGTCTGACTTGACTCGTATCTCTGACTGGGGTAAAACTAAACTTGTTGGTATACATCAAAGATTCAGTTCTTACACCTATCAACCCGTCAGAATCTTCCACAGGAATACCCACTAATGTTTAATATTATCCAGCTTAATCCTGCATCATCCTTAAATATACTTGGGGTTTCATTCTTTCGGGACTTATCTTGGGGTAGATCTTATTATATCTCTTGTAAAATATGCTTCCAACAGATCAGGTGTGATAAGCCTACTTCGTACCTTCTTTATCCCTGCACAGTTGTTGACTTTATACAAGGGTTTTATTCGCCCCTGTGCAGAGTACAACTCTCATCGGCGGGGAGGCTCTCCACATACAGCTCTTCTGAATAGGGTGGAGTAAAAGGCTTCTCGTCTCAGTAACTCTCCTCCTCTTACTGGCTTCCTTCAACCTCTCTCTTTCATTGCACTGTTACATCTTTATCTCTTTTCTATCGCCACTTCAATGGTCACTGCTCTTCTGAACTGTCTACTTGCATCCCTCCACCTCTACAACGGACGCATAGCACCCGTCTAGCAACAAACTTTCATCCCTTTTCTGTCCAGCTCTTTAATGCAAGAATTAACCTTTACTCCCAGTCCTTCATTTATGCAACAGGTCAGCTCTTTAACAGTCTCCCTTTGTCTGTATTTCCTACTTCCTATGATCTCCAGTCTTTCAAACGCAGTGTGTCTTGGCATCTCGACATGAAGGATCTTGAATTTGGCTCGATTTTGTATTGTTTTTGTTATTTTCTTGGAATGAACCGTTTGCAGACTCCTGGCCTTTGGTTTCTTCTCCCTTGCTTAAAAAAAAATGAAAGAGTGTTACTGTCAGCTTTAACATATGGATATGAGACTATCGCGTGGCATAAAAATGACAAGTCAAGACTAAGAGCAGTGGAAATGGGACAGCTGAGGAATGTATGTGGCGTACAGAGAGTGGGTAGGATATGAAATAATGTGATTCATGAAAGATGTGGAGTGAGGAAGTCTGTAGACACCAGAATCGAAGAGGGTGTACTGAGATGGTATGGCCATGTAGAGAGAATTGATAACAATAGAGTAGTGAAGAAGGTATATCTGGGCGAATTTGAATGAGGGGCGAGGCGAGGTAAGTCAAGAAGAAGGTACAGGGATATGGTGGATGACTGTGCGAGGAAGAGAGGTTTGGAAGTATGCGAGGCTAGGGAACTGATAAGAGATGGAGTTGGTTGGATGAATATTGTGAGGAGAAGCGCATGATCGTGGATTTCTCACCCCTTTCTTACGTGACAGCTTCTAGACTGACTATCGGGTACGTTTATGTGAAGCTACAGAACGTGGTGAATGTTTTTGGCGTATCAGATAGTGCCAGGATTCCGCGGGCTTGATTCATGAGTGAATGGAAGCTTAGCCCATTGGACTGGGTAAATTTGGGCTGTCTGGAAGTTGCCATTCGTCACCTTGCCCTGGGGTGGGAAAGGAGGTTCGGGTGATGATGATGATTTATTTTTTGGAGGGTAACTGAGAGGAAGGATGGTTGGAGGTGGAGAGAAAATAGAAGTGAATATGAGCTGGAAAGGGCGTAGAAAAAGAGTTTGATGAAAAGGATGTAGGGGTAGAGACAGTAGGTGTTCTGTGATGGAAAATTTGGAGAAGAGTGGATTGATGGAATAATAAAAGAAAATAAAAAGTGGAAGAGAATATGGTTGAATTCAGAAGCAAGAGGCAGGAAAAAAAAAAAAAACAGAGGTGGAGAAAAAGTTTCATTTGCGGGTAAATGTGGAAGGAACTGGAGATGGTGCTGCTAAATGGAAGGGTGACTGAACTGAAGAGTGAATACTATAATGAAGAGGTGGAAGTAATAAAGACAAATATCTATGAAACCGTTCTATATGGATGAGAAATGTGTAAGAAATTATGGCGTCGTCATAACGAAGGGATCAGCAAGAAACACAGTGTGAATTTTGTCAAAGGGCATTTATCACTGAAGGAAAAAAAAAAAATGTCGAGGAGCTAGGAAGTACCCAGACCTTAATGCTCGTAAATCCTTGTCAGTGTCGGCTGGTTCTCTCTGGCTCTTCTCCTTCCTTCCCCCTTGTTTCTTCCCTTCCTTCGCCCATTCGACGTCTCATTATCTAGTCTCCTTTTTCTCTTCCTCCCTCCCTTTGCCATCCTTTATCTCATTTCCTGTTGTCACTTTTTCTCCTATTTTTCCTCTCCTCCCTCTTCTCTTCTCTCTCTTCCTTTTCTCCCTCCTTTTTCGAACCCATCTACAGTATCTCTTTTCATTTTACAATAGTGATCATCTTCTTGCTTTCCTCTCTCTCTCTTTCCTTTCTTGCATGTTCAGCCTTCTCGCCATTCTATCCCCTCTCATCCTTCCTTGCACCTTGTACTCTGTGTTAAGAGCTTCTCTCTCATGCTGTCTTTTCTTCCTTATTTCTTCCCCTTCTTTTCTTTTCTCCCTCCTTTCCTCCATCTGTCTTCTCTTTCCTTCCGTCCATTTTCCCTTAATTCATCACCCTTCATCCTCTGCTGTTTCTGCCTCGCTTCCTACCTCCCTCCTCCTTTCCCTTCTACCTTCCTTCATTTTTGCTTCCCTTTCATCCACTGTTCCATCCTTCTCCCCTTCACAAATCGTCCTTTCTCCTCTACCTTCACCTTTCCTCCTTCTTACCTTCCTTCACCATTCTTTCCCATTTATTTTTTTTTTCCATCTTTCCTTCTCTTGCTTCTTGCATCTCTCATTTACTGTCGCCCATCTCCATCTCACTGTTTTCTTATTCCTGCAACCTTTTTCTCGGTCATCAAAGTGGCAGAGGTACAGTACAGTATTTCCCCATGATCGTAGAGGAGTAGCAGGAGGTCAGGACTCTAAAATATCATAATACACTACATAATAGCCAGTAACATATACATGTGACATAGAGGTTAGATGAGTCATGCCTGGGTGAAAGGGCTAGAGGAAATAACGTTCGCACATTCACAGTAAGGAATTTCAAAACACAGCAAAATGTGACGCCTGATCAGAAAAGCCCTAGGCTCAGGAAGGTTCCACACACCAGTACCCTTACAAGTGACGCAACCAGTCATATACAGGAGGAATGGAAGAGACAGGGCAGAAAGGGTTTAGGAGAGGATAGAGACAGGGCGAGGAGAGGAGGAGGGAGTGCGCGGAGTTAGCCAGTAATCGCTCACACCTGAGTACGCTCTTGTGAGACTCACTGTTACTCACCTCAATATTAGTCTTGAGATATTCCCTTTGAAGAAAATAAACTGCAATCAAATCCCAGACTCATACTGATTTTTCTCCTACCATCTACGACAAGTACAACGAACATTCTCTCCTTTCGTAACATCCCTAAAAATCAACACACTGTTACCATAGCTCGGCGACGACTACGATATATTTATAATTACAGTATATTATATATGGTGGCAGCAAGCGTACGAATCACGTCTACTTGTCTACAGTTGAGTCTACATTACCAAGACAGAAAACAGAAAACTACTACAAGTTCAAGTCACACGATACCTCACAACTTTATACTGGCAGTGGTTTGACGATCTCTTGTTACAACCAACCTTCCAATTTCTACGTCAATCAGCAAACCAGAGAACTACATTAAAATCTACTTACGCCGCATGATTTTATCAACATTCAACATTCAGCTACGACAATTTTGTTCAGCTACGAGCTTCAGGTTTACGATTCATGGTAAACTACAAGTATCTATGATTGCCACGAAACAAGCCATGTCTACAAACAACATCCATCAAGCAAAACAAGATACAACAATTCTACAAGCGAATTACAAGCACGTGAGACGGAAACCAAGATCAGCAAGAAATTCTCACCATACAGCAAGAAACTACAATTAAACGCTGTATAAGTAACCACAAGTGAGTAAACAGTAAGAAGGACGAGTTACCAGTGAGGGAAAAACAGGCTCTACGATTAACTACAAGTAACAAGTCTACGAGACACCTCTATAATCTTCTACACGCACCTACAAGTAGCGGCAATCATCATCAATCAATAAGTAAATCACAATAAGAAAAGACTGAGAATATATAGAAAAAAAAAAAAAAAACAGAGAGCAAGAGCTGCCGAAGCAACAACGCAACTATCATCGCCCATAACCACCCCTAACCATCCCTAACCACCACCACCACCACAGCTACCAGATTGAGAAGTCGACTTGCACTGTGGCAGCGTTTGCTGAGAACACCATAACACGTCAGTCAACCTGTGTCTGACACCACCATCACCACCACACACACACACCATTCCCACCACGGTAAAAATCAGGGAGTTGATTATTTACTTCATTTACAGACAGTGATAGACAAAGTGATAGACAAACATTCTGCACAAACATATAAAGCGTGGTTTATAGTTACAATTTATGTACATATATCTACTTCATTTATCTACATTAAGTCAGTCGCTAAATACTTGCACCAACAATAACAATTATATACTGTATATACTCATTCACTTACTGTAGCATTCATACAGTACATAAAATGTGTTTTATACATACAACTAAGCAACAATCCATCTGCAAAGTGATAAATAATATATATTATCACATTAACCCAGTGAGTGATTAAAAGAACTGCTATAAACAATTATTAATTAAAGCTATGTAGTGGGACCAGGCAAATTAAATTACAAGAATCAAGAAGAGAGAGAGAGAGAAAAAAAAAATGGCTAACACGAATGACGTTATGACCTGCGATATCTTTTTCACACGCCATATATTTCTTCATTTTTTCTTACAACATTCTACTGTTTCTAGTAAGAAACACCACTTCATCTATACACAAACTCACTTACATACACCTTCTTCACCTAGTTATATTATATCCATTACTGATTACTAGTACCAACAGTAACAATTATCTATCTATCACTTTATCTGTACTATATATATATATATATATATATATATATATATATATATATATATATATATAGTATAGTAACAAACAGCACTTCATCTATACACGTTCTTCTCTTGTTTATATTGTATCCATTACTGATTACTAGAACCAACAGTTACAATTATCTAAATATCTATCAATTTATCTATACTCTCTCTCTCTCTCTCTCTCTCTCTCTCTTTGTGTATATATATATATATATATATATATATATATATATATATATATATATATATATATATATATATATGTATGTATGTATGTATATATATACATATTAATATATAGCTATTCATTATCATTATCTAGACAGTTACCACATACAAAAAATAAGTGTTTCATGACAACATTCCTTAGCAAAATGAGTTTCTTAATTACTGATTAGTGTATGACGGGATGTTTTCAACACCATCAATTTTATTGTCAGAGGAGACATTCACAGTTAGCAGAACAACAGGAAAATGTAACAGTCACACATAGTTCTCCACGAACAAAAGATATAGAAACAAACACTTCTGAAACTGATGATAATGGTACCTTTTGAACAGCTTTCTCTGATGTAGATAACGAAGATAATAGCTCTGGCATACACACCTATGAAACCTTACTCACTAGGGTTCACAGATCAGGAAACACATACGCAACTATTCCTTCCCATACCGATAAAAGACTTCAAGTGAATTTGACCAAACAAACAAACACCATGGCTAGCGAATCTAAACCACAGCTCCAACTTCCCCACCCCATGAGTATGTTTACCATGAGGATAAAAATCTTACAGAATTATCAGGCACAGAAAAGGACCGCATTGACGTGATGTCCCTAATTAATCAGTGTGAGCAACTCATTGTTAAGAGACATATAACAGATAAGAGTGAAATGATAGCTGTTTTTTCATCATGGATTAACCAAGAAAGATGCCCAGCTGGTGAGCTACTTACTGTAGATCTGATAAGCTCTTACGAGGTTAGACATATAGTTTGACAGAATTCCTGAAGAATTTTTCTGGAGGTATAAATTTCTTGCGAGGTATAAATAAATCCAGAATTACATAAGATTGTGGATCTTATGAGACAACATACCACAACCCTGTCTTACGTGCAATAAAAGCAGATGTGTCCGCAAGAGAACACTGTTAGCCACTACAGAGAACTCAAATTGGGTAACAGCTGCTGGGAAGATGTCACCAGTGCATATCGTAGACATCCTTGGTTATGGAGCTGCACTGTGTAAAATACCTGACAGGGTATTAAAAACTGCTAAAACTATCACAAACCCTAGGAATGTGTTTGTTAGATTTTATGAATGAGTTAGAGATAAAGTGTAGCAAAGCAGGGGTTAGTGAAATATCACAACCCAATACAACCAGAATGAAAATTACAGACACGGTGGCAGCCATAAATACATCTAGTCCAAGTACAGAACAAAAATGATCGCATCTCGAAAACAGTCAAACCAAACAACACCTGACATTGAGGCAGCGATCTCAAACACCAGGCCACAGGCAGCCTCAAAAGTCTGCATATAGTCCAAGCAGAAACTGTGCCACAGAAAAACCAGAATATGGAAAGTCATCTCGAGGGTCACATTCGGGAGAAAGGTCTACTGTGTTATTATTGTGCAAATCCTGGTCACACGAAATCTGAATGTTACATTAAGCTTAAGGAGAATCAAGACAAAGAAAAAGGGATGCAACCATATTCTAGAAAACACAAAAACACAGGACACTGGACATCACACTGTAAAACAGTTGAAAGGATAGTATCTGTTTTTAAGTCCGGGGAAGGGCATGCCACAACAAAAAAGGACCATACATAAAGAAAACCAGGTCTAAAGTGCACATAAGAAGCATACTCGGAAACTATTGTATCTTGGTGCCCACTTAATGTGAAGACCAAAACATTTCATTATTCTTGGATTCAGGCTTTCCAGTTAATTTAATAATACAAGAGGAGTTAGAGAGGATTTTTGAAGTAAGAAGAAAGTAACTTTCGTGGAGGAATCTGATTTAGACTTAAATACTGTAGATGTCAAACAAATAACCATAAAGGGCATGATACAGTTAGACATCCGTTTTGCAGAGACTACGAGACCAACCTCTGCTATTTCCTATGTAGTAGAGAACTTAGCAATTAGAGTTAACATGTTACTGGGCTTGAGATCTATGAGGAAAGAGAATATAGTTTTACTCCCACAAATGAATGGGATTCAACATGATAATGAATTCATAGAGGAATTTCCACTAGAAAGGTCACCCAACAATGGTAGAAAATAGAAGGGAGTTGGAACTATCAAACAACTAAACAAAAATACTCAGTCGGATGAGGGTACACATCACTCCCATCTCTCCCATCCCCCCCCCCCCACAACCCCTTTGCCCAGGGACCGAGGTGACTGTAAAACCCCAACAGTATTCCCGCACATCTCAATGTAAGATGAAAGGACTAAATGAACGGCAGGCAATGATTGATTATGTATGTGTGGATGACAGGATGAGAAGATGTGTAACGGATGCAAAAGTATATAGAGGCTGGGGGAGTGGACTCTCTGACCACCACTTGGTGGTGGTCAGAATCAGTGTCCAAAAGAAATGGAGAAATAGAAGAAGGGAAGGACAGGAGGAAGTAACTCATACAAGGAGGGTGGAAAGGTGATAAGAGGAGGGAAAAAGGGCAGAATAAAAGAGGGAAGTGGAGGAACGACTGGGTAAATATTGATTGGAGCAGATGAGGGATGTGAAAGTTGTGTGCAAGATATTCACAGAAGAAATCTGTGCAGCATGTGACGTGGTGTGTGGGGTGAAGAGAAGATGAAAGGGGGTGCAGGGAACAGCATGGTGGAATGAAAAGGTGAGAGAGGCTGTGGTACAAAAGAAGAAAGCATGTAGTGAGTGGATGAGAAACAGGGGAATGGAAGAAGTTCAGAGATGGAAGAGAGAGTTACATGTAGAGAGGAAGAGAGAGGTGAAAAGATTAGTATGAGAGAGTAAGAAGAGAGTGGATGAGGAATTTGGAAGGAATTTGAGTGTAAAGTGGAGAGAATGTAAGAAAATGTTCTGGGAAAAGGTGAAGAGAGTTAGATAGGATGCCAAAGAAGTTAGTTGGGGAGTGAAAGATAAAAATGGTCGATTACAAGTGAAGAAGGGAGAATAGGTGAGCAGATGGAGAGAACACTTTGAGGGGAGCATCTGATTCAAGATATCATAGTCTGGGTAAAAAAATTACATTTTCTGAAAATGCCTCCCTCAAAGAAAACTGCAATCAGGGATAATTATGCCAAACTATTATGACAATCCAGCACTTATAAAACGCCTATTATTACACCTGTATGACGATAATGAGTCAGGTGGTGCCTCATGACACCTACACACTTGAGTGCATAATATCCTTGGAAAAGGATGGGACCAGGTGCCATATACTCAGAACCAGCTGCAAACAATGTAGATACACCATATCAAACACAAACAATAGTTTTGGTTTAATAACTATGGCTCTGTTTGAAAACTTCAATTGCTGATTTCTCGAAATGCAAGTTATTTGATAACACTATGACATAACTTCATAGCTTGTGAATGTTTTCCCAAACGGTTTGCAGTATTCAGAAGAGTAATTTATGTAGTATAATTGGTCACAGAAATACCATTCTAATGACATATTATCTTTTATCATCTCTTAAAATAAAAAAAAAAGACTATATTTGCTCAGTCTGTAAAAAAAATATACATATATATATTCAGTAGACATAAAGAATAGAGCACTCGGCAAAACACTGACTACAAAGGTAGTAGAATAGTTATATTTATTTTGCGTAAAAGAAATGGGTATATAATATTAATACAAAGAAAGCTATAACAACTACAGGAAGTACTCAAAACAGATCTCACAAATAAAAAACAAATGAATAAGGGCCTATACAAAAAGGTCTGTTTCAATCACCTTCAAATTTGGCCAAAATGATCCTTATATAATCTAGTTTATTGTGAAAAAATCTCAGCTCAAAATTTTATTTTTTTATTATCGTTCAGATGCTACCCTGAAGGAAAGACTGAACATAGAGAATGAAAGTCATGTGAGTATAAGTGGCTGGGATATGGTTGGGAGACAGAAGGATGTGAGAAGAGAGGAAGAAATCAGTAAGATGGAAGTTGTGGAAGCATAAAGAAAGTTAAAATGGGGAAAGCCCCAGGAATTGATGGAGTGTGTGGGAAAATGCTAAAGCATGGGGAAGAGATAGTAGTGGAGTGGATGTCGAAGATGTGCAGATTGGCCTGGAAGGAAGGTAGAGTCCCGGAGGATTGGAAGTCAGGTGTAATTATTCCCCTGTAAAAAGGAAAAGGGGAAAAAGAAGTATGTGGTAATCATCAGGGCATTTGTCTTCTTAGGAAAAGTATATGGTAGGATACTTATTGACAGAGTGAGGGAAATAAGAGAGGAATTAACTGGAGAAGAACAGCGAGGTTTTAGGAAGGGAAGAGGTTGTGTAGATCAGACATTCATTCTTAGATCTTTAGTGGAAAACTTTCTAGAGAAGGGAAAGAAGTTGTATGCGGCCTTCATGGATTCGGAGAAAGGATATGACAAGGTGGATAGACAAGGATTGTGGAAAGTATTACGAATATATGGAGTAGATGGGATGCTGATGAATAACATAAAGAGTATGAGGGTGCTAAGGCTACAGTGCGTGTGGATAGTGAACTGAGTGAATTTTTCTATTTGAAAGTTGGACTGAAACAGGGATGTGTCATGTCTCCATGGTTGTCCAATCTGTATATGGATGGGGTTATAAAAGAGATACAAGGTAGGGCAGTGGATGTTGGAGTAGCCCTAGTGTGAGAGGGCAGTGTTTGGAAACTCCCTGTACTGTTGTTTGCAGATGAAACTATGATGTTAAATGAAGACGAAGGGGCGCTGCAAGGCTTGGTGGATGAGTCTGGGAGAGTGTGTAAGAAACAGAATCTGAAGGTGAATGTTGGGAAGGGGAAATTTTTGGTCTTCGAGAGAAGTGATGTCAGTGAGTGCACAGTGAGGCTGGATGAGGAGGAAATGGAAAATGTGAGTGCATTTAAGTACTTGGGTAGTGTGATAAGTAAGGATGGAAGTTAAAAGGGTGAAGTGCTTGAAAGGGTACAACAGGGAAGTAAGGTTTCTGGTTCCTTGAAAGCAGTGATAAGAAACAGGGAAGTGAGCACGGAAGTGAAAAAGTTACTACATGACAGTGTTGTGATACCAACTCTAAAATATCGAAGTGAAGCTTGGACCTTGTTGGAAGGTCAGAAGTCAAGAGTGAGAGCAGTGGAAATGAGTTATTTGAAAGGAGCATGTGGAGTTACATGGAGGAGACAGACTGACAAATGAGGAAGTGAAGGAGCGTTGTGGTGTGGGTGTGATAGGAAGCGTTAGGAGACACACATTGAGGTGGTTTGGCCACGTGTAGAGGATGGAGAGTGAGAGACTGACGAGGAGATTGTATGTGAGAGAGGAGGAGGGGGGGGGAGAGGGAGGGGGAGGCCAAGGATGAGATGGAAGGATGGAGTGGAGAGGTAAATGAGAGAGAGCGGTGTGAGCTGGGAGCAGGGCAGTGAAATGGCGAGGGACAGGGCGACATGGAGGTGATTTGCTTGTGGCCACCCCTTATGGGATTAAGGCGTCTGGTAAAAGATAGATAGAGTTGCTGATAGGACAGAGCCTTGAGGAACAACGATATTAAAAGCTCTTTGAGAAGATCGGTGGCGTCTACAAGAGCAGCTACAGAACGACTAGAAAGGAAGGTAAAGATGAAGGTACAGGTAGCTGGATAAAAACCGTAAGAGGGAAGTTTTAAAATTAAAGGTATATGCCAGACTCGATCGAAAGCCTTTGAGATGTCAAGTTCAATATGGCAAAGTGTTCGCCAAAGTCCCGAAAGGAGTCTGACCAGGAGTCTGAATGGTAAGTGAGAAGATTTCCAGTGGAGCATCCTGGGTGGAACCCATACAGACGATCAGAAAGAAGGTTGTGATAGGAAAGATGCTTTATTTATTTATTTTTTTTAAAGTTACGAATAGACTCTTTTGAAACACAGAATGTTAAAGCAATTGGACGATAGTTAGAACGATGGGAATGGTCAACCTTTTGGGGGGAAGACAGGCTGAATGAGAGCAAACTTCCAGTAAGAAGGAAAGGTACAAGTTTATTGACAATGACGAAAGAGTTTACCTAGGCAGGGTGTAAGCACAGAAGCATAGTTCTTCAGGGCAACAGGAGGGACCCCTTCAGGCTCTTATGCCTTGCTAGTATTGAGGCCAGTGATGGCAGAAAATACAATACATCTTCTGAAGACATTTTACTGTCACGCATGAGGAAGTAAGAGGGAGGAAGTGATGGAGGAACAGCGCTGGAATTGTCTAAGTTAGAATTGAATGAGTAGTCTGAGTGAAAAGTTCTGCTTTATCAGTAGAAGATATAGCTACAGAGCCAACAGAGTGGAAAGAGGAGGGAAGGATGATGAGGTAATATTGTTAGAAAGATTTTGGCTAAGTGCCAGAGGAAGCGGGAGGAATTCGAGTTGGAAAGTTCAGAGTATTTAGTATGAATGAGATATTTTTTAGCAGTGAAAAACAGACTTAGCACGATTCCAGGCAGAAGCATAAAAGAGATGAGATTCAGGGGTGGGTTGGCTCCGGTACCATTTGTAGGCCTTCTCTTTGGTGTGGGCAGCATTAGAAGAAGTTTGGTTAAATCCTTATTGTTTTTTTTTTTTTTTGCAATATTCAAAATATTTGAGAATGGAATTTATGCATCCATGCCCAAGAGAATAATAATCCGTAATGCGCAAGACACACTCAGATGGCTCTCAGCCATGGGTGCTATAACCATTTCAGGGAAAATCAAAGAAGTACTGCCTGAGGACATACCTCCCAATCAATAGCTCCAAAGTGTCACAACCTATTTGGTGTTTATAAGTAAATACCTTACAAGAAAATTGCCAGATAACAGGTCATTGCTGCATTTAAAGTTGATTTCCTATTTCCATTTTCCACCCCAGTAATTAGAACCAGATTTACAAGAAAAAAAAAAAACAGTGTTAAACACTTGCTTTGTTCACAAGTGACTGTCTCTAGTACGGCTAATGGGATTATTATTTTCTTTTTTAACAAATGAAAGGAAAAACAGCGGTCCTTCAATTTTCGTCTAGCTTCAAGATCATCTGCTATATACTTAGCTCACACTATCGTGTTCCTCTTTTTAACAAACTCAGATTGCAATGAATCACATTCAGGTGACTAAGGTCGTCTGCTGTTAGCATAAGTAAAATGTAATTTCATTTTGATGAGTAATAATTCGTGAAATTGTCCTCTGGGATGGGGGAAAACTTGAGGTAATTATTGTTTTACTCTCTCTCTCTCTCTCTCTCTCTCTCTCTCTCTCTCACACACACACACACACACACACACACACTTTCTGTTCACCCAAGCTCTGCCTCCAGTTTCTTTTACATCACTTTTCTCCTTCGCGAACTTTCATTCTCAAAGTTAGTTTTGCAACCTTCCAACTTTTCACTCCTTCTTCGTCTGATTGAGCTCTTTTCTCTGCTTCTCTCTCCTCTGGAATTTTAGAGCTGTAACTTTTTACGACCTGAAATGGGTAGTTGTGTTGTCTAGTTCTTTCCTGTTCAAAAATTGTCTGCGTGAGAGAGAGAGAGAGAGAGAGAGAGAGAGAGAGAGAGAGAGAGAGAGAGAGAGAGAGAGAGACAGACAGACAGACACACACACACACACACACACACACACACACACACACACACACACACACACACCTCGTCAGCTCAGTGGTAACGCTCTCGTTTAGCATCTGCTAAGACGGGGGTTCGTGCGTTGCTCGGGATGCAAAAGTTTCACTGACGAAGCGGGTGGTTACTCTCCCCCTTGGAGCAAGGGGATGTGTGTGTGTGTGTGTGTGTGTGTGTGTGTGTGTGTGTGTGTGTGTGTGTGTGTGTGTGGGTGGGTGGGTGGGTGGGTGGGTGGGTGTGGGTGTGGGTGTGAAGGTCAAGGCTTTGCCCTTAGATCGGACTATATGACCTCTCAGCTCTCTTCCGGTAGGGTAAAAAGCTGATGATCACAACTAACACGTGATCCTGACCGACCCGGTGAATTACACAGAGGTTTCCACTTATCGCGTAACAGCTCGCCTTCTCCGTTCCCATGACAACGAGTTCTGGTTGTTTCATTGCTTAGGTGTCATATTTTTCGATCTGATGACGTGTATTTTCTTTTTATTCTTTCTGCTTAGGATGGTAGTGTACTGCCGTACGATACACTTGGAGTTGGAGAAGATAAATATAGCCTTCCACAACACTTTAACCATCACGAACACTCCCATGCTGAATAGAATCATCTGGTAGTAAAAATTAGCTTAAAACAATCATGGTGCTGAAGCAGTTAAACCGTTGTAGCTGATCAATTGCTGTTGTTCTCTTGCCACCAGTAGAGGAACATTTTCACCTTTGGAAGAATATTTTGTAATGAAGGAATTTAATGATGTTATATAACCACTCCCCAATAAATGCCTCCCATTAGGGAAATAAAATTACCTGAAGATGGCAAGAATAACCTAAGTAACATGTCATTATAATGGAGTTGACGTATGTTCTGGCTGTGCATCAGTCACCTGTTTTTAGTTCATTGCTTATTGCACAGTCGTGGCCATAAATAATAATCTATTCTCCAGCACCCTCTGCCTCAGGCTGGCTGCTTTATGCGCGGCAAGTCACACTGGAGTAAGAGGGGCTGAGAGGTAGGGGCCAGAGAGAGAAGGGAAGGTGGGTGGGGGGACGAATGATGGTGCTGGAGTGTGATGAGGGAGGGGAGGGAAGGTAGGTAGGGGAGAGAGAATGATATGCGAAGTGGTGGTCACATTATTTGTCTATTTTCTTTCATTCAGGGCATGATATAAAGGAGTTAATATTCGACAGATTATGTTGTATTACACCTCGTAGAGAGGTGTCAGATAACAAGCTTAAGATAGATGGTGATATCAAGGGCTGGTTTGTGATAGAAATATACTGACTTGACAGATGAAACATTAATTGAGATTATGTGGGCTTAGACTGTCAACGCGTGGGAGCCAGAGAACGAGAGGACACGGGCCCCCTTACTCCAGCACAGCAAGGACGCGTGAGAGCTGTTCAGATGAAACCAGCAAACCATCAACAGTGTCTCCTGGTGCCGCGAAGAAAGAAAGAGGTTATTGAGGCAGGAGGCCACTGGACTACTTACTAAGGCTTTCCTGGTTGCTTTGGTTGGTAAACATTGACATTGATATGTTGTGGGAGTTTGGGTAGGACATTGTTTCATTTTCCTTCCAACAGATGACGAGAGATATCGTTATTATATCCACCCATGTGCACAGACATTAAATTTATTTACTTTCTATGCACAGTTATTTTAGATGGCCATTTCTTATACAGATGCCATAAAATAGTTGACATAATGGTGACTGTATAGCGGGAGTATGCAGGGAGAGGATGATCATATATACTGTGGACACAACAGCGTCAAAGGTTGCATATGAGATTTAGTTCCAAAATTTAATTACATGTAATGGTAGAGGACGTTTCATATATAAACATTACGGAAGTCAAAACCATCCAGATTCCATTCTGCGTCCTAAGTCAAAAAACACGGATAAACACAAATATTTGGAACAGCACTAATGTTTGAACTGCCACGTTAGTATATTTATCTCCCGAAGCAGCCCTTGATATCACCACCTTTCTAAAGCTTGTCATTTGACGCCACTATACAAGGTATAATGCAACTTTATATACACAATACTAACTCCTTTATATCATGCCCTGAATGAAAGAAAGTAGACAAATAATGTGACCACCACTTCGCATATCATTCTCCCTCCCCTACCTTCCCTCCCCTCCCTCATCAGACCCCAGCACCATCACTCGCCCCCTACCCACCTTCCCTCCTCTCTCTGGCCCCTCCCTCTGAGCCCCTTTTACTCCACTGTGACTTGCCCCGAATAATGGCACCGAAGGATAGGTGATTATTTATGACCATGACTGTACATCCATTCATTCATCACACTCACTCAGACACACACCTTTCCCTTTGTTACTGTTTTAACTTTCTCATCTTTTACGACTCTTAGTTGACAAAGGTCGCCAGGCGGTAGGTAGAACAAAGTAAACGGGAATTTGTGACCAAGACAGGGTTAGCTCATTTGAGGTTCATGCATTTTTCATTCATTTGTGGTTCCCTCTTTATCATAAATCTTACCATTCATCCTTCCCTCACGCAGTCTGCTACCTCGCTCACCGGTCGTGTAGTGGCTGTTAATCTGACGAACCAGCTCCATACCATAGGATTCACTATCTAAAAAAAAAGTTTTGAAATGATTGGAGAATAAATCTGCTATTTGAAATGGTGCGAGTTTGATACCAGGCTGAAACAGGAGCTAATATGATAATTTGCATATCGCAGAGGTAGACGTTATGGTCGTACCATTCTAAAGTGGCGGTTTGGGTGGGGCACGAACCTCTGTACAGTGTTGCCACGTTTTCCATACTCGCGATGGTCCTCTCTCTCTCTCTCTCTCCTGGGGGGATGTGCATCACCCTAGGGAATTTTCTTTCTTTTATGTCTTATAAACTTGTGCTTTCATTTCTTTATTTTGTTTTTTATTATATTATTGTTTTACATATGACGCCAGATGACCTCGGTGTTACGGCGCTTTTTCATTCAATCATTCTCGCCCTCCTTCCTTCCCTCCCTTCATCTTTCCCTCAGCTTGACAATGCACTCAACACTGCTCCTGGCCTGCCTTCTCTCTCTCTCTCTCTCTCCTGGGGAAGATGTGCGTCAATTTTGCTTCTTTTATGAGTGACTTATAAACTTGTGCTTTCATTTCTTTATTTTGTTTTTATTATATCTAATTATGTTTAAAAATATTATTGTTTTACATATGGCGCCAGATGACCTCACTATTGTGGCGCCATGATTTGTTTTCATTCAATCACTCTCTCCCTCCTTCCTTCCCTCTTTTCCTCCATCTCTCACTCAGCTGCACCCAACACTGCCCCTGGTCTGCCTCCCCCCCCCCTCTCTCTCTCGACTGTGGTATTTTAGGATACATTTTGGTTATTTTCTTTTACGTTATAATGTACAAATTGTAAATTTGACTTTATTTATTTATATAAAGGAGCGTTGTGGTGTTGATGTGGATGTGATAGGAAGCGTTATGAGGAACACACTGAGGTGGTTTGGCCATGTGGAGAGGACGGAGGGTCAAAGACTGACGAAGAGAGTGTATGTGAGTGAGGTGGAGGGGGAAAGAGGGAGGGGGAGGCCGAGGATGAGATGGAGAGATGGGGTGGAGAGGTATATGAGAGAGGGGGGTGTGAGTTGGGAGCAGGGGAGTGAAATGGCGGGGGACAGGGCGACTTGGAGGCGATTTGTTTGTGGCCACCCCAAACGGGATTGAGGCGTCTGGCAATAGATAGATAGAATAGACTTTATTTCCATACCACCCAGGAGGTTAAAGTCTTGGCGCGTTTTTTTTAAGAGGTGTTCCCAAACAGGCCTATTAATCCTCCATCCCTCACAGATGACCAGGTCGGACTGGGTGTGTGTGTTGCCGCTCACGAGGGTTTAGTGTATATATTTTTTTTACTAAGAAACTAGCATATATTTGCTTATATTCCTGCACATTATCTTATAATCATAATTGTGACATTATTACCAACCCCAGAAAGACGGTAACAGCCAATAAAAGTGACTACTTTTTTTTAAGCAACACTGTAAAATAATTATGCCACGTTTCTGTATTGCCGTATAAATATTTTACGCATAATAAGTTTACTGTTCTTTCATATATTATAATACACACGTTACCATTATATTCTTATGTGTTTATCTTATTGTGATGCCTATTACATATATCAGAGCCGTTCACATAGCGGGTATGGAACACGTGGCACCACTGTACATAGGTTCGTGCCCCACCCAAACCGCCACTTAAGATTGGAACCACCATAGTCAGACTCCACAAGACCCAGTCACTCAAGAAATTTCAAGCAGCATTGTTAAGCTTGATATAGATTTACAGTTATGGTAGATAATTGCCAGTTGTGGTTAATAATCACGGAAGGATTGAAATAGTGCCCATGAGTTAATAATTCATTATTATGGTGTCATTTGATATTTTATTATTAGTATCACCAGATGATTTCATTCAGCTTCAAACTCTACAGCATCGGTACCAGACATCTGCACCAAACCGAAGGAAACCCGTCTGCGGGTTCGAAGACTAGGACCCAGAAGACGCTCCTGTAAGAGTGCGACTATACTTGACCGAAACATGCGTTCAACAAGATGAAACGAAGCCCCCGGTTATAGCAGCTTCAATATCATAGTCTGAATGTTGGACGGGCCCCTGAGCCTCGTTTCCTCTTGACGATCACAAGTTTGGAGCAAGAGTGGCCGCACACTAATAGAGGAGTTATTGATCATGAACCCTTTAATCGTCTTGTTAACTCATTCACACTTTTTATTCTCTCTTCTGGCAGATCATTTTATTCACCGTAGGAATGGTTTTTCATCCTTCATGGGTTAAAAAAAATCTCCAATGACCCTACATTAAACTGTTACATCTACAGTAAACTGTTACATTCTTATCCGTTTTCCGAATGAAAAGTAAAAACATTGTCCACAAACCCTCAAACAACGACAGAAATTTTAACTGTTGTGTTCTTGCTTCCACCAGACAATCCTATACAATTAATTTATGTTCTCTTCCTCCTCTAAGGGTTGCAAACAGTGTAGTACCTTAACCTTTCAGATGTGAAGCATCAGTTTTCATTCTGGCTTCCACGGGATGATTATATTCCGTGCAGGGATGACTTTCTACCTACAAAGGGTATAAAACAGTGTAGGCATTAATATGTTATGACAGTATGTAATAATTATAGGCATTAATACATAGGTATTTATATGAATAACAGTTGCACAATAAGTCACGTCCGGTGTACAAGGAAAGTCAAACACATTGTCACAGGGGGAAGTGAATTTAACAATTAATGATTTGTTTAAATGTTACTTGAAAAAATAGACAAGGAATTGACTTATTAAATCAAGCAGTAAGTTTTACACTATGCCGGTTTTATTCGCCGATTCTCTAAGGATGAGAATTTATAAACTTTCTCAACAATACACAGCAGAGACTAATTATTCACGCGTGCTGTTTGTTAGTACCGTTAGCCTCTAGAGAAAGTGACTCCACCTCTGACAATCAATAACTAATGCTATTAATGATAAACAGGTTCTTGCCGGTGCATTAACTCCTGGCTGGCACAACGGATTTAAGCTTAATACAAAAGGACTGGCCTAAGTACCAGTTATGAATAATGTAAAGCGTTTGTGCGAATTAGGAGCGGCACCTAAAATAAGCTTAATGCGGAGAAATAAAACACGATTTTAATTACATTAAGCTCAAAGAAAAGAACTTTAAATTTATTGATTACACTGAATTAATTTTACGTTACACGAGTCTCAAAATGAATGCAAAATAACAAGGGAAATACACTCACTCACTCATTCAAACGCTAAAACTTAAACCTAGGAAAACAAAAAGAAATACTGGTCAGTAGAGGGGGCTAAGCAGAATGACTGGGCACCAGTACGTAGGACGGACGCTGCAATATGCTAAACCTCTTCACCGATTCACCGTCTAGGTGGTGATTTCAGGAACTTGCTGTACAACAGCGGTGCTGCTCCATGCTGGGCACACGAACCTGCTCTCATGACGATCAAAGCCTGATTAAGTTCAAATTATGAAAGAGGGTGAGGGCTGGCAGTGTTTGCTTCAACGGTCAATGGAAAGAAAGTGAGCAATATACACTCACAATAAATCACTCAGCGAAGGCGCTAATGTCACACGCAAGGATGATCACTTATAAAACAGTGAAAAAATTTCTGAAAACCGTCCCAATCGAGTGAATGCTAGGACGGTTGAACTGAGTGATATGCACTGGAAATTCCACTAGAATTCGCGGTTTTCACACTGAAACAAAATGTCACAAACCTACAAATATGCTCGCGCAAATTCGTGACATTACACCCCATCAAAATAAATTTTTCTTTTCTTCAGAAAATTTTTTTTTGATATACATATATATAAATCCTAAGTCAGTCACACAAGATTCACACTGTGGTGTGTGTACTATTCTGCTATAGGAGAAAATCACAGTCGCCCATGATCGTAAAAACCTCGTATTTACGTTAATAGAAGCAAGCTTGAGGAAAAAACTCCGAGACGACGGTGAAAAATCCTGTACTCAGGTCAAACTGAGCGAAAAATTTGCTACAGTTACATTAACAACTAATTGCTATGTAGCGTGATGTATATAATACACGGTGTAGATGTGACAGTTGTGGTGTAACTGTGCCTACGTGTAAAATTATGTAATACAAATCAATAGTAAATAAAGGCGACGAGGCAGAAGAGAATAGGCGGCAGCATGCGACGATGATCAGCTGATCTGCACGACAATGCCACACCTGCCAGCTGCACCTGTGAAAGCAATCAAGGTGGAGCATCAAGTGTCATTTCTCTCTCTCTGCCTAGCAATCAGTACTTATGTTACAAAAGTACACCGTTATTCTATTAATGGATACATTATTAACCAGGAAACATGGTCCCAGGACAGGGAGCGGAGCGAAAAGACTGGGCGTCTGTGCAGGACATCAAACGCTGCGATTCACTAAGCCAAAAGAGCCCAGTTTATTGGTCAAACCCTAAACGTACATTATTAACCAGGAAACGTGGTCAAACTGAGCGAAAAGACAGGGCGCCTGTGCAGGACATCAAACGCTGCAATTCGCTAAGCCAAAGGACCCAGTTTACTGGTTAAACCCTACTCTACACTTATGATTAACATTGGCAAGCTGAGAATCCCTATGCAATCTTGGGCAGGTCACATTTTAGCACCCACCATGGGTGTGAACACTCATGTGGATAATGTGCATTCTCCGGGAATCCTCAGAGAGGCCCACAGCTCGAGACGTTCCACAAGGTAATTCATACACAGCCTCGGATTGTCCTTACGAGGCTCTCGAACTTTCCCTTTAACCTACAGTACATATGTATGTACAGGCCCTGGACATGATGTGTCCTGTGGGGCCAACGGGCGAGACATCAGGTCTGCACCCACTTCACCACTGCCCTGTCTCTCAACTGCTTCAGAGATTATGGGTGTGGATTCAAACGGCACAGGAAGGATGTGTCCCTGATTGGTGTTATGTGGACACACGTTGCAGGAACGCACAAAGCTATCTATTTCTCGTCCCATCCCTGGCCAGAAAAAGTCAGCACAGATACGGCCCTGGGTTTTCCTTTTGCCCATGTGACCTCCTGAGGCTGAACAATGACCCCATTCTAACACTGCTTGGCAGTACTTAGCAGGAACGACGAACTCCAGTTGAACCTAACCCTGGGGTGTTCGTAACTCACAGTACAGCCGTCCTTGTTTACAAAGGAACTTGACCTCCCCGTAAATACTTAATCACTCTACACTTTTGTTTCTTCCACACAGTAGCAAGTGTCGGGTCAGAATGTCGTTCTTGAACAACAACTTGGCTACACATCAGATCTTGTGGCAATGCAATGGTCACCGGGATGAAGAGTTCGGAGCCTCACCGATAGCTTGTGTTACTGCAGCCGAAGTCTGAGTAGCGTCATCTATGGTGCAACTATACTTGGCACCTGAAATATTGCCTATGATAAGGTCAAAGGTTCTGGCATGACAACTGAGACTGTTGTACCAGTGTAAAATGGAGATGCCACCTGGATACGTGCCTCAGGGAACAATCTCACTGATCCGTCAATAAGCTGAGCTTGGATCTGTCGACCTGTATACTCCTCAGGCCGAACTAGACTCTGCCTGACAGAGCAACCTGAGGAACCATTGTCTCTCAGGACCTTCACAGGAATGCCTCCCACAAACCCTGGCTGAACAAGGAATTTCACTGTCACCTGTGGGAGGGCCTGTGGAGGAAGCAGCCAGCCACTGATGAGGCTGCTGAATAAATGATGCGACAAACATGGTGTCTTGAGAACTAGATGCCTGAAGGGTCGTACTCACTGTCTGGGGAGATGGAGCGTTGACCACCTGTGGCGGAGTGTTCACTGTCGCTGGGGGACTAGAGAACTGTGGGGAAGTACCCGTACTGCTAGGGATGACACCACCGTGCTGCTGCTGAGGAATGAAGGCTGCGTTTGCCTCCTGCCTCCGATACACTGGAGCTGGTGCTGAGAAGGTTTGTCCCGATGGTTGGTTGCGTGGCTGATACTGCTGCTGATTAGAGTACTTGTTGTACTGCTTCCGCTCAGGTTTCTGAGCGTTTTGCCCCTGGTCCTTCTTCTGTGGTTTGTTTGGACCTTGGCCATTATTCTGAGAACGGCCTTGTTGCTGGGGTTCAGTCTGAGACGGTTTCCCAGATTTGTTAGCTTTCCTGTTCCAGGTGTGTTGCTTACGAGTTTGTTACCCGTATGCAGTGAAGAATGCATCAGCCTTCTCGACCATTTGGCTGGCATCCATTACCTGTCAGATCTTAAGCTGAGCCATAAGTTCAGTAGGCCACGACTTTTGTAGCTGCGTGCGCAGCATAAGGTCAATTATCGCCTCACGCATGGAAGGAGTTTTATCTTTCTCCATCCACTCATCTAAGTAAGCAGTAAGCCGATCAAGAAACTGAATGGCAGTCTCTTTTTCTTGTAAATGTGCCCTCATAAACTGACTCTTTGCATCGTCAACTGTGAGACAATACACTTTGATGAGTGCGGCCTTCATCATCTCGTATGTGAGATTGTCTCCACGAATTCTGTGGAGAACATCGAGGCCAGGGTCCTCAAACAGGCTAAGAAACTGGAGCCGCTTAGCTGCCTCATCCAGCTGGTACAACTGAGCCATGTCTTTGAAACAAGCTATGAATGGCTCGCTTCGCTCGCCTTCTTTGTATGGAGGAAGCTTGATGTGTGGGGTCGCCAGAACATGTACAGGGAGAGCGCTCGTGGAGCTTGGGTTAGCTACACCAGATGTATCTGAAGCCAAGGAGTCTCACTTGAGTCTCAGTATCTCAAGTTCATGTTTCTCATGTGCCTCACGCTCGGCACGTTTGTGCTCTCATTCTCTATCTCGTTGTTCTCGCTCGTATTCACGTTCTCTCTCACGTTGTTATAACCCGAGTTCACGTTGTTTTTGCTCGTGTTGACATTCTCTCTCACGTTGTTCTAACTCGAGTTTGCATTGTTTCTGCTCATATTCGCATTGTTTTTGCTCGTATTCGCGTTGTTCTCGCTCATGTTCACATTGGATTCTACGCACTTAACAAGCATCATTCTCACATTGCTGCTCGTAACTAAACTGAGAGAGTACATACTCTCTGACTTTTTCGGGGTCGCTAAGCCCCATATCTTTAGCTTCCTGTACATAGACTTTAGTAGTCATGATGTTAACTCAGTCTGAGTGAACTAAAGACTAAGTACTGACTGCTATTTTGCAGAGAAATGCCAGTAATCAAGAGTAAAGAATAGAGGCACAGGTTAGTGGTGATCAGTTTTATCTAGTTAAACTGGTAAAGAAAGAAAAAAAAAAGTACTGACTGTGAAAACTATTACGTAAAATTAATAGAAATGAATCAATAATCACCAGTAAGATAGTGCCTATAGACTTAAATGGTAAATACCTAAGTATGAGTGAGTGAGTATTATCTCGTTAATAACTTTAGAGCTAGGAGTTAATATCCTGGAATGAGGTCGCCAGATGTCACGGGGAACGTGAATTTACCAATGAATGAATTGCTTAAATGTTACTTGAAAAAAGAGACAAAGAACTGACTTGTTAAATCAAGCAGTAAGTTTTAATTACTTTATGCCTGCTTACTTCGCAGATTCTCTAAGGATGAGAATTTATAAACTTTCTCAACAACACACAGCAGAGACTAATTACTCACGTGTGCTGTTTGTTAGTACTGTTAGCCTCTAGAGAAAGTGACTCCACCCCTGACAATCAATAACTAATGCTATTAATGATAAACAGGTTCTTGCCGGTGCATTAACTCCTGGCTGGCACAACGGATTTAAGCTTAATACAAAAGGACTGGCCTAAGTACCAGTTATGAATAATGTAAAGTATTTGTGCGAACTAGGAGCTGCAACTAAAATAAGCTTAATGCGGAGAAACAAAACACGATTTTAAATACATTAAGCTCAAAGAAAAGAACTATAAATTTATTGATAACACTGAATTAGTTTTACGTTACATGAGTCTCAAAATGAATTCAAAATAACAAGGGAAATACACTCACTGGCTCATTCAAACGCTAAAACTTACACTTAGGAAAACGAAAAGAAATACTGGTCAGTAGAGGGGGCTAAGCGGAATGATGGGCGCCGGTATTTAGGACGGACACTGCAATACGCTAAACCTCTTTGCTGATTCACCGTCTAGGTGGTGATTTCAGGAACTTGCTGTACAACGGCGGTGCTGCTCCACGCTGGGCACACGAACCTGCTCTCACGACGATCAAAGCCTGACTAAGTTCGAATTATGAAAGAGAGCGAGGGCTGGCAGTGTTTGCTTCAACGGTCAACGGAAAGAAAGTGAGCGATATACGCTCACAAAAAATCACTCAGCGAAGGCGCTAATGTCGCACGCAAGGATGATCACTTATGAAACAGTGAAAAATGTTCTGAAAACCGTCCCAATCGAGTGAACGCTAGGACGGTTAAATTGAGTGATACACAGTGGAAATTTCACTGGAATTCGAGGTTTTCACACTGAAACAAAATGTCACGAACCTACAAATACGCTCACGCAAATTCGTGACACACATATTCCAGTTCAGGAAGGTCGGACCACCCCAGTGTTTCATAAAACCCTTAATAAATGTCTTTATTAAATCATCTCTCTCTCTCTCTCTCTCTCTCTCTCTCTCTCTCTCTCTCTCCTATTACTTAATTTTTCCATTCTTTACACACTTCCCTCTACCATTTTCCTGTTTCACTTTTTCATTCCCATCTTTTTTATTTTACCAATGATATCACCTCTGGTACCATTCCTCTTTCTGCATGTCTGTGTTCCTTATCTTTTTATATTTTCACCCCGTCTTCTCCTTTCTTTTTACCTTCACTTCTTTCCCCTCTCTTTTCTGTTTCGTCTCTTCCTTTTCCAACATTTATTTTCACGCCTCTTTTCCTCGTTCGCTCGCCACCCTTTCTCCCTCTATTGCCATTTATTTTACTTCCCGGCAGGTTGTTACGTTTGATACACAATTTTTGGCACTGCTGTCTCTCTCTCTCTCTCTCTCTCTCTCTCCCTCTCAGAGCATCTGATTCACCTTTCTCCTTTCCATAATGTTCTACATATATTCATTACCTTCACTCCTTTACTCCCTATCACTTCTCTTTCACTCTTCTTGTATCTCACTTTCCTCCTTTCCTTACCTCTCCTTTTTTTCTCTCTCGCTCTTTCCATCAGATTTTCATCAACATTATTTTTATCTCCTTCAGATTATTTCTCTACTCATAATAGGATCGCTCATCGGTGTTAATTGTGAGGACGGCCGTGTGTGTGTGTGTGTGTGTGTGTGTGTGTGTGTGTGTGTGTGTGTGTGTGTGTGTGTGTGTGTGTGTGTGTGTAGCATCATGAGAGAGTTAAAGAAAACAAGATGAACTCAGTAGGAAGAATCCCAGTCATTTAACTACTACATGGACTCCATAACTCAGTCGGAAGAACACATGTCATTTAGTTCCCCCATCGGTTCCTCTATAACTAAGTCGGAAGGATACCTGTCATTTATTTATCGTAAAATGCCACAAGGTGTGGATTCAGGTATACTTAAAGGTCGGTTAAATGTTTCAGCAAATCTCCTACATGCAAGAGGTCATGGTGGCGAACACCTTCACATAATAAGCATGTGTTATACATTGTGTGTTTCTGACTCTGGGTATAGATTACACAGTCAGCTCCCGTGGCCCAGTAGTCTTCCACGACTGTTCTACACCCCACACACCTTGAATATGTCAGTCTTGTAAAATCATCCATAACAACAATTCAACATTTTTTGAATGTGTCTCCGATTTTTTGAGTGGTTATGACAATCCGGTCTCCAAGGTTCAGTATTCCTCCTTTATACCGAACACTTTCATGTCTCCACTTCAGCTGTAACACCCATCGTCACGATTGAATATACACTGTAACTGTCTCACTCAGGACAGGTGTCACGTTAATACCGGAGGTTTATTTATGACATATTGGTGATCATGTAAGAATGAGTTAAGTCTATTTTAACATGATACATATTAGCAAACATTCCTCTGCCACTATCAAGGGTCGAACTCATACCTTCTCAAACTTTTGTAACCACTTGAACCACCACCCACTGACTTATTCCTCACTGTGGGTGTAAAAACCGCTGCATGTCACACTACCTACCGACAGTGTATTCGATATATTTATATTGTTTTTAATTTTGTCTCCTACTTTCCTCTCTGTCCCTTTCCCCTCACACCTTCACATCTGTTTCTTCATTCCCGATAATATCTGTCTTCCTGCCTTTGTATGTCTATTTGTTTATATTTCTAAGTCGCGATAATGGGCAGAGAAAAGAAAACCATAAATGTATTTATGACTTCAGAGTAGGTATATATGTATGTATTCACACTTGATCTATCATGGTCTCTCTTGACTGAGTAAAATCGTATAGAGTTAGCTAAAAAAAACAGTTCTTTGATATATCCGTTGCAGAAAAGGGTTACTCGAAATAATTTTGAAACTTTGGCTGGCTTTGTTTCTTTCAGCTGAACAAAAGTGTTTGGTGTTAACTGTTGTGCTCAAACAACTGTAGGAATAATGAACACACGACACGTATAACAAGCAATTATCTGGATGCAAAGTCGACCAGCTCAAAGGCAGAGGCCAGTTCCTCACCAGATTCCGTCAAAGTTACTACAGCGGACGTGACAAAGAGTGGTTTTTACACCAACAGTGAGGAGTCAACTGCCGATAGGTGGCGTGACGAGCAGTGGCTTTTACACCCACAGTGTGGAAACAGTCAGTAGGTGGTCATTGAAGTGATTACAAAAGTTTGAAAAGATATGAGTTCGATCCTTGATGGTGGTAGAGGAAAGTTTGCTAATATGAATCATGTTAAAATAGACTTTACTCATTCTTACATGATCCACCAAGATTTCATAAATAAACCTCAGGTAATAACGTGACAAGTGTCCTGAGTGAGACAAATACAGTATATACTCAATCCTGACGATGGGTGTTACAGCCGAGGTGGTGACATGAAGGTGTTTGGCATAAAGGAGAACTTCTGAACCCTGGGGCCCGGACTGTCATGGCTACACCTAAATCCAGAGACACACAAAAATGTTGAATTTTTGTTATGGATGATTTTACAGGACTGGCATATTCAAGGTGTGTAGGGGGCAGAAGTGTCGTGGAAGACTACTGGGCCACGGGAGCAGACTGTGTAATCTATACTCAGGGTCATAAACACACAATGTATAACACATGCTTAGCATGTGAACGTGTTTGTCACCACCTCTTGCATACAGGAGATTTGCTCAAACATCTCAGTTACCTTTAAATAGACCTGAATCAACACCTCGCTGCGATTTTACAACAAATAAATGACAGGTGTCCCTCCGACAAAGCTATAGAGGAGCCAATGCAGGAACTACACGATAGGTGTTCTTCCGGCTGAGTTACGGAGGAGTCCATGTATGAACTAAATTGCTGGTGTTCTTCCGACTGAGTTCATCTTGTTTCATTAACTCTCTTATGGTCACACACACACACACACACACACACACACACACACACACACACACACACACACACACTTCATCTTTCCTATCACAACCTTCTTTCCGATCGTCAGTATGGGTTCCGTCAGGGACGCTCCGCTGGCGATCTTCTCACCTACCTTTCAGACTCCTGATCATCCTCCTTTCGGGACTTCGGCGAAAGCTTTGCCATTGCACTTGACATCTCAAAGGCTTTCGATCGAGTCTGGCATAAATCTTTAATTTCCAAACTGCCCTCCTACGGTTTCTATCCTTCTATCTGTCCCTTCATCGCTAGCTTCCTTTCTGGTCGTTCTATAGCCGCTGTTGTAGACGGCCATCGTTCTTCTCCTAGATCTGTCAACAGTGGTGTTCCTCAGGGCTCTGTCCTATCACCAACTCTCTTCCTTTTATTCATCAATGATCTTCTAAGCTGTACATCTAACCCTATCCACTCATACGCTGATGACTCCACCCTTCACCTTTCCATTCGGTTCCTGCAACGCCCATCTCAACAGTTACTTCAACAAACAAGGGATGAGGCTATGGCACACCTAATGTCTGACTTGGGTCGTATCTCTGACTGGGGTAAAAATAATATGGTTGTCTTTAATGCATCTAAGACTCAGTTCTTACACCTTTCAACCCGACAAAATCTTCCACAGGTATACCAACTAATGTTTAATAATATTCAGCTTAATCCTGCATCATCCTTGAACATGCTTGGGGTTTCATTTACTCGGGACTTATCTTGGAAAGATCATATTACATCTCTTGTAAAATCTGCTTCCAAGAGATTGGGTGTGCTAAGCCGACTCCGCTCTTTCTTTACCCCTGCGCAATTGTTGACTCTATATAGGGGTTTTATTCGCCCCTGTGTGGAGTACAACTCTCATGTGTGGGGAGGCTCCCCTCATACAGCTCTTCTCAATAGGGTGGAGTCAAAGGCTTTTCGTCTCATTAACTCTCCTCCTCTTACTGACTCCCTTCAACCTCTGTCTCTTCGCCACACTGTTGCATCTTTATCTCTTTTCTATCGCTACTTTAATGGTCACTGCTCCTCTGAACTGTCTGCTTGCATTCCTCCACCTCTACGACGGGCGCGTAGCACCCGTCTGGCAGCAAACTCTCATCCTTTTTCTGTCCAACTCTCTAATGCAAGAGTTAACCGTTACTCCCAGTCTCATTTATGCAACAGGTCAGCTCTGGAACTGTCTCCCTCTGTCTGTATTTCCTGCTGCCTATGATCTCCAGTCTTTCAAACGCAGTGTGTCCAGGCATCTCAAAATGATCGGATCTTGAATTTGGCTCTATATTGTATTTTGTTTTTCTCTTGGAGGGAACTGTTACTGCGGGCTCATGGCCTTTGGTTCCTTCTTCCTCGCATAAACACACACACACACACACACACACACACACACACACACACACACACACACACACACACACACACACACACACACACACACACTGCTTGCTGGCTCAGTGATAACGTTCTCGCTTGCCATCTGGTAGACGGGAGCCTGAGCCTCGCTCAGGTTGCGAAAAGTTTCATTGACGAAGTAGGTGGTTACTGTCCCCCTGGAGCAAGGGGCCGGGTGTGTGCGCATGTGAAGGTCACAGCCTTGCCCTTAGATCAGACTATATGAGCTCTCAGCTCCCTTCCGGGAGGGTAAAAGCTGACGATCACGACCATCAGGTGATCCTAACCGATCCGGTGAATTACACACACACACACACACACACACACACACACACACACACACACACACACACACACACATCGTCGACCTCACAGTTAACGCACATGAACGATCCTACTGTGGAAGGAGATTTAATTATCTAAAAGAAATAATGTAAAATGTTGATGAGAAACTAAATAAGAGAATGAGAGAGGAAAAAAAAGAGAGGGAGGGAAGGGAGGAAAGTGAGATACGAGGAGAGTGAAAGATAAGTGATAGGGAGTAAAGGAAATGAATATATGTAGAAGGTTATGGAAAAGAAAAACGTGAATAATATGCTCTGAGAGAGAGAGAGAGAGAGAGAGAGAGAGAGAGAGAGAGAGAGAGAACGTTGATTTACTAAACGCTTTTATTGATAGGGGATTTTCTCTTTACGTCACTCTGACGTCATTCTGTGATCCGCGGCCATGTTGGCTGAGCAGCCGACTGTTTACAAATGGGTGAGCTGTGGGAAGTCCAGCAATTTTGATCGTTTTTTTTTTCACTATTCAGATAAGCTTTGCCCTCCTTTGAGGGAATAGTTAAGAATCCCACGCTTCTGCTGTGTAATAGGATGTAGTAACACAGACAAGCTTCCTAGTTTGTCTTCTTTTCGCATACTGAAGATCGTGAAAAACCAAGGAGACAAGAGAGACTGCTGACTGAGAGAAGGAATTTGTGGTTCTTCAGGATATCGCGAGTACAAACTTCGAACCCTGAACGCTGATGAGTCTGCAGGTAATACTTCATTTCAGGTAGGCTAATTAAATGGAAATTCGTGTTCTAAGCATGGAAACATAGATTTCTATGTTCTTTTCAAAGTTGTATTTGGAATAGGCCCTATCCTCGTTTTCCTGCGAGTTTTCCACTTCATGTAGTGGTGCAGGTGTTGATTTTGTTACATTTACCACAGACATCGGTATTATTATCGATTCGGACATCCAGCGAAATATTTGTGAAGCAGGGCCGAGGTTAGATTAGGTTTCGAGGTTTTGTTAGTGAAAATAATTAGTGATTTGCGGAAAAAACAAAGGTCGGAATCATTCAAAACACAGAAAAACCGCCGGCAAAACGTAATATTAACATCAAAATAGTTAATAGTTGAATGCTCTAAACGATAAGTTAACACAGACTTCATACACACCACCAGTTTGTTTTTCTAGGGTAGTATCCGGTAGTTTCGATCCTGGTGTATTGGGCCCTGCAGTTCCGGTCTGTTGTGAGTTGGCCCAAACGGTAAGTTCAGAACATATATATATTTGCAAACCAATAACTTGACTCTATTATACGTAAAACAAGAATTAGGCCTACTATAGTATAAGAGATTATGACCAGAAAGGAATGCAGGAAAAACTAGGAGGCTATTTATTAATAATATATTCAAAGAATAGTTATAAACGTTGTTCTGGAAGAGGTTTATTCTGCCAGTGACTTCAGCTCATGATTAAGTGCATACCTTCTCTCTGCAGTGGCTGTGTATTAGTTCTGACAAAGAGTTTTTGAGTACTGTACCGTACGTGTTTACTGATCCACTTGTATATTAGCATTTCTTAGTTCCTGTAAGTATATAGCACGGTCTGTTCCAGGAACCCTAGCATAGTAAGTGAATGGTTCCATAAGGACAGCTTCAACAGATGAAGAGCTCCTTACCAAGATGGCCATCAGATGCGGATGTTTGCATCGTAACGTCATTACAATAAGCCGAGTGAAATGGGTCTATTGGCCAGTACAGTCACTATCACACGTGTCTCATCAGCATCAGTCACCACCACACCAGTCACTACCACACCAGTCACTACCACACCAATCATCACCACACCAGTCATCACCAAACCATTCACCACCACACCAATCACCATCACAGCAATCATCACCAAACCAGTCACCACCAAACCAATCGTCACCAAAACAGTCACCACCAAACCAGTCATCACCACATGTCACTACCGTACCAAACGCTACCACACCAGTCTCTACCAAACCAGTCGTTACATCACCAGTCACAACTACATAAGCCACAGTGAAACGTTTCTCCACTACACCGGTCACTACCACACCAGTCACCACCACACCAGTCACCACCACACCAGTCACCACTACATCAGTCACTATTACACCAGTCACTACCACATTAGTGACTACCACATCAGATACTATAACATAAGCCACCACCACACGTGTCTTCACCACAACGCTTACCTCCACACCAGTTAACACACCACATGTGTCCACCACACCAGCCACGGTCACACCAGTCACCGTCACACCAGTCACCACCACAACAACCACAGTCACACCAGTCACAATCACACCAGACACCATCACACCACTCACAACCACAACATCATCAGTCACCACCAGATCCATCGCCACCACACCAGTTCCCATCACACCAGTCACCAGCACACCAGTCAACATTATACCAGTCATCACAACACCAGTCACCACCACACCAGTCACCACCACACCAGGCACCACACACGTCACCTCCACACGTATCCCCATCACGTCATTGTCCACCACACCAGTCACCACCATACCAGTCTTCACCACACCAGTCACCACCATACCAGTCTCCACCACACCAGTCATCACCACACCAGTCATCACCACCACACCAGTCACCACCACTCCTGACCCCGAAACACCAGTCACAACCTCACCAGTCACCACCACACCAGTCACCACCACACCAGTCAACACAACACAAGTCAACACCACACCAGTCAACACCACATCATTTAACATCAAACACATTGTTTTTTAGAACAATGGGTCAAAAGTCAAGGTAACATGGCAAGGTCAAGTCATGTGCCAGGGGCTCACGGCAAGGTCAATTTCAGTTGTTTGACAACATTTAGACAAATCTTGGTGAAAGTGTTTAACTCCTTAACCGGGAGGTGTCACTTTCATGACGCTCGGATGCAATGGATCATACCGCGGGGCGTCACTTTTGTGATTGTGTTATTTTGAATTCTTCCAGGCTTTCAAGTGGTGGCTTGTATTATCTATCAGTACTGCCAGTGTCCAACAATAGTCAGCGCTCCTAATGTCATCTGTACTCCCATCCATTGTTGACAATTTAGCCAATTTTTTCCCCATTCTTGACTCCCCTCCCTACCTCCCCTCCATTACCCTCTCCTCTTGCCTGCCCGGCCGCGCTGCGCTAAGCAAATCTTCCTCGGAATTTTCCACTGATTTCATTGATTGAAATAAGCCCTATGCCCTATTCTTACACAAAATAATATATACAAAACAGAATTAAGTAAGTGATAGTGCCATACACCTGGAATTGGCTAATTATCACCTGACAACACCTCACATGCACTCGTTCACTAATTTTCCCTGCTAATATCCTCTTGAAATATGTCATATAATCTATTCTCGTAATAAAAATATATATAAGAAAGGAAGGGAGAAGCCTAAGTGTTATTTACATTCACCTGGAACTACCTAATTTATTATGTATTGTCGAGATTTCCTACCAATCATTTCATAGCATATAAATTAGCAGCTGCCACCCTACTGACATTGTCAACCCTTGGCTGCCCATATACACCGCGTCATTCAGTTCCTTGTCATCCTCTGAGGTGAAATCATGTCGCACTCGGCCCCACCATTTCCGCCACTTCTGTGCTCATTGCAAAGGGCCCTGTGACCTCTACCCCTAGAAAAACTCATGTAGGAAGCAGTAATGGACTAAGTGACTCAGCAGTGGAACGTGAACTGGCAGAATTATCTATGATAATGATGGATAGTGACTTTGATCATTCGGGTGAATCATGTGATGAGCCTGGGGAGGAAATCGTGACAGAAACCCCAAGTACAAGTGCTTCAGTGTCCCAAGTTTGTCCTAGCTCCAAGGGAAAGGAGCCCTTAGTGCAGCAAGGGAAGGAATTTGGGAAGGGAGTGAAGAGGAGGCGGGTTAGCCCCAGAACAATGGCCCCATGTGACCCAGCCTGCCATGAGCCCCAAGGTGAATCACCTCCCCGCTCTCCCAGCCCCACTTCACTAATTTCTTCCTCCTCTTCAGCGGAATTTTCTCCTGAGTCTTCATCGTCGGAGTCTCCACCAGCACCTACAGTGAAGGCAGGCCATAGGGGAAGAGATAAATCCCTGACTCGTAAAAGTAGAGTAGCAACTAGAGTAAAGGCTGCTAGTGCTACACGGCAACCTAGGGTCAGTCAGAGTGACCTTGAAACAGCCCAGTCTGCCTCACAGCCACCCTCCATCCTCACCCACCCTACACCGCCATAAGAGGGAACCCTGGATGCCTTCATGTGGACAGAAGGTTCCGATTTCATCCTTGAACAACTCCATTTGAACGAGAGTTCCTCAGGGATACAGCCTGCCTTCACTTTTGACAAGGATGCTGAGTGTGTGGACTTTCTTTTGGTCTTCCTCGATGACAAAGTCATGCAGCACATATGTGATGAGACCAACAGGTATGAGTCATAACGTCCTGTAAGTGGTGCAGGTGCAGCAAAGATGCAACAGTGGACCATGCTTGGAGTGCAGGAGCTGTATGTGTTTTTTGCCCTCATGCTTCTCATGCCACATTCAAAGATGCATGATTTGGAAGATTACTGGTCCATGGACCCCTTACTACCCTCACCCACCTTCAATAAGTACATGGCCAGAGATCGCTTCTGGAACATCATGGGAAACCTGCACTTCACCAACAACGATGTACCTTCCCAGACTGACCCACTCTGGATGATCCGGGAGATTCTGAGCAGAATGAAGGATAAATTTATGTCATTCTTCCACCCATTTCAGAAGGTTGTCATAGACGAATCCTTGATTTTGTTCAGAGGACGTCTTTGGTTTGTACAGTACATTCCAAGCAAACGTCATCGCTTTGAGATCAAGTTCTTTTTTACTGTGTGACTGTAAGATGGAGTACATCCTTGACTTCATCTATTCAGCCAGCACTGTCGATCTGGACAAAACACACCCCCTTGGCTTCTCAGGCTGTGTAATGAAACTGCTGCTTGAAAGGTATTTTGGTGGGAATCATGTGCTGTATACTGACAACTACTATACAGCACCAAAACTTGCTAAATACCTTTCAGAGCACGGCATTGGCTCCTGCAGCACTGTGAAGAGCAATCGTGCCAACTTCCCCAAATTCCCTGAGGCAAGAAACTCGCAGCGAGGAGACGTGCACCTACGCAAGTCTGAGAAGATGCTAGCAATACGGTGGCATGACAAGAGGGTCGTGCACATGCTCACCACCGTACACAAGGGGGAACTGAAAGACAGTGGGAAGGTCGACCGTAGGACAGGCGAACCCGTGAGGAAACCTGATGCTGTCATCGACTATAATATCAACATGCGGCTGGTGGACAAGTCCGACATGATGATTGGAGAGATCGACTGCCTCAGGAAGAATATTAGGTGGTACAGGAAAGTTTTCTGCATCTCATTGACATGGCGATGCTGAATGCCTTCATCCTGTACAATATGAAGGTAAAGCCACCCAAGTCCTTCTCCCTGAGGTTGTTTGCCAGGACTTGTGTTCAGCAGCTGCTTGAGAGGTATGGTAGGGTGACAGCAGGAGCTCCAAGGCGCCATTCTGTTAGACTTCCTGACAGACTTGAGCAGAGGGCGTACATGGATCGGCACAGACTGGTGCAAATACCTGCCACAACGAAGAGGAAGGCTGCGATCCACAGGTGCCAGGTGTGTGCACATACCACCAGACGCACACCTGAGCACAAATGCACCTCTTGGCAGTGCGCTGAGTGCCAGGTTCCCCTCTGTGTAACCTGCTTCCTTGATTACCACAGCCTCAGGCAGTTCTAAAAGTGCACGTGGAAAATGTAAATAATGTGTAAATAATGTGTAAATAGCAAGTGAAAGCAATGGATGTAAATATGATTGAACAGTGTAATATAGTTTTATAAGTTACTGCACGTGACAGTGCATAACATAGTGTAAGTAAAATAGAAGTGTAAATATTGAAAATACATTAGAAAATGTAAATAGAAATGTAAATAATTAGTAATATAAGAGTATGAGTACAAATACTTGAAGTTATGACAATGAAAGTGAAACCTTGGCTCTACGTATTTTACTGAAAGAGAAAGTGAATGCCTACAGTGACAATAAACTATTACTGAAGGAAACTTATGGATAAATACTGCAGATATATATAAGTGTAATAAAGTAATAGGAATATAATGTGTGAATGTTTTTATGAATAATAAATGGCAGAATACCAGCGGGGAACGAGGACGGGATGGAAGCTCGTACGTGCTCGTAATTTACATTGCTTTCACAGTGTTTTTTTTTTTTTTGGAGTATGGATTCCAAACTATTTGAAAATCGTAGAATAGTGTTTCTAGTGATAATATCAGGCTGTGGTAATCATATAACGGAATGTCGGAAAGTGTAAAGTGGAGACTTAGTTACCCAACTACAGAAGTCTCCACAAGTTCTACGGTTGTCAACGAAGGCTCAACAAACATCTCAGGAGAAAGCTGAAGGTATGTGCCGTAAGCATATTTAGTTATAATATTCTAAGTCTAATAACTGATTTTTGGTAAATATTTTTAAAAAGTCAATCGGAGCGCAAAATACCTCCGCGGGACACGCAAGGATCGGCGAAAACATCCCCACGGTGTAGGGGTTAAAGCACGACAGAAGCAAAACGTATCCATTTTGGCAGCAATCAGTCAAATGTCAAGGTCACTCATCAAGGTGAAAGACCGATCCTTGAGTGTTTGTGAGTAATATTCTAGGTCTGTTCCTCCATCACTTCCCCCCTCTGACTTCCTCATGGCTGACATTAAAATTTCTTCAGTTGATGTATTTTCTGCCATTACTGGCCTCAGTACTAACAAGGCATATGGGCCTGATGGGGTCCCTCCTGTTGTTCTCAAAAACTGTGCTTCTATGCTTACACCCTGCCTAGGCAAACTATTTCGCCTTTGTCTGTCAACTTGTACCTTTCCTTCTTGCTGGAAGTTTGCTCTCATTCAGCCAGTTCCAAAGAAGGGTGACCACTCCCAACCCTCCAACTATCGTCCAATTGCTTTAACGTCCTGTATTTCAAAAGTTTTCGAGTCAATTCTTAATAGAAAAATTTTAAGGCATCTTTCCTATCACAACCTTCTTTCCGATCGTCAGTATGGGTTCCGTCAGTGACGCTCCACTGGCGATCTTCTCACCTACCTTTCAGACTCCTGGTCATCCTCCTTTCGGGACTTTGGCGAAAGCTTTGTCATTGCACTTGACATCTCAAAGGCTTTCGATCGAGTCTGGCATAAATCTTTAATTTCCAAACTGCCCTCCTACGGTTTCTATCCTTCTATCTGTGCCTTCATCGCTAGCTTCCTTTCTGGTCGTTCTATAGCTGCTGTCGTAGACGGCCATCGTTCTTCTCCTAGATCTATCAACAGTGGTGTTCCTCAGGGCTCTGTCCTATCACCAACTCTCTTCCTTTTATTCATCAATGATCTTCTAAGCTGTACATCTAACCCTATCCACTCATACGCTGATGACTCCACCCTTCACCTTTCCATTCGGTTCCCGCAACGCCCATCTCAACAGTTACTTCAAGAAACAAGGGATGAGGCTATGGCACACCTAATGTCTGACTTGACTCATATCTCTGACTGGGGTAAAAATAATATGGTTGTCTTTAATGCATCTAAGACTCAGTTCTTACACCTATCAACCCGACAAAATCTTCCACAGGTATACCCACTGATGTTTAATAATATTCAGATTAATCCTGCATCATCCTTGAACATGCTTGGGGTTTCATTTACTCGGGACTTATCTTGGAAAGATCATATTACATCTCTTGTAAAATCTGCTTCCAAGAGACTGGGTGTGCTAAGCCGACTCCGCTCTTTCTTTACCCCTGCACAATTGTTGATTCTATACAGGGGTTTTATCCGCCCCTGTGTGGAGTACAACTCTCATGTGTGGGGAGGCTCCCCACATACAGCTCTTCTCAATAGGGTGGAGTCAAAGGCTTTTCGTCTCATTAACTCTCCTCCTCTTACTGACTCCCTTCAACCTCTGTCTCTTCGCCGCACTGTTGCATCTTTATCTCTTTTCTATCGCTACTTTAATGGTCACTGCTTCTCTGAACTGTCTGCTTGCATTCCTCCACCTCTACGACGGGCGCGTAGCACCCGTCTAGCAGCAAACTCTCATCCCTTTTCTGTCCAACTCTCTAATGCAAGAGTTAACCGTTACTCCCAGTCTTTCATTTATGCAACAGGTCAGCTCTGGAACTGTCTCCCTCTGTCTGTATTTCCTTCTGCCTATGATCTCCAGTCTTTCAAACGTAGTGTGTCCAGGCATCTCAAAATGATCGGATCTTGAATTTGGCTCTGTATTGTATTTTGTTTTTCTCTTGGAGGGAACTATTACTGCAGGCTCATGCCTTTGGTTCCTTCTTCCTCGCATAAAAAAAAAAAAAAAAAACTATAACAGTTTTTGTATGATTCTGACCAAATTTGGTAAAAGGCCTGAGGGTCAGCCACTGGGCTGGCCTTCTTATTTTTTTTTTTTTTTTTTAGAACAATTGGGTAAAGGTGAAGGTCACAGCAAAGTTCAACTTGAAAATTATCGGATTTACACCAAAAATATAAAGGGTTTCGATTTTAAGATTAGTCAGATATCAAGGTCATAGGCCAAGATCAACTCAAACAGTTCCGCCTCGATTTCCTTCAGACGTGGAGTAAGTGGTTAATGGTCAGACAAGAATGAAGTGGCTCTATTTTGAAAACAAACTGATGAGCATCAAAGTCGCCGGGAAAAGTCAAATGTTTGCTTTTAGGCCAACTGAGGGGCATTCCATTTTATAACGTTATTTTTTATTACATCATAAATTTCATTGTTAATATTAGTGAAGTAAATATCTTTCATTATTTATGTCTTCATAGTTCTCTATTTTTTCCCTGAATGGCGAACTTATTGTTATTATATTCTGATTTTGAGGAAATTGTAGTCCATTTTTCTTTTTAATAATATCGCCATTAACCCTCTTTATTTTCTACAGTCAACTTCTTGGTTATTTTCGTTTACATCTTTAATTTCTTTTTTATAAATACATCAGCTTTCTTTTTAAATATTTGCCAACAATTTCCTCTTGTTATATAAATGGTTATTTTTTTTTTTATTTGCCAGGCTGTATTTGTTTGAATTAAAAGAGATACTGTCAACATTTCATTTTATTTAAAATACAAGATTAATTTCCTTCTCCATTTTCATTAGCTGAAAATTTTTCATTTTTCGTCATGTGGCAATATCGCTCTTTTCCCTGTAATTTACATTACATATTTGTTCTTTCTATGTTGATTTTACAATTTCGCGCTTTTTATATAAATGACTCATTTCGCTTCCTTGGGACATACTGGTTGTTAACTTTAGATATATTATGGCATGTTCTATTTTTCCTGGCGACTCTTTCCCTCTTCTTATTATCTTCCTACCGTCTCTCTCTCTCTCTCTCTCTCTCTCTCTCTCATGTCCTCCTCCTCGGTTACTTTATTTTTTCATTCATTACACACTTCCCTCTACCATTTTCCTCTTTCACATTTTCATTCCCATCTTCTTTTTCATTTTACCACTGACTTCCTCTTTGTCTTTCCCTTTCTGCGTCTCTCTGTTCTTTATCTTTTTTTATATTCACCCCATCTTGTCCTTTTTGTTTGCCTTCACTTTTTTCTTTTCTTTTTTCTGTTCCTTCTTTTCCTCTTCCAACATTTATTTTCTCTCTTTTCCTCGTTCTCTCGCCCTCTCTCCGCCTCTAGTGCCATTTATTTCACTTCTCGGTAGGTTGTTACGTTTGATACACAATTTTTGGCACTGCTGTCTGTCTTTCTGTCCGTCTGTCTGTCTGTCTGTCTGTCTCTCTCTCTCTCTCTCTCTCTCTCTCTCTCTCTCTCTCTCTCTCTCTCTCAGAGCATCTTATTCACGTTTCTCCTTTCCATAACCTTCAACATAATACCTTCACTTCCTATCACTTCTCCTTCACTCCACTCGTATCTCACTTTCCTCCATTCCCTCTATTTTTTTCCTCTCGCTCTCACCGTCAGATTCTCATCAACATTATTTTTTATCTCCTTCAGATTATTTCTCTGCTCACAATAGGATCGTTCATGTGTGTTAATTGTGAGGTCGACCGTGTGTGTGTGTGTGTGTGTGTGTGTGTGTGTGTGTGTGTGTGTGTGTGTGTGTGTGTGTGTGTGTGTGTGTGTGTGTAGCCCCATGAGAGAGTTGAAGAAAACAAGACGAACTTAGTCGGAGGAACACCAGTCATTTAGCTCCTACATGGACCCCGTAACTCTGTCGGAAGAACACATGTCATTTATTTCCTCCATCAGCTCCTCTATAGCTTAATCGCAGGAACACCTGTCATTTATTTCTTGTAAAAACGACGCGAGGTTTGGATTCAGGTCTACTTAAGGGTAACTTAGACGTTTTAGCAAATCTCATGCATGCAAGAAATGGTAGCAAATGGTACCAAACACCTCCACATGATATACATGTGTTATACATTGTGTGTTCATGGCTCTGGGTATAGATATACAGTCTTCTCCCGTGGTCCAATATTCTCCCATGACAGTCCTGCCCCCCACACACCTTGAAGATGCCAGTTAAGTAAAATCACCCATAAAAACAGTTCAACATTTTTGTGTGTCTAAGATTTCAGGCGTGGTCTTGACAATCCGGGCTCCAAGGTTCATAAGTCTTCCTTTATGTCAAATACCTTCATGTCACCACGTCGGCTTTAACACCCATTGTCACGATTGAATATATACTATAATTGCCTCACTCAGGACAGGTGTCACATTATCACCGGAGACGTTTTTATTATATCTTGGTGGATCATGTAAGAACGAGTAAAGTCTCTTTTAACTTAATGCAAATTAGCAAACTTTCCTCCGCCACGATCTATGATCGAACTCGTATCCTTTCAAACTTCTGTAACCATTTGGACCACTACAAACTGATTGTTTCCACACTGTGTGTGTAAGAACCGCCGCATGTCACACTACCTTCCGAAGATGTTTTCTCACTGGGTGTAAAAACCACTGCTTTTCACGCCACCTACCGACAGTTGTTTCCTTACTGTGGGTTAAAAACCATTGCTTGTCACGCTCGCTGTTTTAACTTTTTTTGATGGAATCCAATGAGGAACTCGCTTCTGTCTTTGAGCTGGTCGGGATTGCATCTGGCTAAATGCGTGTTAAACGTACCCCATGATCATTAATCCTTTATTATTCGTTTGTGCACAACAGGTAACACCAAACACCTTTGTTCAGCTGGAAGAAACTGTACCAGTCAAAGTGTCAAAAACTATTTCGGGTAACCCTTTTCTGCAACTGATATATCAAGGAACTGTTTTTAAGTTAACACTAAATTATTTTACTCAGTCAAGAAAGATCCTGGTAGTCCAAGTGTTAATCTATCTATCTATCTATTGCCAGACGCCTCAATCCCGTTCGGGGTGGCCACAACCAAATCACATCCACGTCGCCCTGTCCCCCGCCGATTTCACTGGCCTGCTACCAACTTACACCTCCCTCTCTCATATACTTCTCCACCCCATCCCTCCATCTCATCCTCGGCCTCCCCCTCCCTCTCCCCCCATTCACCTCACTCACATACACTCTCTTCGTCAGTCTTTCACCCTCCATCCTCTCCACATGGCCAAACCACCTCAGTGTATTCCTCCTAACGCTTCCTATCACATCCACATCCACACCACAACGCTCCTTTATATCCTCATTTGTCAGCCTGTCTCTCCGTGTGACTCCACAGGCTCCTCTTAAATAACTCATTTCCACTTCTTTCACTCTTGACTTGTGCCCTTCGAGCAACGTCCAAGCTTCACTTCCATACGTTAGAGTTGTTATCACAATACTGTCATGTAGTAACTTTTTCACTTCCATACGTTAGAGTTGGTATCACAATACTGTCATGTAGAAACTTTTTCACTTCCATGCTCACTTCCCTGTTTCTTATCACTGCTTTCAAAGAACCAGCAACCTTTCTTCCCTGCTGTACCCTTTCAAGCACTTCCCCCTCCAAACCTCCATCCTTACTCATTGTCACGAATCAAATTCACGACATTTCCCTTTTGTGAGAAGCCACAAACTATTAGTGGAAAACTCACTGTGTATCGCTCAGTTAACCGTTTCTCTCTCCACTTCGGTGGTATACTTTTCAAAACATTCGTCACTGTTTCAAAAGTGACCGATTTAATGCACGTCACTAAGTGCTCTACTGAGCGATACTATTGTTTCTTTATTGTTCGCCCCTGCTTGCCTCAATTGTTAGCCACGCCTTCTTCCGGTGGCTTGTGCGTCCTGCCCGTACATCGTATTTTGAAGGCAGTCAAGTGTTTGCTGTGACGGAGAGAGGTCCTGTGCTCCAGAAGTGAGAGTAGAGAGAGGTCAGCTAGTACCCAAACTCCACTAACTACAGTTTCTCCAAGCTCTGACCTTAGTTCTCCAGCTTTGAGTGATACACCGCATTCATCGACCAGTATTTCATTTTTGTATTTTCCTAGTCTTAAGAGTTTAATTAAGGTGTTTTTTCCTAGGCGTAAGGATTTAGCTCTTGTGTGAGTGAGTGAGTGCGATCTCATTAATTTGATTTGAAATGTAACGTTGAATTTATTTTGTAATCAATAAATTTAACAGTTCTTTTTCTTGAGCTTAATGTAATGTAAACTCTTGTTTCATTTCTCCATAATTAAGCTTATTTCCCATATCGCTCCTAGCTTGCATAAACGTTTTGCTATTCATAACTGGTACTTTGGCCAGTCTTGTGTATTAAACTTAAAATCCTTTGTGCCTCCTAGGAGTTAAGCACCAGCAAGAACCTGATATTATTATTAGTATTAGTTATTTATTGTCAAGGGTGAAGTAACTTTCTCCAGAGGCTAACAGTACTAAGAAACAGCAATTGAGTAATTAGTCTCTGCTGTGTACTGTTGAGAAAGTTTATAAATTCTCGTTCTTAGAGACTCGTTGCTTGATTTAGCAAGACAATCATTGTCCCTGCTCTTCAATATTATTGAATATTATTATCAATTAAATAATATAAGCATTTATTTTAAAAACCCCGTGATATATTTTAAAAACCCCGTGACACTCATCACACTACCCAAGTACTTAAACGTACTCACATTTTCCAATTCCTCACCATCCAGCCTCGCTGTACATTCACTGACTTCACCTCTCTCAAAGACCATCACTTTACTCTTCCCTACATTCACCTTTAATTCCGTTTCTTACACACTCTCCCAGACTCATCCACCAAGCCTTGCAGCTCCCCTTTGTCTTCACTCAACAGCACAGTATCATCTGCAAACAACAGTACAGGGAGTTTCCAAACACTACCCTCTCTCATCAGGGCCACTCCAACATCCACTACCCTACCTTGTACCTCTTTTATTACCCTATCCATGTACAGATTGAACAACCATGGAGACATGACACATCCCTGTTTCAACCCAACCTTCAAAGAGAAAAGTTCACTCAGTTCACCATCCACACGCACTGCAGCCTTAGCACCATCACACAAACTCTTCACAGCATTCAGCAACTTCCCATCTACTCCATATATTCTTAATACTTTCCACAATCCTTGTCTATCCACCATGTCATATGCTTTCTCCAAATCCATGAAAGCTGCATACAACTTCTTTCTCTTCTCTAGAAACTTTTCCACTAAAGATCTAAGAATGAATATCTGATCTACACAACCTCTTCCCTTCCTAAAGCCTCCCTATTCTTCTTCAACTAATTCCTCTGTTATTTCTCTAACACTGTCAATAAGTATCCTACCATACACTGTTCCTATTATATTAAGAAGACAAATGCCCCTATGATTACCACACACTTCTTTTTCCCCTTTTCCTTTATACAAGGGAATAATTATACCTGACTTCCAATCCTCCGGGACTCTACCTTCCTCCCAGGCCAATCTGCACATCTTCCACATCCATTCTACTACCATCTCTCCCCCATGCTTCAACATTTCACCACACACTCCATCAATTCCTGGGGCTTTCCCCAATTTAACTTTCTTCATTGCTTCCACAACTTCTATCCTACTGATTTCTTCCTCTCTTCTCACCTCCCTTCTCCCAGCCATTCCCCAGCCACTTATACTCGCATCACTTCCATCCTCTATGTTCAACAATTCCTTAAGGTGTTCTCTCCATCTGCTCACTTTTTCTCCCTTCTCCACTAGTAATCTACCATTTCTATCTTTCACTTTCCTGCTAACTTCACTGCCACCCTGTCTTACTCTCTTCACCACTTTCCAGAACATTTTCTTACAGTCCCTCCACTTGACACTCAAATTCCTCCCAAATTCCTCATCCACTCTCTTCTTACTCTCTCTTACTAATCGTTTTACCTCTCTCTTTCTACATATAACTCTCTTCCTCCTCTCAACTTCTTCCACGTCCCTATTTCTCATCCATTCATTGTATGCTTTCTTCTTTTGTGCCACAGCCTGTCTCACCTCTTCATTTCACCACGTTGTTCCTTGCATCCCCCTCCCTCTTCTCTTCATCCGACACACCACATCACATGCTGCACATATTTCTTCTGTGAATATCCTGCACACACCTTCCACGTCCCACATCTGCTCCAATTCATATTTGCCCAATCGTTCCTCCACTGCTTTCTTATATTCTGTCTATTTCTCATCCTCTTGTAACCTTTCCACTCTCCTTGCAACTACTCCTTCTTCCCGTCCTTCCCTTCTTCTATTACTCCCACGGTGTATTCGATATATATTGATACAGTGTTAATACATTCATATATCCCTACCCTGAACTATCATAACGTACATTTATTGTTATCCTTTGGCTCATTTTCGCGACTTATAAATATATACAGATAGGCAATCAGAGGCAGAAAGACAGACATGAGGGGAAATGAAAAAGATGTGATAGAGTGAGGGGGAAAGGGAGAGAGAGGAAAGTCGAAGACAAAAACTAAGAACACTGTATCAATATATATCGAATACACCGTGGGATCTTACCACAACAGGCAGGTAAAATGAAAGAAAGTGAAACAACCAGACAGACAGGAAGGAGGATGAAGTAAAATGATGAAAGAGAGCGTGCGAAGGGGAGAATTAATAATAGAAGAGAGCAAGGAAACGGGAAGAAAAAGATAAGAAAACAAAATAAAGAAAATAACTGCAGATACACGATCAGGCAGAGAAAGAGGCAGACAGATAAACAGACGGACACATGAGAGGATATGGAGGAAATGATGTTAAAGCAAGCAGTGAAGAGAGGGGGATGTACTGTGAAGTCAGAAAGGGGATATGAAGTGATGAACGGAGAGAGAGAGAGAGAGAGAGAGAGAGAGAGAGAGAGAGAGAGGGAGAGAGAGACAGAGAGACAGACAGACAGACAAAGAATATTTCAGAGAGAGGGGGAGAAAGACATGAAACAGCGGGAGAAATTTTTGCACTAATGAGGCGACGGAAATTAAACTAACTGAAAAGGGAGGAAAAAAAAGAGTGAAAGAGGGAATGCACCTTAGACTTCTATCCCATGATCATTGTTTTCATCTTGTTCACCGTCATCATCATCATCATCATCATCTTTATCGTCATCATCATCATCATCACATCATCATCATCATTAGTGTGGAAAACCTTTAAATCCATGCATCTCCAAGTAATAACGTGAAAGTACAGGCGTCTCTTATATACCAAAAGTTTTAACCAATTAATTTCAAGGGTGTCTTTTGTAATTTAGTACTCATGCTACAGACTGACGATTTTATTTAATATATGGCCTTATAGTACGAGGGAATGGATTAAAGAATGATGTAATGTAACCTTTGTAATTTGAAAGAGGCTCTCTTACCTGAATGAAAGTGTCAATATACAACAAGAATAACATAATGATGTACTTGGGCGGAACGGGAACGAGAGAGAGAGAGAGAGAGAGAGAGAGAGAGAGAGAGAGAGAGAGCGAGAGAGAGAAACTGGAAGAAATAAAAAAGAAAATATGAAAGTCACACAAAACACAAAACTAAAAGAAATTAGTTCTTGGCCAATGAGTGCCAATGAGCAACAAAATGAAGGTGAGAGTGGCTATTTCCTTAACCGACTGGAGGAAAGTGGGAGGGAAGAGGGAAAGAAGAGGGAGGGAAGACGAAGGGGAAGGATAGGGAAAAAAAAAAGAGGGAAATAAGAAAAACATATGGTAGAAATTTCAAGAGAGACCTGAAAATATGGAGACAAAAACAAAAGAAAGGAACTATAGAAGGTGAAATATAAGCCTTCAGATAATAAAATTCGGAGTAATAAAAGGGCAGGGAAGGGGAAGAGAGTTACAACAGAGAGAGAGAGAGAGAGAGAGAGGGAGAGAGAGAGAGAGAGAGAGAGAGAGAGAGAGAGAGGGAGGAGAATGGACAAATGGAGAGAAGGAAGCGGACGAGGAGTAGGAAAGGGTGGAGGATACGAAGACGGAGAAGGGAAGGAACGAGAAAAAACACGAGGGAAGAGGAGTAGGGAGAAGAAAGGACAGCGGGTGAATAACAGGAAGATACGAAGGAGGAGGAGGAAGAGGAGGAGGAGGTGCTTGGAATGAGGGAAAGACAAGAGGAAGATGAGGTAGCGCTGGCTGGAGAATAAGGAGAGGTGAAAAGAATGAAGGGGGAAGAGGAGAAGGAGGGTTATGATAGAGGATGAGAAAGGAGAAACGGGCAAGGGAAGGGAATAAAAGACAGAGGGATGGATGGGACGGAAGGGAATAAGAGAGAGAGAGAGAGAGAGAGAGAGAGAGAGAGAGAGAGAGAGAGAGAGAGAGTATTGCTGACTGTGTGTCTGATTCTTTTTCTTCTGTTTTATTTAGGCATATACGTTCAGATTTACCTGTGTGTACTTTCAACTGTGTTTTTTACTTTGTCCAATTGTTTGTCTATTTTTCTTTATAATTTTACCTGCATGTCAATGATACTCCATTGAATATCAAGTTATGAAAGTTGGGCCAAACCATTGACATTTGCTTCTCCGTTCATACTCCTTCCATCCATTTTGATCATGTTAATTACAAACCTCCCTCAACTTCCATATCTTTAATTTTCATGCACTCATTTACCATATCCATTCATCTCCATCCTGGCATACCGTACCATGCCTTCTCCCACAGTCAAGCTCACTCTCATGTATAGCTCTCTTCCTTATACATAACCATTCTCTCCTTAGCCTATGACCATGCCATATAATCATTTTCCCATTTTTCACAAATCATTATATCTTATCCTAGTTTACACAACCCACTTTAATTTCTTAACACGCTAGGGCTCCTATAACTCACTCTCAGCAGGCTGTGGTCTTCTAGTACTTGCTGAAACAAAATGTTTCAGTTGTCCCTACCATGAGATGCTTAATGGTACTATTAGTTGCTCTCCACGGCCAGGGTTCCGAACTAGTTAATCATGATGAGCGCCTTTCTTTTTCTGGATAATTTAGAGAGCAAGTGTATGAAATAGTAAAAATTTTCGAAAGTGCAATATTACCACAGAAAAATTTTACATACACAATAATTTAATTACAGATCTCTTCCAGTACAGATCAGTTGTAAAATAATATGCTGTACTACTGATTACATCAGACGTGTTGTTAGGGAGAAGACTATAGCACCAGTCGAACAGGGTGGTACTCCAGAGGTGGATGGAAATCTGGTGATAGGGAAAGCCGGAGCTCCCGTTTCACCAGCCCTCAGGACCTGTACCTTACCATCTCCTATTGCTGAATATTTTCAGTGTTTTCATTAAACATGGAGAGTAGGCCAGCATACTTTCATAATACATGTACCTCCAATCATCAATACTGTCTACACCACACTACATGCACATTAGATATCACAACTTCTCTTTCTATCCCCCCTTAGCAATAGCCGCTGCATTATTATCAGCAAATTTGATGGTACCTCAAATTGCCACCACTGACGGGGTAGGGCTGGTGGCACAGGGTCTTCCTGGTCGCAATCAAGCGACTGTGCCAACAACACAAGCGACTGTGCCAACAACAGTTATTTTAAACACTGTTCATGCTCGTTAGCAGAGAAATGCGAGTTCGGCATTCTATTTCACTAATATCCATGGTCTTAGTACCAGTCTGAATTCTGTTAACTTTTTCCTCCAGTCTATATCCTCTCTAGCCCTATTCCTCACAGAAAACCAAATCTCTCCC